>NC_089825.1:104543362-104860757 GCF_035046505.1 Tiliqua scincoides | reverse complement strand
TGGAAGTGAGTCAGGCTATATAAGCAGAAGGCAGAGAACTCTCTGGGTCCTTCTTCACTTGGAGCTTGTCTGGTACTGATCATGGTTCCTGACAGACAGACAGGCAGACAGGAGAAAAACCTAGAGTTAGGGACAGGATCAGGTGGTAAGCGGAGCTAAGTGCTGTGCTCTCTTGTTAGGTTCACCAAGGGAAGAGAAGCTAATTTACTCATTAAGTGTTTCGTGTCTCTGGCACTTTCTGTTTTAGTCAATAAATATCTTGTTCATGGGAGTAAATGCTTTTCTTCCTGGTATTATCAGACTTTGCCTCTATATATGCCCCACACATTTTTGCTAAATTTTAGCAAAAATACTGTTGGATAAACAAAGGCAATTGTGAGGTGACAGGCCCAGGATGGGTGAATCAGGAACATAGACACAAGCTTAACAGATGACAAGAAGAATAATTTCTAATGACTTAAAATTACAGTTTTTCTTTAAGGACAGTTACAATGGATAAAGCATGCAAATATTACCCATCCAATAGAACACCCAGATAAAATCTAGGGTTCCCTCAGCAACACACTCTTATCTTCTGGCATGGGAGAGCTGGCAACCCTTGCAGTCACAGATGCCCAGTCAGGTGGTGATGGAGACCTGGAAGCTATCAGGATGAGTGATCTCTCCTCAGATAGTATCATTCCTGGGTTAGTGTTTCAGATCTTTCTCTCTCCCCTTCTGAAAGCTCCTGCCCACCCCTGCATACCACAGCTATGGAACCATCAGGAAGACCTCATGCTGGCAGTTCTCCATTTGGTCAGGAAGCTGGGGTTACCTTTTAACTCTTTCACAACAATACCAATATTCATACAGGAAGTCCATGTCTCGAAATGCATTTGTCTCAAAATGGACAAAGTGGAAGCCTCTACTGGAACAGACTGGATGTCTTCAGCGGGGAAGAAAATGCAAAAATTCTGATTCCAGAGAAGGGATCTGACCAAATCTTACAAAGATATCCCTATATCTATTCAAGAATTACATATAGACTCGCTGGGACATAATTCTCATTAAAGTTAATATAATATGCAGTTGAACCTTGAGCTAGTTTTTGCAATTGTCCTGAAGGAACCAAGGCCGGGCTAGAGAACAGCAGCTCTTAAGAACTTTCTTCTAAGCAAGAAGTCAGAACAGTGCATGAGAATGAGGGGAGGAGGAGTTGGAACTTTAGGTTAACAGAAATTTGGGTTGTTGTAAGTTCTGCATGAGCAATCCCCAAGCCCTAAAAAAAACTTCTCATAGACCTTGTGAAGCCCTATGACCAGAGTACCCATTTAAGAGTCACTTGAGCTCTGTGACCTCTCTGCTTTTGTTCAGCTTGCCTGCCAAACCACTGAAGTTCTGATATCCTGAAAGGCATGCGCAAAGCTGACATCAGAGGACAAGTTCAAGTTTATTAGGTTGATCAGCACATAAGCCATACACCTATTTATCTAAAATCTTAAAACCAGAGTTTAAAACCACATAGAAACAGAATTTGGCTATATCCACAACATACTCTTTGTAAAGACTACTTAACAGTAATTTCAGTCTTAAAGAGTCCGAAAACAGAAAATTTATGTATCCATTTATTTAAGAACCGATCTTTCCCTGCTGCATATTTTGGGCATCGGAAAAAGATATGCACCGGGGTGTCTAATTCAGTTAAGGGCAATCACAATAACGCTACTCAGGAGGAATCCTTTGAAAACGACCCTTCAGTTGTGCCGTTGGTTAAGCATTGCATTGTACAATCATATAAGCACACAACTTGGGAACCATCAGTACACAAAAAATAAATGGGTAAAGAAAATTTAGTGGGAAATTTAATTCCGAAATAAGAAGGGGAGCATTTACGCTTAGCCTCCTTAGAAGGCAATTCCAATCTTGAATTAATAGCTTTTCAACAAGCAGCAAATAGCTTCTTCCACTAAGTTTTTCTAGTATCTGTAGGCCCAGCTCACATATTTTCATATTAACGTTGTTATTCCATTTTACCCAGCAGCGTTCTTGTGCTGCTAGTTTTGTGAAAATAGGAAGATTTTCAGCAATTGTAAGTCTGTATTTAAATCCAATAATAGCTTTCCAAATCAAGGTTGAAATCTTTGGAAGTTCCAATTCCAACCGTATAACTTCAGAGGCTATACATGGGGGTAGGGCTAAAAGCTTCCGAAAAAAAGACTTGCTGGAGTCGCTCAAGCTGTTCTATTGGTCCCAAAAACCAGATCAGTGAGCCATATAACATACATGGCAATTCCATTGCTTTATATGCCTTTAGGAGTGCTGGCACATACTGTCCTCCTTTGATTAAAAAAAAAAAAAATTTCTCAATACTAGTAGTGTCAATTCAATTTTCCCTTTAAGATACTGTATATGTTTGGACCATGCAAGGTTAGATTGGAACACTACTCCAAGATAGCGAAATTCATTAACCAGCTGCAACTTATATGGGCCAATTTTCCATCTTTCATTAGTCCTTCTTATTGAATTTGTAAAAAACATTATTTTAGATTTATCCTCATTTATTTCTAATAGTTCTTTAATACAATAAGCAATAAATGCTTTAATGGCACATTTAAGACCAATCTGAGTTCTGGACAATAGAACAAGATAATCAGTGTATAACAAGGCAGGAACTGATTTGTTATCTAAGCATGGTGCATATATATCTAAACCAAGTAATTGAGGAACAAAGTCATTGAGATAGAGGTCTGGCAGGAGGGCAGGAGGTCTGGTCTAGAGGGTAGAGCCTCCATCTGCCTGAAGATAACATCCACAAGGTCGCCAGTTCGAGGCCACCGGCACCATGCGACCTTGAAGCAGCTGGCAAGCTGAAGCCGAGCTATTCCATTTGCTCTGAGCGTGGGAGGATGGAGACCAGAATGTGAAGCCAGATCGGAATGAAACACCTGAATGTAGTGGTTCTTGAAAGAAAGAACCTTCTTTCAATTGTAAAAATCCCTGTTTAATAAGGGATTTAAATAAAGCCTGCCTATGTAAACTGCCTTGAATAAAGACCAAGAAAGGCGGTATATAAATACCTATTATTATTATTATTATTATTATTATTATTATTATTATTATTATTATTATTATTATTATTATTATAGAGATTAAATAAATGCGGCGCAAGAATGCATTCCTGCCTAACCCTCTTTTAACAGATATGGGGTGAAAAATAGCTCCATCTTTGTTTAGTTTAACATATAAGGAGTTTCCAGTATATAAATTCATTATTAATTTTAATAATCTTTTAGGCATAGATGTAGAATTCAATTTATTCCAGAATCTTGCGTGAGACACTGAGTCAAAGGCAGCGCTTAGATCTATAAATGCTGCATATAAGGTGCCAGGAACATTTAATGCATATTTACTTATCAATGATGCCAAAGTAAAGCAATGATCGATAGAAGAGTAACTTTTCCTGAACCCCGCTTGCTCATCTCCTAGTATCTTCTCCTGTTCTATCCAGTCAAGCAGTTTCTCCTGCAATAGAGATGCACACATCTTGCCAATCCCTGTTAAAAGGCTACATCAGAGGACAGCATCCTTGGTCAGTTGAGATGTACCTTGATGGTGCTGATAGCATTAGCAGTGACTTGACTCAAAAAAGAGAGTCACTTCATCATTGCCCTCTCTTCCATCCCATACACAAACGAAAGCTTTCACCTAGAGGACTTTTTGTTCCCATTCATGGATGACAGTGCCTAGAGGAGGCAGCCACAGATTTCTGACTTAGTCTACCTAAAATGGACCAACCTTATCAAGAACACCAAGGTAAGCTCTTGATGTGCCTTGGATAGGCACCCAGGTAGGAGGGTGTCCACAGATGGCAATGGACACATTCAAATTTGAAGCTGTCTCTGGGCATAGTATTAGGGAGTTCTGCTAACTTCCACAGTGTTTTGCATGGGTCTTACAAGCTGGGTCCAGCAAATGTAGTTATTTCTTATACAGATTGTTATCCTTCTTTCCTGACATATATCTCCACAGGGCAGGTCAGACATCACTCCAATAAACACCACTGCAGTATAATAAATTGAATCTAAACATTACTTAAACCGGTTTTGAAAACTCACATCAATTACAATGTTATCTGCATTTTTCCCAAGTAATCCCATAAGAACATATAATAGATATTGCAGTATTCTAGTCTACAACAATTCAAGTGGTTATATTAGTTTCTGAATCTGGTAACTGAGGTTCTCCCCAACTCCCAGGCATGAGAAGGAGACAACAGGAAAGGCTCTATCCAAGGTACTTCCTGCCTCTCATGTCTCAAATATTAAATTACACCGATAATCTCAGTGGTGCAGTTGAGGAATCTGCCCAGAATCAACACAATCTATTCTTTGCTGAATCTTCATGACATCACAAATGTGAATTCTGTGGACTGTTCTGCACATCCTGCTGATGCTGGAAGATGGGCAGAAGTGTGGTTTGCCAGGCAGTACTGGGTCATTAGCTCTGGTGAACTGTCCCAGCAGATCACAGAGAAATTGCTTAGATTGGGGAAGGACGGAATTGCGGAGCACTTTTGTACTTCAGAAGCAGCAGCCTCAGACTGAGATCTTCCTTTGGGAGACAACAGATCTGGCCAAACTACCCTCACCATGAGGCTCTCATTCGGCGTGCTCTTCCTTGGTTGGTTGGCTAAGGCAATGAAACGTGTGGGGCTTTGTAGGCCACAAACCCATGGCCCATTCCCATAGAAGGACCCATGCAGGTGTCAAGCTAGGAAGTTAGGAGCAGTTCCTCTGTTTTCTTCCTCCAAGGAAAAGGGGGAAGAATTGCCTCTGCAAATTCAAGACTAGAAAATTGGAAGCCACATGAAGAAAGAGGGTGGGAGGGCAGCCATGGTGGAAGGAGGGAGGAGGAGGGAGATGAAGGAATCTCCAGTTCTGGTCGCCGCATCTCAAAAAAAACATAGTGGAAATGGAAAAGGTGCAAAAGAGTGCGACTAAGATGGTTACAGGGCTGGGGCACCTTCCTTATGAGGAAAGGCTACGGCGTTTGGGCCTCTTCAGCCTAGAAAAGAGACGCTTAAGGGGGACATGATTGAGACATACAGAATTATGCAGGGAATGGACAGAGTGGATAGGGAGATGCTCTTTACACTCTCACATAATACCAGAATCAGGGGACATCCACTAAAATTGAGTGTTGGGCGGGTTAGGACAGACAAAAGAAAATATTTCTTTACTCAGCGTGTGGTCGGTCTGTGGAACTCCTTGCCACAGGATGTGGTGCTGGCGTCTAGCCTAGATGCCTTTAAAAGGGGATTGGACAAGTTTCTGGAGGAAAAATCCATTATGGGGTACAAGCCATGATGTGTATGCGCAACCTCCTGATTTTAGAAATGGGTTATGTCAGAATGCCAGATGAAAGGGAGAGCACCAGGATGAGTTCTCTTGTTATCTGGTGTGCTCCCTGGGGCATTTGGTGGGCCGCTGTGTGATCCAGGAAGCTGGACTAGATGGGCCTATGGCCTGATCCAGTGGGGCTGTTCTTATGTTCTTATGTAAGGAAAGCCATGCTGCAGGGGGAACTGCAAGCATGCTACATTTTCTCAGAGGCTCCCAGTCCTTCTACAGATCTGACGTAATCTGGTGCCACCCCTGGCAGTGGGATGATAAGTTATGCAATGACGTAGGGAGAAAGTGAGACTCAGTATGGGTTCCTGTTGTTCAGATATCTTTCTGCTAATGAAATAATCTCCTTTCTAGGATGGTGGCTGAATGCAGGGCTAGTCCAAAACATTTCAAGTAAGTCAATGGCTTTACTGAAGAGTGAAGCACTGAGCGAAGGGTTAAAAAAAATAGAAAGGAGGGGAAAAAAATGAATCTGTTGCTGTGCGGCAGAGCACCACCTTTACCTACATATTTGGTTCAATCCCATGTTCATTCTCCAGACACCCCATCTAAAACGGAAACCTTGGAGAGCTGTTTCCAGACAATGTCAGACAAGACTGACCTCCATGAGTCACTGACCTAAGTCAGCAGGGAGCAACTTTGTATGTTCAGCCACATGATGTAAACATGAAATATGTGCTGTGATAGATCTACACTGAGGGTCAAAATCCATTTCACTTTATGTGTCCACCCTGCTGTGTTCCTTTTATTTGGGTAAACAGCATGCACAGGCATGTGCAAGAGCTGTTGGAATGTGGTGGGGGGTCATTACAATTTTGCTGTCCCCCCCCCCAGGTTTCTGAACCAAATCAGACATGCCCAGTTTTCTATTGTTGCTAAAAAGCTTCAACTTGCAGCAATGGGGGCTAGGTGGCATCACATTTTGCCACCACACCCTGATACTAATTATGCCCATGAATCCCTTTTGTGCTATTAACTAAAATAAAACAAAAAACAAACAAACAAAAAATTCTTATAGCATCACTCCTGGTCCCTGTTAAAAGCAAGTTGTTGATCAGATATTTAATGAAATGAAGGATAAGACCATTCATATGTGCTTTGCTGACTAATGTTCTCAACATAATCTTGGATGAATACAATCACCCGTATTCATCTTCTGATCCAGTGGCATGTTCATCCCCTTGCAAATGACTCCCATGGTATAAGGGCAGATTGTTACAGAGGTTCCACCTTCCAGAGCTCATGCATGTTCTCTTTTTCATCCAGAGAAAACGTATTCCAAGCCTATCATCTTGATTAGACCTGCTGGGGTGATTCCCCTGGGGGCAAACGTCACCATCACCTGTAAAAGCGAAGATCACGTATCCAACAATTTCTATTTCTGGAGAAAGGGTACGTGTAAACGTGAATACGAGCCAACAGTGATGAAAGAAAATGTATATTCCATTGTCAATGCCGAGCACTCAGATGGGCAGATCTACTTCTGTGCCTACTGCTTCCGTGGAGACAAGAATTCTGAATGCTCGGGCTACAGTGATGAAGTAAACATCACCCTAAGAGGTGAGTGCTGGGGATGGCCAGGTTGGATACTGGCTAAAGACCCATTACTATCAAAAGGCTCACCTGACCAAGTTGGCCCACCACCATCATCACCAGGGATACTGGTAGTGCCCAGCGTGCCACCAGGGGCAGGTGAATGGGAGGCAGCAAGAGGATGTTCAAGTTTGCACTAAGCCTCCTGGCAACCTCATTCCAACACTGGAGCTGGGCTCAGCCCTTGAATGTTATTTTCATAAATGGCGCTTAGATGAGAGAGTGTTTTTGTTATTGTCCCCAATGGATACAGTCCATACAGAATAAGATTATTCATATGTGCTCCACTAGCTAATGGCCACTTTCAATAGAGACTGAGAGACCAACCCTGCACATGCCTGATCTCATCTGATCTTGGAAGCTAAGCAGGGTCAGGCCTGGTTAGTACTTGGATGGGAGACCACCTGGGAATACTCTAGTCTTATACCATAGTCTTTCGAGACTGAAGGTTGCCAACCATACCTATCCAATTTTACAGGGGTGATGCAGTCATGCCAGTGTAGATTGCACTACATCCTGCAGTGGGAGGGGCCGCAGCCATGGAGGCCTTGTCAAGGTAAGGGAAATGTTTTGCCTTACCTCAGGGTTGCATTGCTGCTGCATTGGCACTGGAAGGTTGGATAGGATTAGGTACTAAGATCAATAAAAGTCCTATAGGTATTTATCTTTTCATCCACACATGGTTTTTTTTTGTTCCTTTACTGCAAAATCCTATGCGTGTCTACTCAAAAGTAAACTCCACTGTGTTCAAAGGGGTGTATTCCCTGGAATGTGTGTACAGAATTGCCACTTCAGTGCATGAAAATCTCACTCGTTTTACAGTCAGATGGTGTGCCATCTTCCAAAATTTCACTCTTGATTTCGTTCTCAGGCAAGAAAATGTTATCCCACCACTTCCATGTCAGAGAAACCCAGCGTGGTTGGTGGCAGGTACAGGGGCATGTCAACATCTGCAATAAAGTAGCAGCAGACTCAACCCAAGCACAGCACTGGGCCTGATGAGACCCATGATGTGTATTCAAAGAACCTGAACCTCCCCGTGCAATGTTCTCCCCTCCCAGTAGGCTTCTTACAATGCCTTTCTGTGACTTTCTGCCTGAGATGTACCAGCCAGAAACTCTATCACTTTTCCACTTCATTCCCTTTTTGAAGGCTGAGCCTGGGGAATGATCAGAAGGGGAAGTGAGTGGATATGCCCTGGGCAACAGCCAGCCTGGCTGATAAAGCAACAGAGATGATTGACGTGAATAGGGAGGGAGCAACCCTGCCACTCTATTGCTTCCTATTAGTCTTAGGATGCAATCCTAACCTGAGCTGGAACTGGCAAGAGCAGGATTGTGCCCAGAAGCGGGCACAGGTTTCACCTTACCCTTAGGTAAGGGCTGTTGGCCGCAATGGGTTTCCTCGAACTTGCCCCATATCCTGAGGTGGCACAAGTCCGAGGAGAGAGGAGCGACTTGAAGCCGCTCCATTCTCCCCGGGAATGGGGGTTGGGATCCCAGCTCCGCCTCCCGCTCCTTGTCCGCCCCCGTGGTCGCCCATCGCCTGCCCTCCCCCTGCCCAGGAATGCCTCCTTCCCTCCTCCCCGCCCCCTCCCACGCCTACCTTTTCCACTTGTGTTAGCATAGGTGGGCCGACACAAGCAGCTGAAGGGAAGCCTCCGCAGGCCGGCACTACTTGTAGCGCTGGCCTAGCTTCCCCGCAAGGAGGCACATGTGCTTTATGGCACATTCACGACCCATAGGGCGCAGTTTGGATTCTGCCCTAAAGCAGCGATACCATGGGCAGGTCAGTCCTGTGTAGCAGAGTTCTCTCTGTTATCAAAGGAGGGTCTTTGTATCCATGACAAAAGTCTCTAAAGAAGTCAAGGACATTGGAGACTATATTTTCTATAGCTAAGGTCTGTTTGACCACGGGGGAGTGGTGGTGAAGGGCAATTTACCTCTGAGATGACAGCATTCCATCTAGCCATCCTATTTGAATGAAAGATTCGAATCCACCTAACAGGCAAGCACTTGGCTCAGCCTTTCCATGTCGTTTTCACAAGGCCCCTACACAGAAAATGTGAGTTGGTTGACAAGCTATATTATCTTCATATTACAAGCTATATTATATTCATTGCATTTCTCCTATCCCAAGATCCCAACCTCTTGCAACCCACAGTCCAAGCAAAACCTAACAAGAAGATCTATTCAGGGGCAAAGATAACCATCACCTGCCAAGGACCAGAGAATGGTCTTACCTATTCTCTGTGGAAATCAAAAGTCATGAAAGGAACCAGGATAGCAAAACCGGACAGCAAAATGGTCGAGTTTCCATTCTACGATACAAAGTCGCAGGATTCAGGAAATTATAGCTGTCACTATCAACTCAAGGGAAATCCCTTTGTCTGGTCATTGCAAAGTGAACCTGCAGAGATTGTTGTGGAAGGTAAGTAATGTGGCTTGATAGTTGTCCTCCCCTGCCTTCCAAGTTCCCCTCCCTGATTATGTTGCAGAAGCTTAGGGCATTGTGGCTCCATGGGGACATTGAGCCATAATACAGGGAATTAAGAAATGGGTATGTCTTTGAGCCCCTTTGGGGGCAGGGAGCTCTTTTAGGCATTTTGCTATCTTTGAGACTTTTTTTGTTGAACACTGGTGTATAGCAGCATTTCCCAAAGTGGGGCATTGCAAAAAGACACTACTCTCTTAATGGGTATGGTGACAGCACTTCCGGGATTGTGCTGTTGCCATGAGAAAGGGGTGTTTCTCACTTAGTGGGGGTTGCACCTGCCTTCAGGATGTTTTTTGGGGGGGCATGCTCTGCCTATGTGGGCCTCCCTGTGCATCAGAATGTCTCTCTGAAGCAATTGCGGCCCACTTCCAGTTTTTGTGGCAAAACTGGAAGTGGGTCGTGATCACTTCAGAGAGCTGTTCTGAGGTGTGGGAGGCCTATAGATGAGGGTGCGGGGCCCACATCCTCCAGAGGGCAGTCGTGAACCCTGATAAGTGAGGAACCCAACATTTTTCATGGCAGCAGCATGATCCTAGAAGTCCTGTTGCCCCCCACAATTTCTTAGGGCAGTGGTTCTCAAACTTTTTAGCACGGGGACCCACATTTTAGAATGTTGGGACCCACCAGAAGTGATGTCATTAACCTGGAAGTGATGTCATGCCCAGAAGTGACATCAACAAGAAAGACTTCAAACCTAAACTGTGAACAGCTAAAGGTCCCCTTACACAGTACGCTCATCCTATTGTTTTGCGTAGCTCAGAATTAAAACATTCCAACTTGGAAGTCACTGCAGAACACAGACTACTTGGAGTCTTCTCCAATCACACAGCCCACCCCACTTTCCAGCATCCTATCTTCTGGCAAAGCACCATGCCTCTGAAAGCCTGCCTTGCCCAGCAGCTCTGTACCCTGTCTTTCCAGCTCTGTATTTTCAATGGCAGCTGAGCTAGGTGCTATGCACCCAACCTGAAATTGGCTCATGAGCCGCCTAGTGGATCCTGACCCATAGTTTGAGAAATGCTGACTTAGGGAGTTTCCACCTCCTATGGGCAGTTTGGGAACTTCCTGTGTATAGAAATGTTCAAAATGATTATAAAAATTAGTAATCTGAATATAAAGGAAAATGGAGTACGACTATGGGCGCAATCCTAACCCCTTATGTCAGTGCTTTCCAGCATTGACATAAGGGCAATGCAGCTCCAAGATAAGGGAACAAACATTCCCTGACTTTGAGGAGGCCTCCGTGAGTGACACCCAACTGCAGGATACAGCACACAGCCCATTGGCACCACTATGCCAGTGCTGGAAAGCACTGACATAAGGGGTTAAGATTGCGCCCTATGTCTCTATTTACCTGCATACAAAGAGCAGATACAATGCAGTCTTATTCATGTTTATTCACTCTTAAGTCTCATCTTCAATGGAACTTACTCCTAGGAAAGTGTGTATAGGGCAGGAGCCTTACAGTACAATCCTATGCATAATTAAATGCATGTACCTATGTATGTATGCATGCATGTATGTAGTTGTGTGTGTATATGTGTGAGGAGGGCAATGGTTGAAAGAAAAGATATTGGCAAAAGGTCTTATTTAGGGTAGTTTGTAAGACAAGTAGATGAATGTCACAGGGTTCTTTCAAGCAACATACAGCAGTGTGGGAGAGCCTCTTCCCTGTGATGCAGTCTCTAGTCACTTGGGAGCTCATTGTTATGTACAATGAAATGGCATAAGTGAGATCCTTTCCATTCAACACAAAACCTTTCCATGCTTTCCCTCCTCACAGGATACTGAATCAGCAGGAAAGATCCAACCAATGGCTCTTACTAGCATATTTACTTCATTTACATGGACATCACAGTGGCATCAGGGGTTAGCCAGGTGGAACATTAGTCAAATGTCCATATTCACTGGAAGGCCCACCTGAGTGGCTTATGAAACTCCAGGATCCACTGGCAATGGTAGCCATGTGTTTGGTGAAAGACAGGCTTTGGACTAGGGAACACAGCATCATGGAAACCAGCATGGGCATAGATTCATTCCACGGAAGTGAGAGAAAAGAAACCCACGGTGTGCAGCAGGATAAGTGAGGGGTAGAGGCAGTACCAGGGGTTGACATCCATGAGCATGTGCTGAGGGCTCATTACTGATCCCTGAGACCACCCATGTGTCCATAGCCCTTGTGTGATTGTCAGTGTCACCATTCAGGAAACCCTTGGAAGTGAACCCTGTAGGGGCCTTCAATGGTCCACTGACAGCCGCAACTCCCCATTGATAACAAAGACATACCATGAAAAAGACAGACAATGGTAGTAGGCTTCATTTGTGCCAAAGCTCATAGTTGCTGCCACAGTGAGGTTCCTCATCCATCTTCTGCCCAACAAAAATGTCTAGTGGCAACAGCTCACTAGGCAGCAAGTGATAAAGAGATCTTCAACCACTGTTGTTGTCATCTGCTCCCTACTAGCTCCTGTGACAAAGTGACTTACCAGGAGGCAGCCAGAAGCAGCTCTCTGCTGCTAGAAGATGTAAACTGTCTTCCTCTTTGTTCCTAACACCAGTTTTCATTTCCAGTATGTGTTATCTGCAATGGTGGAACATAATGGGAAATTTGGGACTTGTGAAATGGTGCTGGGAAAAACCATGGAGAAGGTTTACTGCAAATGTGTTCCTTCCTACTGCCTCCCTACAGCACAATCCTATGTATCATTACTCAGCAGTAAATCCTGCACCAAGGATCCCCATAAGTGCAGGACCCAACAGAAAGACTTACAAAGAGGAGTTATGAAAGAGACTGTGCCCGACCAGTCAACTGACCATGTCTCCTAGTGCTGTTTAAGAATTCCCAAATCTGATGCCTTCTGGTCTTGATGCTATACCAGGGAAGAGGGAACATCTGGGAATGCTTAAAAGCACTAAGAAATGATGAGGAATATAGCCCACCCCAGCATTCCTATTGTGCTTTAAGTTCCTTGGGTAGTGATGGGAAACTGTGGCAGGAAAAGACTGTGCTGGCATAGTTTCACAGTTCAGGCATGGGTTCTAGAGTGGACATTTAGCCTTTGCTAGTTTCTGACCTGACTGGCCCAGGATGTTAAACATGGTGGTGGTGGTGGAGTGACATGCATGGGGGCTGACAGAGGTCACATTCTTCAGAACCCACCTAGAACTAAAATAATCCCCTGGAATACCCCTGATGAAGTGTATGTGCCAGAAAGTATATGTGGACAGATGGATGGATGGAAGGATAAAAAGTATCATGAAATAACTAGGAGATGAACAAGCATGTAAAAGATTCTATTTTCTCATGTAACCTCCAGGCACTCTATCTGAATTGTTAGATAAGCATTAGCTGCATTTTAACTCAGAATGTCCTTCATTTTTCAGCTAGTAACTTGTCAGCGATGTGGGCAAATGTTGCTGCAGGCTTTCTGGGCATCATCTTGCTGTTATTTACCTACTTATTGTGCAAAAGATGGAGAAGAGGTAAGCATTTTGGTTGGGCTGTATAAAAATGGCTGGTTTAAGAATGATGTAGATTTAAGTGTGCATATCTGAAGTGGTAAAGTCCTCATCAAGGGTAGAGTTGGGGCTGAACCTGACCAGGTGAAGAATGTCATAGTGTATCTTTGATCTACAGGCATAATTGCTGTTGAACAAAATGAACCGGAGAGTGTTGAAAGGGACAACGTATCGGAGAGTGTTGAAAGGGAGAACTTATCAGAGAGCATTTACAGGGACAACATATCAGAGAGTGTGGGAAAAGACAACATCCTGGAGAGCATATTGGAGAGTGCTGAAGGGGAGAAAGCATCAGAGAGTGCTAAAAGGGACATCATATCAGAGAGCGTTGAAAGGGACAACATATCGGAGATAATTGAAAAGGACAACGTATTACAGACCATTGAAAGAGACAATGTATTGGAGAGCATTGAATAGGACAATGTATCAGAGAGTGTTGAAAGGGACAAAAAACCAGAATATGTTGACAGGGTCAACGAATCAAAGAGCATTGATAGAGACGATGAATCAAAAAGTGTTCACAGAGATGATGAATCAAAGAGCATTGATAGAGACAATGAACCAAAGGGTGAGGAAAGAGGTAGCATGATGGAAACACACCCGTTATGACCCTGATTCTTCTGCTAGCATCAGCCTGACACTTTTTTTTTAAACAAAACAAACAGAAAATAAATTTCTACCCCCTCAAGGATGCCAAGATAGGTTTGTATGTATGGATAATCCCCAGTGACATTGTAGACCTCCAGGGAGGAAGGGGCATTCTGAATCAGATTTCAGCAGTGGTTAAGATATCCGTGTCTCACAGCACAATCCTATGCATGTCTATGCAGATGTAAGCCTTCCTTCCAGGAAAATGTGTACAGGATTTTAGCCTTAAGCAGTATTTTTCATTTACCTCCCCCGTCACTAGCAGAAAGAATATTTTAAATTTACTGTGGATGACCAAAAAGGAAGGGGGGGGGGAAACCACACCACAAAATAAATTATTGCATTTAATCATTGGTCATTATCACCATCATTAAAATATTTAGTACAGTGTAATGTTTGTCAACAAAATATTCCCAAAGAAGTTTCACATGGTAAAAGAAATAAGAAGACTGTTCTCTATCCCAAAGGGGTGACAGGACAATGGTCATACTATTCAGACTCTGAAACACACACACGGGGGAGAGAGAGAGAGAGAGAGAGAGAGAGAGAGAGAGAGAGAGAGAGGATGTTTCCCATACTGTGTCATTATGCAACATCAGGTGCCATCTTTGAAGGAGGTCTATAGGGTATCCCAAATTTAAATGTAGCAAGAAAATGGTGATAGGATTGCAAATACAATGTTCTGTTCTGGGAAACCAGAAGTGGAGAGGGGAGAATCTGAATTAGGCCAGTGGTGGCTGCAAAGGGTTAAATCACCCAACCTCTGCACAATTGTCCTGCACCAGATAAACCTCAGGGAAAGGGTGTTTTTTTTTTTTTTTTTCCCCTTCATATTGCTTCAAATGATAGGTTAAAATCTTCTTGAGTTTGAACTTTAGACAGCCAAATAGTTTCCTTTTATTGGACTTACTAGAATGAGTATTCATATTACAAAATGCAAGCTATCATACTATGAAATATTTAATGTGTGTGTGTAAGTCAAATGCCATCTTTCAAGGATATCATACTATGAAATATTTACTTTTTTTTTTTTTTTTTTTTGCAACACCCTCCCCCCATAACAGTTCTTGGGGCTAAACCTGTTGTGCTTGAGATCTGGTGAACACTATACAAAACAGCAAATCCTTTAGGTTCTTTAGGTCTAGTGTATAATAAAAGACATGTGATGACAAATGAAGAAAGGTAGTCACACAGGGATGCCTTGAACTGATGGAATATTTTGCTTAGAAGAAAAGAGGTTACCACAGAAAATAAAAATGAATGTAACACAAAAGGCATTCACACACACAATGATTTAGAAAAGCACATCTTGGTCAATGTATGTATACTGAGATATTTTGCAACTGGCATTTGGCACAGAAAGCCTGTCTGAAAATATTGGTCTTGTTGAAGCTTCAGCTAAGGGCACAATCCTAACTTGCCCAGATACAGCCAGGTTGTAGTGGCCTGCACTGTATCCTACACAGTATCCTACACAGCGAATGTTTCTCCTCTTACCCAGCCTGCCCTATGGGGCTAGATCTGTGCCAGCTATTTAGCTGAATGATAAGCACTTACACTTTGCCATTGCTGTTCCAATGGTGAGTGGGAGGGCCTGTTTATACAGCATATTGCAACACCTGCAGTACTTACAGTACTATCCTCACTCTTCCTTCACATACTCTCATGTGCAAGCACATGTCTTCCTAAATACCAAATTAAGCTTAACTGCCCAGAGGCCAGGCCACTTGGACATTCTTTTCAAACCTCCTCCCTGGAATGACTCCTCTACCCAAGCATAGGTGAAGCTCACATTCTGTCCTACTCTTTTGTCCCTTCAGGAATGTTTCCAACTGAGTGCAACTAAACTTTTTTACCTTCCTGGTGGGACACACCTTAACTCGATCAAGCCCAGGAAACTCCTGGCTGAACACTCGGGAGATGTTCTAGATACTGATACTCAAAAGTTCAAAAGTTCATACACCAAGCATCTAAGAGACAAAGGGCTCAATTCTATCCAATGTTCCAATGCTGATGTAGTTGCAATGCAGCCCCAAGATAAGGGAACAAACATTCCCTTACTTTGAGGTGACCTCCATGACTGCTGCCTCACTGCAGAATGCATTGCAAGCCCTGATGGCACAGCTGCATCAGTGCTGGAATGTTGGACAGGATTGGGCCCAAATGGGTAAACAGGTAAAGCCAAGGTTATAGTCATGTTGGGAAAAGTAGGGCCTGAGTGAAAGCTATAAAGCTGAGGCACAGCCCAAGACTACTTACTATATATTGAAGTGAGTCAGGCTACATAAGCAGAGGGCAGAGGACTCGCAGGGTCCTTCTTTGCTTGGAGCTCATCTGCTGCAGATCCTGGTTCCTGACAGACAGAGAATGGGAAAGCATAGAGTTAGAGACAGGCTCAGGTGATAAGCAGTGCTGTGCCCTCTTGTCCTCTTGTTAGGTTCACTGAGGGAAAGAAAGCTAATTTACTCATTAAATGTTTTATGTCTCTGATAAAAAAACAAAAACACTACCTTGTGTTTTAGTCAATAAATATCTGGTCAACTGTTCATTGGTGTAAAAGCTTTTTTTACCTGTCCCAATAGCACTCAGAGGTCAAATCAAGGGTTCCCTCAGCTACACTCTCTATCTCCTTGCCCAGGAGAGATGCCAACCTGTGCATTTACAGATGTCCAGTCAGGTGGTGATGGAGAACTGGAAACTATCGGGATGCACAATCTGTCCTCAGATGGTAAGTACTGCACGTGCCTGATGTTGTCTGATCTTGGAAGCTAAGCAGGGTCAGGCCTGGTTAGTACTTGGATGGGAGACCACCTGGGAATACAGGATGCTGTAGGCTTATAACATAGTCTTTCATAGTTATAACATAGTTATAACATAGTCTTTCGAGACTGAAGGTTGCCAACCAACCAACCGTGGGTGAGGGTTTCTGATCTTTCTCCCTCTCTAACAGTTGATCCCTCCCTGTGATATTTGCTTCCCACCCCTACACACCACAGCCATGCAACCTTCAGGAGGACTTCAGGTTGGCAGTTTTCCATCTGGTCAGGAAGCTGGGGTTACCTTTTAACTCCTTCACAACAATACCATTATTCATATAGGAAATCAACGTCTCAAATTGCATTTGTCTCGAAATGGACAAAGTGGAAATTTCTACTGGAAGGAGGAACAACCAAAACAAACAGCATGGATGCTTTCAGTGGAGAAGTGCAGAAATTCTGCTTCCAAAGAAGGAACCCAAACAAAATTTACAAAGACATTCCTGTACAGGTAGATTGCCCCTTATTTGGACATCTGAAAACTGGACTATTCTGCAGCCCTGACATTTTTGTCCAAGACTTGAATTCTGTAGTGTGAACACTAGAAAGTCCTGTACTCATTCCCACATACAGTGTAGGTACAGGCTTTAAGTCGTATTCTCTGCTCTGTGGTGTGTATCTGCACAGAAGTTGTTGAAAAATGTCAGAGGCCAGCAAACACCCACATGGGTAACAGTGAAAGGAGCAAGAGAAAGGAGCAATTTATATTTACGCAGTTCTTCCAAAATCCAGACATCTTCCCGTCCCAAGCAGTCCCAGCAGAGCAGATAAAGGATAAACAACCTGTACATATTTAAGAATTACATAACGACTCACTGGGAAATGCTCCTCATTAAAGTTAATATAATGGGTGGTTGAGCCCTTTGCTAATTTTTGGAAATGTCCTGACTGCACCAAGGTCTGGGCTGGAGGTTGCAGAAAACAGTAGCCCTCATGAACTTGCTGCTAAACAAGAAGTAAAAATAATGCATGGGAATGAGAAGAGGAGAAAACTGGAACTTTAGGTAAACAAAATGTTGGGCTGTGGGAAGTTCTGGTATGAGCAACACTTGGGCCCTAAAAAAGTCCCATAGACCTTATGAAGCCCTATGACCAGAGAACCCCTTCAAGAGCCACTTGAGTTCTGGGACCTCTTGGTTCTTGTTCAGTTTCTCTGCTAAGCGACTGAAAATCTGATTTCCTGAAAGGCATGGGAAGAGCTGGCCTCAGAGGTCAGCATCCTTGGTCATTTGATGAGTACCCTAGACTTTCAGGATGGCTTGTTGTGGATCACTGAGTCTTGTGCTGATAGCATCAGCCATAATTTGGCTCAGACAAGAGAGGAGCCTTTCCCTCATTTTCTCATCTCTCCCATCCCGTAAAAGAATGAAAGCTTTCACCTAGAGGACCTAGAGTTCCCACTGGTGGATGATGGTTCCAAGAACCACCAACAAAGTTCAGTTTTCATCTTCCTAAAATACACCAACCTTCTCAAGAGCACCAAGCTAAGCTCTTGATGAGCCTTGGATAGGTAGGAGGAAGACCACAGAGGGCAAGTTACCATGGGTATTTTCACACCTGAAGCTGTCTCTGGACATGGTATTAGGGAGCACTGCTAGCTTCCACAGTGTCTTCCACATGGGTCTTACAGGCTGGGCCCAGCAAATGTAGTTATATTTCATACAGATTTTTATTCTTCTTTCCTGACATATATCACCCCCAGGGCAGGTCACAGCATCATTCAAATAAACACCACTGCAATACAATAAAATACAATTTAAACATTATATTAAACCAGTTGCCAAAAAGCTTTCAATTTGGATTTCGTAATGGAATGAGCTAGTCAACCACCTCTGTGGAGGGATTTCCAAAGCCATGAAGCTGCCATGAAAAAGTCCATCCTTCCCTCCTCCGTAAAAAGATCCCGTGCAGAGGCAAGCCTGAGATCTGAGTTTTCAATCATTGGGCTGTTCCCAAAGCCTTGAAGGTTCATGTGGGAATGATCAGCCTTCAGATAAACTTGCCTGAAGGCTGTGAAGACTCACACCAGTAATTTAATGTTGATCTGGATGCTGATTGGCAGCCAGTGCTTTTGATATCTATTTGGTATTATGTGGGCCTTGCTCCCACAATTACTATGTTATCTGCATTCTTCAAAAGCACTCCTATAAGAACATAGAATAGATATTGCAGAACTCTAGTCTACTACCACAATTCAAGTAGGTTCATTTGTGTCTGAATCGGGTAACTGAAGTTCTCTCCAACTCCCAGGCAAGTGAAGGAGGCAAAATGGGAGACTAGATCCAAAATACGTCCTCTTATGTCTCGAATATTCAATTACATTCAATTCATATAATCTCAAAGGTGTGATGGAGGAGACTGTCGAGAATCAGCATGACCTACTCCTGGCTGAATCTTCATGACATCACAAATGTGAATTCTGAGGACTGTTCACTTCCGCACATCCTGCTGATACTGAAGATGAACAGGACTATGGTTTGCCAGGAAGTATAGGCTCGTTGGCACTGGCGAACTGTCCCAGCAGATCACAGAGAAAATACACAGAATGGGGAAGGACAGGATTGCGGAGCACGTTTGTATTTCAGCAGCTGTAGCCTCTGACTGAAGATTTCCTTCGAAAGACAACAGATCTGACCAAATCAGCCTCACCATGAGGCTGTCTTTCAGCATTCTTTTTCTTGGTTAGTTGTCTAAGGCAGTGGCACATGTGGGTTTTTTATGGGTCACAAACCCATGGCCCACACCAACAGAAGGTTTTATGCAAGCTTCAATCCACACTTAGGAGTTGCCTCATGAGAGACATGGCAGCCAGTGGCCTTCTCTCAAGGGCATAGTAGGAACTCTGGGAACAAGACCAATTGACTGGCAAGGAGAGGAAAGTGACTGTCTCTTGCCCCTCACTCCCCAGCCTATAGGGCTTGCTCCCAAGTGGAGCTCCCTGTATTATATGAAAGTTGTGAGCAACCTAGGGCAGTTAGCAGCAGTTTCTCTTTTTTTGTTTCTGCAGAGAAAAAGGGGAGGAATTACTTTTACATTCTTTTAAATTCATACTTTTCAATTCACATCTAGTAAATTGGGAACTAAGGAGAAGCCACATGAAGAAAGAGGGTGGAAGAGCAGCCATGCTGGGAGAAGGAGGGAGAGGAAGGAAAGCTATGATGCAGGGGAAACTTCATGTACTTGCCCAGGGTTTACCAATCCTTCAGTTTTCACATGACAGTGGGATAAAAATGTTATGCAATGACATGTGATAAGGAACTGAGACACAGTATGGGTTCCTGTTGTACAGATCGCTTTCTGCTAATGAAATCTTCTTCTTTCTAGGATGGTGGCTGAATGCAGGGCTGGCCCAAAACTTTTCAAGTAAGTCAATGGCTTCACTGAAGAGCTAAGCACTGAGTGAAGGGCTAAAGGAAAAGAGAGAAAGGAGGGGAAAGGAATGGGTTTCAAGCTCTGTGGCAGAGCTCCTACTTTACCTATGTATATGGTCCCAGTCCCATGTTCATTCTCCAGACACCCCATCTAAAACTGAAGGTTTGAAGAGCAGCTTCCAGACAATGTCAGAGAAGACTGAGCTCCATGAGTCACTGATCTAATTCAGCATGAGGCAACTTTGTATGTTCAGCCACATGATGTGAATGTGAAAATCTGTACTGAGTAGTAGCTACACTAAAGGTCAACACCCAGATCACTTTGACTGTATGTGTCCACCCTACTGTGTTCCTTTTATTTAGGTAAACAGCATGTTTACCCAGGTGTGCAGAAGCACTGTAGGAATGTGGCAAAGGGAGTCCTTACCATTTTGCCCACCCCTTTGTTTCTGATCCAAATCTTACCTCCCTGTGCTTTCTACAATAGGAAAAAGCATTGGTTAGCACCAAGGAGGGCTAGGGGGTGTCAACAATGCTAACCAACTGTGAAACCAAACATGTCCATGGTCCCCTTTCCTGCTATTTACCAACCCCATTGCTGTTTACTTATGAGACAGGGAAGTATGGTGTTAAAGAATCCTTGGACACAGTCTGAGGTCAAGCAGCAGTTGCCAGAGGCAATGGGTTGAATCCATAGAAAGTGAATCCTGACCAAAGCACCACAGCAATCAAAGAGATAATTTAATTGCTTCTTCAAGAGTGACCACCCAGTTCAAAAAACAGTGGTCCCTGTTAAAAACCAGCTGTTGACATGAGATTTAAAGGAAAGGGAGGTCAGGTCATTCATATGTGCTCTGCTGGCTAATGTCCTCAACATAATCTTAGATGAATCACAATCCTGTGAGTCACCTGTATTCATTTTTTGTTCCAGTGGCATCCCGCCCCCCCGCCCCCCGCAAATGACTCCTATGGTACAAGGGCAGATTGTTACAGAGATTCCACCTTCCAGAGCTCATGCATTTTCTCTTTTCCATCCAGAGAAAACATATTCCAAGCCTATCATCTCGATTGTACCTACTGGGGTGATTCCTCTGGGGGCAAACATCACCATCACCTGTAAAAGCGATGATCAATTATCCAACAATTTCTATTTCTGGAGAAAGGGTACGTGTAAACGTGAATACAAGCCAACAGTGATGAAAGAAGATGCATATTCCATTTTCAATGCCGGGCATTCAGATGGGCAAATTTACTTCTGTGCATACTGCTTTCGTGGAGACAAGAATCCTGAATGCTCAGGCTACAGTGATGAAGTAAACGTCACCCTAAGAGGTGAGTGCTGGGCAGCAGTGGCCTCAGGGGATGGCCCGGTTGGGTGCCTGCTCAAGAATAATGGCCATCAAAAGTCTCACCTTCAGGGACCAAGCTGGCCCTTGAACTGTCACAACCAGGGACACTGGTAGTGTCCAATGCACCACCAGTAGGAGAAGGTGAATAGGCGGCAGAAGGGGATGTTCAGCTTTGCCCTAGGCCCCCTGGCAACCTTGTTCCAGCCCTGGAGATGGACTCAGCCCTTGAATGCTATTTTCATAAATGGTACTCAGATGAGAGGTCAGTGTTTTTTGTTATTGCCCTGAATGGATACAACCCATACAGAGTAAGATTATTCATATATGGTCCACTAGCTTATGTTCAGTCTCAATAGATTCTCAGATCAATAACATCAATAGGAATTTTAGGAATTCCTATAGGAGCTATAGGAATTTTCCCTTTCATCCACACATGGCTTTGCTTGCTCCTTTTCAACACAATCCTACACCTGTCTACTCAAACATAAATGCCATTGTGTGGGTACTCCCAGGAACATGCGTACAGGGTTGCCCACTGGCATCACTAAGGTTCGTGTCAGCTGGTGTGGGAGGCCAGCACATCACCCCCATGCAGTGGGCGGGGCAACACTCCAGGTGGTGGGCGTGGTGATCTACCATCGCCCCGCCCCCACTGATTTTTAGGCTGTACCTTTTAATAAACAAAAGAGATTTCAGTGCAGTTTATTTCATTGCATTCTGCATGAAATTACACATTGATTGATATATAACATGATGGTATTATTTTTACAAACTGTGAATTTAGTGATTTTGGTCACTAGTGGTGTCACCTCCTCCCAGGGTGTCAATTTATTAACACCTTATTAGGAGTAGTTCTCAAACTTTTAGCACTGGGACCCACTTTTTAGATTGACAATCTGTCCAGGACCCATCGTAAAGCAAATTAAAATAAATAATTATAAATCATTAAAGTAAAATACATAAATAAGGGAAAGTCAGCCCTGTTCCACCAAGTGAATTTTCTCTGTAGCCTGCCTCTGGTTTTTTGTATTGTATTCTGCTGGAAATTCCGCATCCAACAGTATATAACAAGATGGTATTACTCCTAACCACTGCGATTTTAGCGTGTCACCCTCCCAGTGCGCATCATCCCCCCCTTGCTCGTCACCTGGTGTGGCCCGCACCCCCCGCATCCCCCTAGTGATGCCACTGGGGTTGCCTCTTTGGAGTATGAAAACCTCTCCCATTTTACAAAATCAGCAAGAAGCCAGGGCAGCAAGAAGCCAGGCTGAAAAAGCAACAAAGATGATAGAGGGGTGGGCAAATCCTGCCAGTCTTTTGCTTCCTTCGAGCTTGTCACCTAAAGCAGTGGCATCATGGGCAGGCCAGCCCTGAATATGCCCGTTCTGAATAGAAGAATTCTCTTTCTCATCAAAGGAGAGTATATGACAGAAGCCTCTAAAAAAGTCAAGGACATTGGAGACTGTATTCTTCATTGCCAAGGTCCAACAGATTGCAGCAGGGTTAGGGGAATTGATGTCTGTGGTGACAGCACCCTATCTAGCCATCCTGTTTGAGACAACAGCCTAACAGGTGAGCATTTGGCTCAGACCTTCCATGACATTTTCACAAGGCCCCTACCCAGGAAACACGGGTTGGAGGACAGACTATGTAACTTCTTTATTCATTGCATTTTTCCTTTCCCAAGATCCCAACCTCTTGAAACCCACAATTCACACGAAATTCATCAAGGGGCTGATTTCAGTGTCAAAGATTATCATCACTTGCCAAGGACCAGAGAATGGTCTTACCTATTCTCTGTGGAAATCTGAAGTCAAGAAAGGATCAGTAAAGGCAGGACCAAACAGCAAAACAGCTGACTTTCCTTTCTACAATATGAAACCACGGGATTCAGGAAACTACAGTTGTCACTATCAACTCAAGGGAAATCCTTTTGTCTGGTCATTAGAAAGTGAACCTGCAGAGATTGTTGTGCCTGGTAAGTAGCCTGGCTTGATAGTTCTCCTTCCCTGCCTTCCAAGTTCCCCACCCTGATTATGAGACTGAAACTTTGGGCATGGTGGCTGTGAAGTTTCATGGGTTACTTCCCATGGGTTCATTGAGCCATAATGCAGGGTATTAAGAAACACATAAATTAGAAGCAAATGGCAACTTCAATGTTGGGACTGCAGGTGAGTATTTGTGGGGATGGGACTCCATTTGGAATTTTCCAAATGGAAATTGCTCCATTTGGGGATCAGAGCGATTCTTAAACAGACTGATTTCTTGCATTGGAGATACCCGCAGAAGGGGCTGTGGGCCTCCCAACCCTTCCTGAGGCCAGCACAACTCCCCACCCAAGTAAGGCAAAAAGACCCTAGGTTCCTGTGGTGCCTCACCCCACACACCCCAGGCCCCATCCCCGCAAATACTCACCTGCAGTCCCAACACTGAAGTAGGACTTTGGGAACTACTGATTTAGGACATTTCCTGAGGCCAGCACGGACTCCCTGCAGCCAGTGTGACCCCCCCTCAGGTAAGGCAAAAAGCCCCAGGTTTCCAGAGGCACTGCAAGTACTGCAGCACCGCCAGGGCACCCATTACTGGGCCAGTCCCCCTTAAGGGGGAATGGCCCAGTTCTGGTTCCCTATGGTGAGTCATGACCCACCACTTGGGGAATCACTGTTCTCAATAATTATGAAAATTAATAATCTGAAGTTAGAGGAATATGATGGTGCGTATTATTTATATTTGCATACAAAGAGTACTTACAGCGCAATCCTATTTGTGTTTACTAACTATAAGACTGACTTTCAATTGGACTTACTCCTAAGGAAGTGTGTATAGGGCAGAAGACTTACAGCACAATGCTATGCATAGTTACGTGCATGTATGTGTGTGTGGGAGGAGAACGGTTGAAAGAAGATATTGGCAAAAGAAGGTCTTAAGTAGGGCTGTTTGAAAGTCAGGTGGATGAATGTCAAGGGGTTCTTTCAAGCAACATACAGCAGTGTGGGAGAGCCTCTTTCCTGTGATGCAGTCTCCAGTCACTTGGGAGCTCATTCTTATGTACCAAGGCTCTAAAATTGTCAAGGTACACCATCAGTTTTTTGTCAATTGACAAGGCACACTGCACTGCTCATGGGAGGCTCACATCCCCCAATGACCCTCCCTGAATCACCCATGGCACACACGCAGAACATTCGCAGCACACCAATGTGCCATGGCACAGTGGTTGAAAATAGCTGACATAGTTTCATATCACATGGAAGTGAGAGACAGTGACTGTGCATGGAAGAAACCCATGGTGTGTGGTGGGTTAGGTGAGGGAAAGTCAGTTCAAGGGGTAGAGGCAGTTCAAGAGTCAGTTCAAGGGACATCATCAGGCACCTGCTGAGGGTTCATTACTGATCCCTGAGATCACCCAGGTTCCCACAGCCTTCTTATGATTGTCAGTGGTACTCTCAGTATTTGAGGAACCTTTGGAAGTGAACCCTGTAGGGTTCAATGGGTGACCCTCAATGGGTCACTCACTGTTGCAGCTCCCCATTGATTACAAAGACATACCATGTGCCAACAAATGTCATGAAAGAGGCAGGAGATAGGCAGTAGACTTCATATGTGCTTTGGTTCACAGTTACTTCCTCAGTGATGAGGTTTCTCACCCATCTTCCACTCAACAAAGATGTCTAATGGCAAAAGCTCACTGGGCAGCAAGTGGCAAAGAGATCTGCCACCACTTATGTCCACTGCTGTTTCCACCTGCTCCCTACCAGCTCCTGGGTCAGTGTGACTTATCAGAAGGCAGCAGGGAGAAGTATAACTCCTCCTCCTTCTCTAGAACCAGTTTTCAGTTCCAACTTGTGTTGCCTGCAATGCTGGGACATCATGGGTCATCTGGGACTCATAAAATGGTACTGGGGAAAACCATGGAGAAAGGTTTACTAAAAAATTGCTCCTTCCCACTGCCTCATAGTAAGGGCCCCCACAGGTGCAAGACCCAACAGAAAGACTTACAAGAGGAATTGTGAAAGAGACTGTGCGCTACCAGCCAACTGACTACATCTCCAAGTGCTGTTTAAGAATTCCCAGACTGGATGCCTCCTGCTTGCCACTGTGTCAGGAACAAGGGGGCCTCTCGGATCAAGAAAAGAGTAGCATAGCCTATGCCAGAATTCCTATTGTACTCTCTTATTTGGCCAGTGGTGGGAAACTGTGGCAAAAAAAAGTCTCTGCTGGCGTAGATTGACAGCTCAAGCATGGGCTCCTGATTGGGCACAGGGCCTTGGCTAGTTTCTGACCAGACTGGCCCATGATGTTAAACTTGGTGGTGGTGGTGTTGGTGGAGAGACTTGTGCATGGGGGCTGATGGAGGGCACATTCTTTAGAACATCCCTAATGGAGTGTCTGTGTCAGAAAGTATATGTGGACAGATGGATTGATGGAGGAATGTTAAAGAACTGCGGAAGAACTAGGAAACTGTTGTACTGAGGGGGGATGAACAGGCATGCACACTGATGGAAGGATCGGTTTTCTCAGGTCACCTCTGGCCAATCTCTGATAGACAAGCATTCACTGCATTTTAACTGGGAATATCCTTTATTTTTCAGCCAAACCACAGATAGTGATATGGACAGTTGCTGCTGCAGGTTCTCTGGCCGTTCTCGTGCTGTTGCTGTTGCTTCCCCTCATATTGTTCAAAAGACGGGTAAGAGGTAAGCATTTGGCTTGGGCTGTTTTAAAATGGTTGGTTTAAAAATGATGGAAATACATGTCTATTTACAGCCTCGTTTTACACATGTGTCAATATATATATATACACGCATTTGATCAACAATCATTAGAAGAATGAATGAATGTATATATTTATCTCTATTGTATTGTATTGGCAACCTTCAGTCTCGAAAGACTATGGTATCGCGCTCTGAAAGGTGGTTCTGGCACAGCGTCTAGTGTGGCTGAAAAGGCCAATCCGGGAGTGACAATCCCTTCCACAATGGGAGCAAGTGCAGTCTGTCCCTGGTCTGTCTCCCTGACTATGGGCCTTCCTTCTTTGCCTCTTAGCCTCAGACTGTTGGCAAAGTGTCTCTTCAAACTGGGAAAGGCCATGCTGCACAGCCTGCCTCCAAGCGGGCCGCTCAGAGGCCAGGGTTTCCCACTTGTTGAGGTCCATCCCTAAGGCCTTCAGATCCCTCTTGCAGATGTCCTTGTATCGCAGCTGTGGTCTACCTGTAGGGCGCTTTCCTTGCACAAGTTCTCCATAGAGGAGATCCTTTGGGATCCGGCCATCATCCATTCTCACGACATGACCAAGCCAACGCAGGCGTCTCTGTTTCAGCAGTGAATACATGCTAGGGATTCCAGCACATTCCAGGACTGTGTTGTTTGGAACTTTGTCCTGCCAGGTGATGCCGAGGATGCGTCGGAGGCAGCGCATGTGGAAAGCGCTCAGTTTCCTCTCCTGTTGTGAGCGAAGAGTCCATGACTCACTGCAGTACAGAAGTGTACTCAGGATGCAAGCTCTGTAGACCTGAATCTTGGTATGTTCCGTCAGCTTCTTGTTGGACCAGACTCTCTTTGTGAGTCTGGAAAACGTGGTAGCTGCTTTACCGATGCGCTTGTTTAGCTCGGTATCGAGAGAATGAGTGTCGGAGATCGTTGAGCCAAGGTACACAAAGTCATGGACAACCTCCAGTTCATGCTCAGAGATTGTAATGCAGGGAGGTGAGTCCACATCCTGAACCATGACCTGTGTTTTCTTCAGGCTGATTGTCAGTCCAAAATCTTGGCAGGCCTTGCTAAAACGATCCATGAGCTGCTGGAGATCTTTGGCAGAGTGGGTAGTGACAGCTGCATCATCGGCAAAGAGGAAGTCACGCAGACATTTCAGCTGGACTTTGGATTTTGCTCTCAGTCTGGAGAGGTTGAAGAGCTTTCCGTCTGATCTGGTCCGGAGATAGATGCCTTCTGTTGCAGTTCCAAAGGCCTGCTTCAGCAGGACAGCGAAGAAAATCCCAAACAAGGTTGGTGCAAGAACACAGCCCTGCTTCACTCCGCTTCGGATATCAAAAGGGTCTGATGTGGAGCCATCGAAGACAACAGTGCCCTTCATGTCCTTGTGGAAAGATCTGATGATGCTGAGGAGCCTGGGTGGACATCCAATCTTGGGGAGAATCTTGAAGAGGCCGTCTCTGCTGACCAGGTCGAAAGCCTTTGTGAGATCTATGAAGGCTATAAAGAGTGGCTGTCGTTGTTCCCTGCATTTCTCCTGCAGTTGTCTAAGGGAGAATACCATATCAGTGGTGGACCTGTTGGCTCGGAATCCACACTGCGATTCTGGATAGACGCTCTCTGCAAGTACCTGGAGCCTCTTTAGTACAACTCGGGCAAACAGCTTTCCTACAACGCTAAGGAGAGAGATGCCGCGGTAGTTGTTGCAGTCACCCCTGTCACCTTTGTTCTTGTACAGCGTGATGATGTTTGCATCCCTCAAGTCTTGAGGTACTCCACCTTCTCTCCAGCAGAGACAGAGGATTTCATGCAGCTCAGTGACGATGATCTCTTTGCAGCATTTTAGGACTTCAGCAGGGATGCTGTCTTTTCCAGGTGCCTTGCCAAAGGCAAGGGAGTCCAGGGCCACGTGAAGTTCTTCTAGGGTTGGTTCACTGTCAAGCTCTTCCAGCACAGGCAGGCACTCAATGTTGTTCAGTGCTTCTTCGGTGACTACATTTTCTCTGGAATATAGCTCAGAGTAGTGCTGCACCCAGCGTTCCATCTGCTGCGCCCGATCCTGGATGACCTCGCCTGTGGCAGACTTCAGAGGGGCAATTTTCTTCTGTGTTGGACCTAGGGCCTGCTTGATACCATCATACATCCCCTTGATGTTGCCCGTGTCAGCTGCTATCTGTATCTCGGAACAGAGCTGGAGCCAGTAGTCGTTAGCACATCTCCTGCATTATCTATAGAGATATAGCACTATATAGCACTATAGCACTATAGAGATATAGCATTATCTCTATACTGCTAAGTAATATATGTACTAAAAATGAATTAATGTAATTAAGTATGTCATACAAATGAATTAGAGTGAATATGTAAATCTATATGTGAATCAATTAATGCTGCAGTTCTCAATCTCTCAGGGAGTTTGGGGACTGCAGTAAGTTATTGCATGGGAACGGGGAAGGCAGTGGGGGGTGTGAGGAAGGCTAACGGGGCTGCAGGGACTGGCATGTACTTACCAGTCCCTGCTGCAGCCTCCCAGGGGTGCGAGGAGCCCTGCACAAAGCTCTGCAGGGTTCTCCAGCCTCCAGAAAGTGAAAGCGGAAAACTGGAAGTGGGGCACGATTGCTCCACTATCACCTTTTTTGAAGATTGAAAAGCCCTGCGGAGGGTCACATCCACGGGAGGCTGCAGCAGGGACTGGTAAGTACATGCCAGTCCCTGCAGTCCCCTTAGCGACGCGATCCTGGGGAATCACGTCTCTGTCGTCCCCCTGTTCCCACCCCTTAAGGGGGCAAAGGTCAGGGCCCTCAGGCTGGGGCGTCACGATGCCCTAGTTTGAGAGGCCTTAAATTAATGTATTAGTATGAGGTTTTAGAGGTAGAGCAGTGTTTAGGTATATATTGATTACTCTTTACTAATGGATTTGGATCTCTTATTGTTTTCTTTGACTCCATATCAGGACAAGTATATAACAGAACCAGAAGGCAGTGAAAAGGGCAAGGAACCAGAGAGTAATGAAAGAGATAGTGAATCAGAGAGTATTGATCCAGATGAATGTTGATACTGACAATGAAACAGAGAGCAATGAATCAAAAGCATTGATAGAGACAATGAACCACAGAGCGATGAAAGAGACAGCATGATGGTACCACACACTTTATGACCTTGAACCTTCTGCCAGGTATCCAAATGATTAAACCACAGCATGTCAACATGACAGTCTCATTTTTTTAAAACAAAATAAACAAAAAATAAGTTTCTAGCCCAATGGATGCCAAGATAGGTTTGTAAGTATGGACAAACCCAAATGACATTATACATATCCACGGACATTCTGAACCAGATTTTCAGCAATAGTTAAGATGTCCCTGTCTTGTAGCACAATCCTATGCACATCTATGCAGACGTAAGCCTAATTCAGTTAAATGGTTCTTATTTTCTGGAAAATATGTACAGAATTGTAGCCTTAGAGCCCAATCCTGAGCTTGGCGCTCTGGCTTTCCGCCGGGGTGCACTGTCGCAAACATGCCGTAAGGCACGTCTGCGAGTCTTACTGCCGGGCCAGCGCCCAATGCTAGCCCATCACTGGCTGGAGCTGGACTACTGCCGGAAGGATGCCCATCCTCCACTGCTCAGCGGTCTCATGGACCGCCGAGCCACAGCATGGTAAGTGGGAGCAGGGAGGAGGGCGGGGAGGAGGCATTCCGGGGAGGGGGGAGGCAGGTGGAGGGCAGGGAGGAGGTGTGATGGTGAGGTGGGAGGCAGAGAAAGTGTGGGAGGGAGGCATTCCGGGGGAGGGAGCGAGGCGGGTTCCTTGGAGCTCCGCTCCTCCGCATCTAAGGCATTCGTACGGTGCTTGGCACCCTACATGAATGCCTTTACCTGTCTTCTAAAGGTAAAGTGAGTAGCCCCATTGCGGGGCCACTTCCCTTACCTAGGAGAAGGGGACAAAAGTTCCCTTCTCCCAAGGCACAGCCCGCAGCAGGCTGAGGCACACAGGATAGGACTGGAGCCATTCTCGGCGCCACTACAGCCACGCACCCCAGGCAGCTCAGAATTGGGCTGCAGAGCAGTACTTTAAATTTTCCCACCCCCTGTCCCTCACAGAAAGAAAATATATTTAACTTACTATGGATAACCAAAAAATAAGAAAAAAAGACACCACCCCCCAAATAAAATCTTGTGTTTAATACAGTGTAATATTTTTCAACAAAAGGTTCCCAAAGCGGTTTACATGACAAAAGAAATAAGAAGATGGTTCTCTATTCCAAAGGGGCTGACATGATACTGATCCTGCTCTTCCCACACAGGGCGGGGGAGGGAGAGAGAGGTGTCAAGTGCCATCTTTCATGGACATCTATTGGGTATCCCTGATTTAAATGTAGCAATGCAGCTCCTCTCTCCTGGGAAACTAGCAGCAGAGAGGGGAGACTCTGGATTGGGCCAGTGGTGGCTGCAAAGGGTTAAATCACCCAAACTCTGCACAGTTGTCCTGAACTCGATAGACCTCAAGCAGAGGGTCCCTCACATTTTTCTCTTTTCTCACATTTCTTCAAATTTCTCCCTTTTCTCACATTTCTTCAAATGATCAGTTAAAGTCTTCTCGAGTTTGAACATTAGACACCCAAATGGTTTTCTTATATTGGACTTGCTAGAATGTGCATTCATATTATAAAACGCAAGACATCATACCTTGATATATTTAATCTTTCTTTATTAACTCCTCCTCCTTTGATATCCCTGTACTTGAGGTTACAAATGTTGAGATTGAGAACTGAGGGTAGAACACTATACAGATCAGAAGACAACAAATCCATTGTGAGAGAGGAAAGTTTTTTAGATCTCTTGAATAAATAAAGGGAGTCACATGGGGAATGCAGGTTGACAAGATTTTATACCTGCCATAAATTGATGGGATATTCAGCTCTGTAGAAAACAGGTAGCCATATGAAATAAAAGTGCATGTAACATTTAATGAATTCACACTTAATGAATTCACACTGACCCAATGATAAAAGGCGCATCCACTGCATAAATTGGGCTTTAAGCAAGGATTCTAGTGACACTGAAGAACAATATGTGGAAGAGTTTATAGGAGAAACTTTGGACCCCTGTGTTTTTGCCTCCTGGTCCTCCTTAGAAAGCTCTTCCTCTCCACCGAAAGCTTGCAGTGGAGCACTGGAGCTCGCCACGCAGACCGCCAAGCAGCGAAGAGGTAGGTGGGGGCATGGGGAGAGGTGGGGAGGAGGTGTTCCGGAGCAGTTGGAGGGATGGCAGGAAGGAGGCATGCTGGGGGGAGGGATTGGGACAGGAGGGAGGTAGAACCAGTGGAGCTTTGCTGCACAGGATCCAGAGCCTCCATATCAGACTGGCCGTCCGACACTGAGCCTCTGCATTCTACTCTGACCTTTGGGTCAACAAATAATTTAGTAGCCCTGTTGCAGGACCATGTGCTTTAACCGGGGAAGGGGCAGCTCAGGATTTGGCTGTAAGTCAAAATTCCCTTGCATAGTCCTTTCTAGAATTCAGATATAGCTTACAAAATAATAAGGTGTCATGCTATGAAATGTTTGAACTTCTTTGATATTTTCAACACACCCTCCATGATAGCCTTGTTCCTGAGGCTATAAATGATAGGATTCAGAACTGGGGGTAGAACAGTATACAAAACAGCAGACAGCAAATCTATAGTTGGAGAAGCAAGTTCTTTAGGCCTCATGTAGGAAAACATAGCTGTGGTGATAAATAAAGAAAAGACTGTCAAGTGGGGAGTGCAGGTGGAGAAGGCTTTATGCCTGTCTTGAGTGGATGAGATCTTCAGCACCGAAGAAAAGATGAAGCCATAAGAAACAAAGATGAACACAAAGCAGAATGAATCCAAAATAAGACCAAGGACAAGTATGAGCATTTGATGAGCTGCTGTATCAGTGCAAGAGAGTTTTTGTAACTGAGGTATGTCACAGAAAAACTGCTCAATGGTATTATTCTTGCAGAAGCTTAAGTTAAACGTGAGACTGGTTTGTAAAATTCCATGGAGACCGCTCAATAACCAGGAAGCAGCTGCCGTCTGGATACACAAATCTCTACTCATGATCAGCCTGTATTGTAGGGGATGGCAGATGGCTACATAGCGGTCATAAGCCATCACGGTAAGAAGAGCGAACTCACAAGTTACAAATGTTACTACTAAGAAAACCTGGGTTACACAGCCTGCAAAAGAAATCAGTTTGTTGTTAGTCAAGGAAGTGGCCATGGATTTGGGGACCGTGGTGGAGATGTAGCAAACATCTGAAAATGATAAATTGACCAAAAAGAAATACATAGGACTGTGAAGGTGAGAGTTGAGGGCCACAGTGATGATGATGCAAACATTTGCCAGTACGCCTATGGAGTAAGCTGAAAGGAACACAACAAAATGTAAAATTTGTACATCACGGTCATCAGAAAATCCTGATAGGAGAAACTCTGTCACAGCAGATCGGTTCATCGCTTAATATTCTGTGAAGAGAAAGATATTCAGTTAAGGGGCAAAGCAGCAGAGAAGCAGTGTAGTGATACAATATGATAAACGCAGTTTTGAGAAAAGTTAATCCAAGTAATACCAAAATACCTGTGGTAAAATTTGTCGTCCAAACCCAAGTCTACTTCTGAATTGGACATTCAGACTGGAGTTCATCATGTACTCACAATAAGGTAGCAGTTTCAAAGGTGAACTTATATACGATCCTTCATATAATTTAGAACATATTGTACATAATATGCCGTCAAGTGGAGCGTGGGAGGCGAAGGGCCAGAGAGAGGCCAGACCGGGAAGGAATCCAGCTGGAACAAGGAGTTCTATGAAAGACTAGAACTATTCAATTGTAAAAATCCCTATGGGGGTTTAGAACAGCCTGCCTATGTAAACCACCTTGGATTACAGTCTGAGGAGAAATCTGATGACCAAAGAAAGGCAGTATATAAATACCTGTATAAATAATTAAATAAATAATACCTTCTCATTCTTTGGTCTAATTTCACACATTTTACCTCAGCACCTTTTTAAAAAATAAAATAAAAATAAGCTACTTATTTTAGCATACCACTGTGACTATCGACAATCAAGGACAATACCTATCAGCCAGGCAGACCACAGGTCTTCACAGCCCTGATTTTTAGGGCTGCTTTTGGGAAAAATAAAGACCATCTTGTGTAGCTATTTATTAACAGGGGGAGATATTTATTTTTCACATTTTTATACCACCCATCCTCCAAGGAGCTCAGGGTTGTGTACTTAGTTACTCCCCTCCTCTTGTTATCAAAACAATCCTGTGAGGTAGGTGAGGCTGAGAGAGTGACTGGCCCAAGGTCACCCAGGAAGATATTTCAAGGTCTCTCAGTCAGTGACACTTTTTGGAATATTCAATAACTTGGTACAAGAACTGACAGGAACCTTTCCCTAAAGGAGGACTTCTAAATCCTTTATTTCATGCCAATGTAATTACCAAGAGGTGGATTCAAAAAATTCAAGAGGAATTATTGATTCCTCTCTCTTGGCACATACACTAATTTCCCTCTTTTCACTACAAATTTTGAATATCTAATCAAACCTTTGTATCAGGTACTTGTGTCACAATGGAAATTATATATTTTTACCCTGCTTTATCTCCCTCCCAGGCATTCAAAGTGGCTTCCAGATACAATAAAAATATAAGCATTATAAATTTAAAAATATATATAAATATTTAAAAACTCCTAAAATCTAGTAAACAACAGAAGAATCCCATCAGAAGCCAAGAGCAATGAAAAGCAGAAAAAACCAGTAGCAGACAATTAAAAAATGTACCCTAAGACATATAATCATAAAATCCCTACCTATATTTAAAAAAAAAAAAAAATCAAAAGGAGTAAAAAGAAATGTTTTTGATCATTTTAGTCATTATCAGAGCCCTGGTCATTGCTTATGAGGAAGAAATAAATCTCCGTTCACCTCTCTTTGTCTCCAAAGTTATGTGACAATGTGCTGGAGGGTGGCATGTACTGTGAGAAGAAAGATTTAAGAGGAGGGAGCTGAGCTGTCCCTGTTCTCTGGGGTGCTTCATGCAGTATCCCCGTGGAGATCATCATGGAGTTCCTATGGTGTTGTGCAAGAAATAAACAAGCAACAGAGTTGCACGTATAGTGAAAATTTGCAATTGTACATTTTCTTTTAATTTCCCTTGTGTAACATTCCCTCTAATGTAGACAGTTCACCCTTAGCTCCTGATGCATAACAGATTTTTTTGGAGACTTATTAGAGAACGTAGCATATACAATATGAGAGACTATCATTTGAATTGTTGTTCAAAGTAAGTATCCGATCCACTCCTTTAATTTTCTTTCTTTCTTTGTAACGAGGATTTAGCTACTGTGTAGTTACAGGAATATATGGTACAATCTGAGAAGTTCCTATATATTTAACTATGAACAATTTAGGGCGCAATCCAATCTTGTGCTGGAACAGGCAAGCCAGGAGGCTTGTACTTTATCCAGCGCAGGATTGTAGCTAGAAGCGGCTCAGCCAGAGGCAAGGGGAAACTTTTCCTCTTTCCCCGGGTAAGGGCTGCTGGCCACAATGGGTCTCCTCAGACTTGCGCCACCTCTTGAGGTGGCACAAGTCCGAGGAGAGCGGAGCGGCTTCAAGCCGCTCTGTTCTCCCCAGAGACAGGGGTTGGGATCCTGCATGACTGCCGCAACCCCAGCTCCGCCTCCCACTCCGTGCCCACCTACCCTGGGGCTGCTCATCGCCAGCCCTCCCCCCGCCCAGGAACACCTCCTCCCCGCCCCCCCATGCTTACCTTTGCTACTTGTGTTGGCACAGGCAGACCAACACAAGTGGCCGAGGGGAAGCCGGCGCAGAGCCTTATGTCAGCCTCCGCAGGTCAGTGCTTCTTGGAGCGCCAGCCTGGCTTCCCCTCGAGGAGGCCCTAACATGCTTTATGGCACATTTGTGACCCTCCTAGGCTGGCCCAAGGCGCAGTTAGGATTGCGCCCTTAGTGAGGCAAAAGCCAGGATGGTTTAGTGGTTTTGGTAATGGACTTAGACTTGGAAGATCCAGATTCAAATCCCTGCTTCCTGGGTGACCTTGGAACAGTTAGGCCGTAATCCTAACCAACTTTCCAGCACTGACATAAGGGCAATGCAATTCCAAGGTAAGGGAACAAACATTGCCTTACCTTCAGGGAGCCTCCATGACTGCACCCCAACTGCAGGATGCAGCACATGCTCCACTGGCACAGCTATGCCAGCCTGGAAATTTGGTTAGGATTGCGCCCTTACTGTCTCACAGCCTAAACAACCTCACACGGTTGTTGTGAGGGCAAAAGGAAATAGGCAACAATATATACTACCCCGAGCTCCTTGGAGGAAGGGCAGTATAAAAATGTGAAAAGGTAAATAAAAGGACTCTCTGGAATGATTCCTAGAAAATTGTTAGAATTGTGGTAGCAAACATCCCACACACTGGGCACAAGGGTTAGCCTAGGAATGCACCACATTTTCCTGGAAATACACAGCTGCGATACAAGGACATCTGCAAGAGGGATCTGAAGACCTTAGGAGTGGACCTCAACAAGTGGGAAACCCTGGCCTCTGAGCGGCCCGCTTGGAGGCAGGCAGTGCAGCATGGCCTTTCCCAGTTTGAAGAGACACTTGGCCAACAGTCTGAGGCAAAGAGGCAAAGAAGGAAGGCCCATGGCCAGGGAGACAGACCAGGGACAGACTGCACTTGCTCCAAGTGTGGAAGGGAGTGTCACTCCCGAATTGGCCTTTTCAGCCACACTAGAGGCTGTTCCAGAACCACCTTTCAGAGCGCGATACCATAGTCTTTCGAGACTGAAGGTTGCCAACAACTTTATATTTGATGTGACAGTGGTGTTGCCTGACAAGCTTTTTCTTTAAAGTGCATAGAGAGACTTGCATGTATACATGGATGCTGGGTGCCTGACAACCCAGGCCAGTAATGTGGATTCAGAAGTTAAACTAACAGTAAGAGGCCTCAAATTCACAGGCCAAGAGGAAACCACATTTTTTTATTGACAGTGCAATCATTACCACTGCCACCCCACATTAGACTGACTTAGATTGAGTCTTGCCTGCTCTTTGGACAATTCCATGGACAACCCCACTTTGTTTGCACTACACATTTGGCCCTCTGAATAAAAGTCACTTCCTAGAAGCTTATTGATTGGAGCACAAAACTTTTTAGCAACACAGTAAAAGAATCCACCACCTTATACTACTAAATTCTTAGGGATGCTGTAGAGACAAGCTTAGGACTCTCCCACACCCAAATAATAATTAAAAAAAACACTATCCTGGTAGAGGACACCATTGTACAACACAACCACCCTATGTGACTGCAAGGGCAAGGAATGACAATAAATCAAAATGGAATGGAATGGATGGGAAAGAAAAATGCGACAGACATAACTGCCCATGAACTGGTCTTAAATAACTGTTCTTGTTGGCATCCTTCAGTATCGGAAGACTATGGTATCGCGCTCTGAATGGTGGTCCTGGAACAGAGTGCCCTCTCCAGTGCGCGAAGCCTGGGTAAAGTAGATATGGAGGATAGACTGTTTCCCATGCAGCAAATCCCCCCTCTCCGTGTCACTGAAATGGTCCAATGGAAAGGCAAAGGCCAATACGGTTGGTTCCAGCGGCGGCGCAGGAGTTGCCAGAACGTGACTGTGTTCAGCTATGAACTGCCTCAGGGACTCCGGCTCTGGATTTTGCCTTGAGGTTGACTTCTGAAGCCTTTTCCATAACTGGATATAGCCACAAGGCAGTGAAGGTTTGGGGTCAGAGTTTTCCTTCTCTCAGATGAGCTGCCTTCCCAGGCTGAGTCCCATCTACCCGGTGGCTGTTTAGTCGCCTCTTACGACAAGTACAGTCAAACTGAGGGCTTATTCCTATCCCCAGCCCCAGGAGTACACATTTTACAAATAATCAATCTCTACATAACTTTAAAAACATGTATTTAAAACTTTTTAGGTCATTTTTAGCTTGTAAGATGGCAAAAAGCACAAAACTCCTTGGCCAATTGTGTGACAAACTGAGAGCAGAAGCTCCCCCACTTCATCCTGAAATTCAAATTTTTCTGCGCATTGGAAAGTAGCACATAATGACTTGTCTTTGGAGCCTGCTCCAACAGTACCAAACCACACCTGTGAGTTCCGAATAACATGGTTGGCTTCAAGTTGAATGGAAAACTTCACACCAAGCTCAGAGGAACATGAGTCCATTGGAGAAAGTGTTCCAGAGGTTAACAGAATTGATCTGACTTTGCCACTCAAGTCAGAGAATGCCACAGCTGGATTCAAGCACCAGAAGTTGAGTGTGTGTTAAATAACACACAATCAAGTTCATGGTGAAGCTGACTACTGCTACTTGTATGGTTTACAATCTTCCTTAGGATAGCTTAGACCACGTTCACCAAATTCTTTAGTTAGTGGAAACTATACTATGTCTCTAATGAATTCCTTTTTGGTAGGAAATGAACCCCAGTCACTTCAGGTTCATTCTGGCAAATATGTACTGTACCTCTGGAGCCATGAAGCTCCAGAAGCCATGAAAACCCCTCTCAGCCTTGAAGCTTTTTGGGTGACCTTGGACCACTATCATCTACTTTCACAGGGTTGTTGTGAGGACAAAAGGGGAGGAACTATGTACATCACACTGAGTTCTATGGAAGAAGGGTGGTTTAAAAATGTGAAAAATAAATACAGTAGAACCTCTTTAAGTTGACCACCCAAGGGACTGGAGAAATTGGTCAACATAGGGAGGTGGTCAACATACAGAAAAAAGGCATTTAAATGTTATCATGTTTAGCTCCCAGGACAACAAATGCAAGGCCAAGTTATTATTTAGATTGGATTTTTTATAAGTTTGACTGCAAATATCAATGAGAATTGATCCTCTTGTGATGCTTACTATTTATATCATCTATATCTATATCAAGATATAACAAGGGCAGGAGGCCTAGTCTAGAGGGTAGAGCCTCTGTTAGCCCAAAGATAACATCAGAAGGTCACCAGTTCGAGGACACCAGCAGCTCCCTGAATGGCTGAGAATGGCGAGAACTTGAAGCAGCTGACAAGCCCAGCTGAGTGATTCCACCTGCTCTTGGTGTGAGCAAGAAGTGTCTTGGCTGCCCTCCATGTGAGAGATGGAGCTGCTTGCCAGCCTGCGTGGGAGAACTGAAGGCTGGAAGTGAGACCAAACCAGGAAGATCCATCTGAAATGTTGTTGGTTCTTGAAAGAGAGAACCTCTATGATTGTAAAAATCCCCTTGAGGGATTTAGAAACGCCTGCCTATGTAAACCGTTTTGAATAAAGTCAGAGGAGTAATCCGATGACCAGGAAGGTGGTATATGAATACCTAGTTTTTATTATTATTATTATTATTATTATTATTATTATTATTATTATTATTATTATTAAGAGACAGAGAATTAACAGCCCACAATCAATGTTTTAAAAAACCCCTGAAAATTCATAAGCTTAAAAAAATTGTAAGTTAAAAATAAATTCTTGGTTTCATAGCAGACAGGCAGACCAATGCTATCCCTTACCAGCCCATAGCATGTAGCATGTTACATAGCCCCAACAGCTTAAAAAAACAACAAACAAATACTTTTTTACTTAGGCTGCCTGGCCTCCACTGAGTCTCCTCAGCTTCACTATTATTATTATTATTATTATTATTATTATTATTATTATTATTATTATTATTATTATTACTCACTAAATGCCAGAAGGTGTTTGATACAGTCCCTCACTAAAAGCCGTTGAGAAAACTCCACAGTCAGGGAATAAGAGGACAGGTCCTCTCATGGATTGGGAATTTGTTGAGGACCAGGAAACAGAGAGTGGGTGTCAATGGGCAATTGACAAAAAAGGTGGAGAGAGGTGGAAAGTGGAGTGCCTCAAGGATCTGTCCTGGGACTGGTGCATTTCAACATCTTCATAAATGACCTGGAAACAGGGATAAGCAGGGAGGTGGACAAGTTTGTGGATGACACTAAACTTTTCTGAGTGGTGAAGACCAGAAGGGATTGTGAAGTGCTCCAGAAGGATCTCTCCAAACAGGGAGAATAGGCAGCAAAATAGCAGTTGTGTTTCAATATAAGTGTAAAGTAATGTAGTGGTGATGGGAACCAAACAATGCAATTTGTTTCATAGCATTTGGCATGAAATTACACATTGATTGATATATAATGTGATGGTATTATTTTTACAAACTGTGAATTTAGTGATTTTGGTCACTAGTGGTGCCACCTCCTCCCAGGGTGTCAACTTACTAACACCTTATTGCAGTAGTTCTAAAACTTTTAGCACTGGGACTCACTTTGTAGAATGACAATCTGTCCAGGACCCATCATAAAGCAAATTAAAATAAATAATTATAAATCATTAAAGTAAAATACATAAATAAGGGAAAGTCAGCCCTGTTCCACCAAGTGAATTTTCTCTGTAGCCTGCCTCTGGTTTTTTGTATTGTATTCTGCTGGAAATTCCACATCCAACAGTATATAACATGATGGTATTACTCCTAACCACTGCGATTTTAGCGCATCACCCTCCCAGTGCGCGTCATCCCCCCCTTGCTCGTCACCCGGTGCAGCCCGCACCCCCCACATTGCCCTAGTAATGCCACTGGGGTTGCCTCTTTGAAGTATGAAAACCTCTCCCATTTTACAAAATCAGCAAGAAGCCAGGCTGAAAAAGCAACAAAGATGATACAGGGGTGGGCGAACCCTGCCAGTCTTTTGCTTCCTTCGAGCTTGTCACCTAAAGCAGTGGAATCATGGGCAGGCCAGCCCTGAATATGCCCATTCTGAATAGAAGAGTTCTCTTTCTCATCGAAGGAGAGTATATGACAGAAACCTCTAAAAATGTTAAGGACAGTGGAGACTATATTCTTCATTGCCAAGGTCAAACAGATTGCAGCAGGGTTAGGGGAATTGATGTCTGTGGTGACAGCACCCCATCTAGCCATCCTGTTTGAGACAACAGCCTAACATATGAGCACTTGGCTCAGCCCTTCCATGACATTTTCACAAGGCCCCTACCCAGGAAACATGGGTTGGAGGACAGGCTATTCTTTATTCATTGCGTTTTTCCTTTCCCAAGATCCCAACTTCTTGAAACCCACAATTCACACATAATTCATCAAGGGGCTGATTTCAGTGTCAAAGATTATCATCACTTGCCAAGGACCAGAGAATGGTCTTACCTATTCTCTGTGGAAATCTGAAGTCAAGAAAGGATCAGTAAAGGCAGGACCAAACAGCAAAATAGCTGACTTTCCTTTCTACCATATGAAATCACGGGATTCAGGAAACTACAGTTGTCAAGGGAACTCAAGGGAAATCCTTTTGTCTGGTCATTAGAAAGTGAACCTGCAGAGATTGTTGTGCCTGGTAAGTAGCCTAGCTTGATAGTTCCCTGCCTTCCAAGTTCCCCACCCTGTTTATGAGACTGAAACTTTGGGCATGGTGGCTGTGAAGCCAAATACTTTCATGGGTTCTTTGAGCCCATACATAAATAATGCAGGGAATTAAGAAACATATAAATTAGAAGCAAATGGCAACCTTTAGCTGAAAGCAGAATCAAAAGTGAAAAAAGTCACCCCCTCCAAAGAGGCATATCTTAAAGGGGCAGCTCTTTGAAGGGGACAGGACAAAACGTCCTTGTTCATCCCAGCATAGCATCAATCTTGGTGGCTCTTGCTGGGGTCTTTCCGGTGTCTCTTTTGCAGGCTGTGAGCTACCTTTAGGGCAGGGAACGTTATTTTGCATTTTGCTAACTTTCAGAACATTTTTGTGAAAATTGGTGTATAGAAATGTCCTAAATCTGTAGTTCCCAAAGTCCTACTTCAGTGTTGGGACCGCAGGTGAGTATTTACGGGGATGGGGCCTGGGGTGTGTGGGGAGTGCTGATGGCGCCTCAATGATTGAGGCACCACAGGAACCTAGCGTCTTTTTGCCTTACTTGGGGGGGAGTCGTGCTGGCCTCAGGAAGGGCTGAGAGGCCTACAGCCCCCTCTGCGGCCCTCCCCAATGCTAGAAATTCCTCCATTTGGGGATCAGAGCTCACTTCTGGTTTTCATATGAAAACCGAAAGTGCACTCCGATTCCTAAACAAAGTGCAATTTCCGTTCCATGGATTTCCACTCCTCCGGATCTAAGGTATTAGTATGGGGTTCGGCGCCCTAAACGAATGCCTTTACCTGTCTTGTAAAGTGAGTAGCCCCATTGCGGGGCCGCTTCCCTTACCCGGGAGAAGGGGACAAAATTTCCCTTCTCCTGAGGCGCATCCCGCAGCAGGCTGAAGCATACAGGATAGGACAGGAGCCATTCTCGGCGCCACTGCAGCCACGTGCCCCAGGCAGCTCAGAATTGGGCTGCAGAGCAGTACTCTAAATTTTCCTACCCCCTGTCCCTCGCAGAAAGAAAATATATTTAACTTACTATGGATAACCAAAAAATAAGAAAAAAAAGACACCACCCCCCAAATAAAATCTTGTGTTTAATACAGTGTAATAGTGTAATATTTTTCAACAAAACCTTCCCAAAGTGGTTTACATGGCAAAAGAAATAAGATGGTTCTCTATCCCAAAGGGGCTGGCATGATACTGATCCTGCTCTTCCCACGCACACGGGGGGGGGGGGCGGAGAGGGAGAGAGAGGTGTCAAGTGCCATCTTTCATGGACATCTATTGGGTATCCCTGATTTAAATGTAGCGATGCAGCTCTTCTCTCTTGGGAAACTAGCAGCAGAGAGGGGAGAATCTGGATTGGGCCAGTGGTGGCTGCAAAGGGTTAAATCACCCAAACTCTGCACAGTTGTCCTGAACTCGATAGACCTCAAGCAGAGGGTCCCTCCTTTTCTCACTTTTCTTCAAATGATCAGTTAGTCTTCTCGAGTTTGAACATTAGACACCCAAATGGTTTTCTTATATTGGACTTGCTAGAATGTGCATTCATATCATAAAATGCAAGACATCATACCTTGATATATTTAATCTTTCTTTATTAACTCCTCCTCCTTTGATATCCCTGTACTTGAGGTTACAAATGTTGAGATTGAGAACTGAGGGTAGAACACTATACAGATCAGAAGACAACAAATCCATTGTGAGAGAGGAAAGTTTTTTAGATCTCTTGAGTAAATAAAGGGAGTCACATGGGGAATGCATGTTGAACATGGGGGATGCAGCTTTGCTCCATGGGATCCAGAGCCTCCATATCGGACTGGCCGTCTGGCACTAAGGCTCTGCATTCTAGACCAACCTTTGGGAAGACAAATACTTGAGTAGCCCCGTTGCAGGACTACATGCTTTACCCAGGGAAGGGGCAGCTCAGGATTTGGCTGTAAGTCAAAATTCCCTTGCATAGTCCTTTCTAGAATTCAGATATAGCTTACAAAATCATAAGGCGTCATGCTATGAAATGTTTGAACTTCTTTGATATTTTCAACACACCCTCCATGATAGCCTTGTTCCTGAGGCTATAAATGATAGGATTCAGAACTGGGGGTAGAACAGTATACAAAACAGCAGACAGCAAATCTATAGTTGGAGAAGCAAGTTCTTTAGGCCTCATGTAGGAAAACACAGCTGTGATGATAAATAAAGAAAAGACTGTCAAGTGGGGAGTGCAGGTGGAGAAGGCTTTATGCCTGTCTTGAGTGGATGAGATCTTCAGCACCGAAGAAATGATGAAGCCATAAGAAACAAAGATGAACACAAAGCAGAATGAATCCAAAATGCCAAGGACAAGTATGAGCATTTGATGAGGTGCTGTATCAGTGCAAGAGAGTTTTAGTAACTGAGGTATGTCACAAAAAAACTGCTCAATAATATTGCTCTTGCAGAAGCTTAAGCTAAGCGTGAGACTGGTTTGTAAAATTCCATGGAGACCGCTCAATATCCAGGAAGCAGCTGCTGTCTGGATACACAAATCTCTATTCATTATCAGCCTGTATTGTAGGGGATGGCAGATGGCTACATAGCGGTCATAAGCCATCACGGTAAGAAGAGCAAAGTCACAAGTTACAAATGTTACTACTAAGAAAACCTGGGCTGCACAGCCTGCAAAAGAAATCAGTTTGTTGTTGGTCAAGGAAGTGGCCATGGATTTGGGGACCGTGGTGGAGATGTAGCAAACATCTGAAAATGATAAATTGACCAAAAAGAAATACATAGGACTGTGAAGGTGAGAGTTGAGGGCCACAGTGATGATGATGCAAACATTTGCCAGTACGCCTATGGAGTAAGCTGAAAGGAACACAACAAAATGTAAAATTTGTACATCACGGTCATCAGAAAATCCTGATAGGAGAAACTCTGTCACAGCAGATCGGTTCATCGCTTAATATTCTGTGAACAGAAAAATATTCAGTTAAGGGGCAAAGCAACAGAGAAGTGGTGTAGTGATACAATACGATATATGCAGTTTTGAGAAAAGTTAATCCAAGTAATACCAAAATGCCTGTGGTAAAATTTGTCGTCCAAACTCAAGTCTACTTCTGAATTAAGAACATAAAAACATAAGAACAGCCCCACTGGATCAGGCCATAGGCCCATCTAGTCTGAATGAAATTGGACATTTCAGACTGGAGTTCATCATGTACTCACAATAAGGTAGCAGTTTCAAAGGTGAACTTATATACGATCCTTCATATAATTTAGAACATATTGTACATAATATGCCGTCAAGTGGAGCGTGGGAGGCGAAGGGCCAGAGAGAGGCCAGACCGGGAAGGAATCCAGCTGGAACAAGGAGTTCTATGAAAGACTAGAACTATTCAATTGTAAAAATCCCTATGGGGGTTTAGAACAGCCTGCCTATGTAAACCGCCTTGGATTACAGTCTGAGGAGAAATCTGATGACCAAAGAAAGGCAGTATATAAATACCTGTATAAATAATTAAATAAATAATACCTTCTCATTCTTTGGTCTAATTTCACACATTTTACCTCAGCACCTTTTTAAAAAATAAAATAAAAATAAGCTACTTATTTTAGCATACCACTGTGACTATCGACAATCAAGGACAATACCTATCAGCCAGGCAGACCACAGGTCTTCACAGCCCTGATTTTTAGGGCTGCTTTTGGGAAAAATAAAGACCATCTTGTGTAGCTATTTATTAACAGGGGGAGATATTTATTTTTCACATTTTTATACCACCCATCCTCCAAGGAGCTCAGGGTTGTGTACTTAGTTACTCCCCTCCTCTTGTTATCAAAACAATCCTGTGAGGTAGGTGAGGCTGAGAGAGTGACTGGCCCAAGGTCACCCAGGAAGATATTTCAAGGTCTCTCAGTCAGTGACACTTTTTGGAATATTCAATAACTTGGTACAAGAACTGACAGGAACCTTTCCCTAAAGGAGGACTTCTAAATCCTTTATTTCATGCCAATGTAATTACCAAGAGGTGGATTCAAAAAATTCAAGAGGAATTATTGATTCCTCTCTCTTGGCACATACACTAATTTCCCTCTTTTCACTACAAATTTTGAATATCTAATCAAACCTTTGTATCAGGTACTTGTGTCACAATGGAAATTATATATATTTTTACCCTGCTTTATCTCCCTCCCAGGCATTCAAAGTGGCTTCCAGATACAATAAAAATATAAGCATTATAAATTTAAAAATATATATAAATATTTAAAAACTCCTAAAATCTAGTAAACAACAGAAGAATCCCATCAGAAGCCAAGAGCAATGAAAAGCAGAAAAAACCAGTAGCAGACAATTTAAAAATGTACCCTAAGTCATATAATCATAAAATCCCTACCTATATTTAAAAAAAAAAAAATCAAAAGGAGTAAAAAGAAATGTTTTTGATCATTTTAGTCATTATCAGAGCCCTGGTCATTGCTTATGAGGAAGAAATAAATCTCCGTTCACCTCTCTTTGTCTCCAAAGTTATGTGACAATGTGCTGGAGGGTGGCATGTACTGTGAGAAGAAAGATTTAAGAGGAGGGAGCTGAGCTGTCCCTGTTCTCTGGGGTGCTTCATGCAGTATCCCCGTGGAGATCATCATGGAGTTCCTATGGTGTTGTGCAAGAAATAAACAAGCAACAGAGTTGCACGTATAGTGAAAATTTGCAATTGTACATTTTCTTTTAATTTCCCTTGTGTAACATTCCCTCTAATGTAGACAGTTCACCCTTAGCTCCTGATGCATAACAGATTTTTTTGGAGACTTATTAGAGAACGTAGCATATACAATATGAGAGACTATCATTTGAACTGTTGTTCAAAGTAAGTATCGGATCCACTCCTTTAATTTTCTTTCTTTCTTTGTAACGAGGATGTAGCTACTGTGTAGTTACAGGAATATATGGTACAATCTGAGAAGTTTAACTAGGAACAATCCAAACTTGCGCTGGAACAGGCAAGCCAGGAGGCAAGCCAGGCAAGAACAGGCAAGCCAGGATGCATAACAAATTTTTTTTGGAGACTTATTAGAGAATGTAGCATATACAATATGAGAGACTATCATTTGAATTGTTGTTCAAAGTAAGTATCCGATCCACTCCTTTAAGAACATAAGAAAAGCCCCACTGGATCAGGCCATAGGCCCATTTAGTCCAGCTTCCTGTATCTCACAGCGGCCCACCAAGTGCCCCAGGGAGCACACCAGATAACAAGAGACCTCATCCTGGTGCCCTCCCCTGCATCTGGCATTCTGACATAGCCCATTTCTAAAATCAGGAGGTTGCACATGCACATCATGGCTTGTAATCCGTAACAGATTTTTCCTCCAGAAACTTGTCCAATCCCCTTTTAAAGGTGTCCAGGCCAGGCGCCATCACCACATCCTCTGGCAAGGAGTTTCACAGACCAACCACACGCTGAGTAAAGAAATATTTTCTTTTGTCTGTTCTAACTCTCCCAACATTCAATTTTAGTGGCTGTCCCCTGGTTCTGGTGTTATGTGAGAGTGTAAAGAGCATCTCTCTATCCACTTTATCCTTTCCCTGCATAATTTTGTATGTCACAGTCATGTCCCCCCTGAGGCACCTCTTTTCTAGGCTGAAGAGGTCCAAACGCTGTAGCCTTTCCTCATAAGGAAGGTGCCCCAGCCCCGTAATCATCTTAGTCGCTCTTTTTTGCACCTTTTCCATTTCCACTATATCCTTTTTGAGATGTGGCAACCAGAACTGGACACAATACTCCAGGTGTGGCCTTACCATCGATTTGTACAACAGCATTATAATATTAGCCGTTTTGTTCTCAATAGCTTTTCTAATGATCCCAAGCATAGAATTGGCCTTCTTCACTGCCGCCGCACATTGGGTCGACACTTTCATTGACCTGTCCACCACCACCCCAAGATCTCTCTCCTGATCTGTCACAGACACCTCAGAACCCATTAGCCTATATGTGAAGTTTTGATTTTTTTTGTCCCAATGTGCATGACTTTACACTTACTGACATTGAAGCACATCTGCCATTTTGCTGCCCATTCTGCCAGTTTGGAGAGATCCTTCTGGAGCTCCTCACAATCACTTCTGATCTTCACCACACAGAAAAGTTTGGTGTTGTCTACAAACTTAGCCACCTCACTGCTCATCCCTGTCTTCAGGTCATTTATGAAGAGGTTGAAAAGCCCCGGTCCCAGGACAGATCCTTGGGGCACACCACTTTTCACCTCTCTCCATTGTGAAAATTGCCCATTGACACCCACTCTCTGTTTCCTGGTCTTCAACCAGGTCTCAGTCCAGAAGAGCTGCCCTCTAATTCCCTGACTGTGGAGTTTTTTTCAGTAGCCTTTGGTGAGGGACCATGTCGAATGCCTTTTGAAAGTCCAGATATATAATGTCAACAGGTTCTCCTGCATCCACATGCCTGTTGACCTTTTCAAAGAATTCTAAAAGGTTTGTGAGGCAAGACTTACCCTTGCAGAAGCCATGCTGATTCTCCCTCAGCAAGGCCTGTTCGTCTATGTGTTTTGAGATTCTATCTTTGATGAGGCATTCCACTATCTTACCCGGTATAGATGTTAGGCTGACCAGCCTATAGTTTCCCGGGTCCCCCTTCTTTCCCTTTTTAAAGATCAGTATGATATTTGCTATCCTCCAATCCTCTGGCACCGTTGCTGTTTTGAGGGACAAGTTGCATATTTTAGTCAAGAGATCAGCAACTTCATTCTTTAATTCCTTAATAACTCTTGGGTGGATGCCATCCAGGCCCAGTGACTTATTGATCTTTAATTTATCAATGAGGTCTGAAACATCTTCTCTTTCAACCTCTATCTGACTTAATTCCTTGGTTAGGAGGGGCTGTTCTGGCAGTGGTATCTGCCCAATGTCTTCTTTAATTTTCTTTCTTTGTAACGAGGATTTAGCTACTGTGTAGTTACAGGAATATATGGTACAATCTGAGCAGTTCCTATATATTTAACTAGGAAAAATTTAGGGTGCAATCCAAACTTGCCCTGGAACAGGCAAGCCAGGAGGCTTGCGCTGTATCCAGAGTGGGATTGTGGCTAGAAGCAGCTCAGCCAGAGGCAAGGGAAAACTTTTCCTCTTTCCCCGGGTAAAGGCTGCTGGCCACAATGGGTCTCCTCAGACTTGGGCCACTTCCTGAGGTGGCACAAGTCCAAGGAGAGCGGAGTGGCTTCAAGCCACTCTGTTCTCCCGGGGGACAGGGGTTGGGATACGGCATAACTGCCGGATCCCAGCTCCGCCTCCCACTCCTTGCCCGCCTGCCCCTGGAACTGCTCATCGCCTGCCCTCCCCCCGCCCAGGAACGCCTCTCTCCCTCCTCCTCCTCTCTGCCCCCCCCATACTTATCTTTGCCACTTGTGTTGGCACAGGCAGGTCAACACAAGCAGCTGAGGGGAAGCCAGCACAGAGCCTTATGTCAGCCTCCGCAGGTCGGCGCTTCTTGGAGCGCCAGCCTGGCTTCCCCTCGAGGAGGCCCAAACATGCTTTACAGCACATTTGTGACCCTCCTAGGCTGGCCCAAGGCGCAGTTAGGATTGCGCCCTTAGTGAGGCAAAAGCCAGGATGGTTTAGTGGTTCTGGTGATGGACTTAGACTTGGAAGATCCAGATTCAAATCCCTGCTTCCTGGGTGACCTTGGAACAGTTAGGCCGTAATCCTAACCAACTTTCCAGCACTGACATAAGGGCAATGCAATTCCAAGGTAAGGGAACAAACATTGCCTTACCTTCAGGGAGCCTCCATGACTGCACCCCAACTGCAGGATGCAGCACATGCTCCACTGGCACAGCTATGCCAGTGCTGGAAATTTGGTTAGGATTGCGCCCTTATTGTCTCACAGCCTAAACAACCTCACAAGGTTGTTGTGAGGGCAAAAGGAAATAGGCAACAATATATACCACCCAGAGCTCCTTGGAGGAAGGGCAGTATAAAAATGTGAAAAAGTAAATAAAAGGACTCTCTGGAATGATTCCTAGAAGATTGTTAGAATTGTGGTAGCAAACATCCCACACACTGGGCACAAAGGCTAACCTAGGAATGCACCACATTTTCGTGGAAATACTTTATATTTGATGTGACAGTGTTGTTGCCTGACAAGCTTTTTCTTTAAAGTGTGCAGAGTGACTTGCATGTATACATGGATATGTGGTGCTGGGTGCCTGACAACCCAGGCCAATAATGTGGATTCAGAAGTTAAACTAACAGCAAGAGGCCTCAGATTCACAAGCCAAGAGGAAACCCACACTTTTATATTGACAGCGCAATCATTACCACTGCCACCCCACATTAGACTGGCTTAGATTGAGTCTTGCCTGCTCTTTGGACAATTCCATGGGCAACCTCACTTTGTTTGCACAACATTTGGCCCTCTGAACAAAAGCCACTTCCTAGAAGCTTATTGATTGGAGCAAACAACTTTTTAGCAACACCGTAAAAGAATCCACCACCTTATACCACTAAATTCTTAGGGATACTGTAGAGACAAGCTTAGGACTCTCCCACACCCAAATATTTTCTTGCCCATCTTTACTATCAAGGTCTTGTCCTCTTTAATGGTGTTCTGATGCTTTTGAATATTATCAACAAATAATGAAATCCCTCTTTATTATTGAGGGTCCTGAAATGTTTATAAACATTACTAAAGTAAGGGCCAAATCCTAAACAGTCCCGGCACTCAGAAAGATGGTGGTGCTGGTGCCAAAATAGCCACCACTGTGGTTCCCTTAGCCCATGTTTAGCCTTGGTGGCCTGATGGGTCTACTCGGATCTGCTTCCACACGCAGCTTCTCCTGGCCTTGGCTTGGAAGGCCTCTTAAAGGCACCACCCTGACACCCCAAGGGTGGTACCCAGGGCAACTGACCCACCCATCCACCCCCTTTAGGGGACCTCACCCCTTTAGCCACTGGTGAGGTCCAAGATGAAGGCGATCGGCTGAGCCAGTAAGAAGACACTGTGGGAGTGTAGTGACCCAGGTAATTTTGAAATTACTGTTTTATTATCAGTAGCATAGCTAGACAGGGTGCAGTGCTCTAAGTTCTGCAGGGTGCCTCACTGCAGTGTGCAAGTGGCCCCTCCCCTTCAGAGCCATTCCAGGCTATGAGAGCAAAATGGAGACAATGTCAGGAATGCTCCAAAGGAGGGGGGGCACTTGCATGCCATGGTGAGGAGTCCTGCAAAATTTAGTGCTCTCCCCCAGCTAAGCTACTGATTATTATCAATCATCGCTCTCTTTCTTGTATACCATTCCACTAAGCTGTGCCACTGGCCAGTGCCATCAATCCCAGTACATCCTGTTGATTTATCTCATGTGCACGTTAAATGGGTTACAAAAGAACACGTGGTAACATGCTGACTTTTCTGGAGTCTTTATTCACAAAGGAGAGAACCACAAAATCAGCATTCAAGATTTATTTTCTCTATGAGCAGCTTCTTAGTGTTCAGATCAGGTTTTAGAACAATAAGGTAACATTTGGGGAAAAAGATGCAAGCCAACAGCCCAGTGTTGGAGGTCAAGATGGCAAACACTTCTACAGTCACCACCATTTTCCCCTTACTGCTCAGATAAACTGGAAGAAAGGAGATCCAAACACTGCAAAAGACCAGCATGCTGAAGCTGATGAACTTGGCCTCATTGAAAGCATCTGGTAGTTTCCTGGCTAGGAAAGCCACAGTAAAGCTGATGGTGGCCAGAAGACCCATGTAGCCCAGGACACAGTAGAACATGAAAGGAGACCCTTCATTGCATTCCACTATGATCTGCCCAATCTGTGAGTGCATGTTAGTGTCTGGGAATGGGGGACAGGATGACAGCCATGCAATGCAGATGGCCACTTGGATGAAGGAACATGACAGAACAATGGAGTTGGCCACTTTCTGACCCAGAAATTTCCGCATCCTGCTTCCTGGCTTTGAAGTCATGAAGATAAGGATCACCATGATGGTTTTTGCCAAGATACAAGAAACAGCCACTGAGAAAATGATGCCAAAAACGGGTTGTCTTAGAAGGCAGGTCATCTTTCCAGGTTTCCCAATGAATAGCAGGGAAGAAAGATAGCAAAGCAAGATGGAGCCCAGAAGAACACAGGTGAGGTTCCGGTTGTTGGCTTTGACTATGGGAGTATTCCAGTTCTTGAGAAAGGTTTGCATCACCAGGCCAGTGATCACAGCACAGGAAATGGCAAGAGCAACCATCACAGTGCCTAGGGGTTCTTGGTAGGAAAGGAAGGATGTAACCTTTGGAACACACTGATCATGGTTCTTGTTTGGATACTGAACTTCTGCGCATGGAACACAACGGTCTGCATCTAAAAGGGACAAAAGGGATCTGGAGCTGTATTCATTGACATAGACGGGTTGTTAATATATAAATTGAATTGTCAAAACCCTCCAGTGTCTGAAAAGAGTTAAGGTCAATGAGGTGATATCTGATACTAACATGAGTCATTGGGTGTGCTTGAAACATGCCTTCAGAGGCGTATGTGACATAAACCAAACATGTATGCTTGGACCCTGAGCAGTGGCCAATGGCACACATCAGTGGGAAGGAAGAAGGATGAGAGGCTGAGAGGTAAAAGAAGTGGTTACTAACATGCTATCTACAGGGAGAAGGATGGAGAGGGGGAAGGAAATCCTTGAGATGGAATTATTGTTGGCAACCTTCAATCTCGAAAGACTATGGTATCTCGCTCTGAAAGGTGGTTCTGGAACAGCGTCTAGTGTGGCTGAAAAGACCAATTCGGGAGTGACAATCCCTTCCACACTGGGAGCAAGTGCAGTCTGTCCCTCATCTGTCTCCCTGGTTATGGGCCTTCCTTCTTTGCCTCTTAGCCTCAGACTGTTGGCAAAGTGTCTCTTCAAACTGGGAAAGGCCATGTTGCACAGCCTGCCTCCAAGCGGGCCGCTCAGAGGCCAGGGTTTCCCACTTGTTGAGGTCCACTCCTAAGGCCTTCAGATCCCTCTTGCAGATGTCCTTGTATTGCAGCTGTGGTCTACCTGTAGGACGCTTTCCTTGCACGAGTTCTCCATAGAGGAGATCCTTTGGGATCCGGCCATCATCCATTCTCACGACATGACCGAGCCAACGCAGGCATCTCTGTTTCAGCAGTGTGTACATGCTAGGGATTCCAGCACGTTCCAGGACTGTGTTGTTTGGAACTTTGTCCTGCCAGGTGATGCCGAGAATACGTCGGAGGCAGCGCATGTGGAAAGCGTTCAATTTCCTCTCCTGTTGTGAGCGAAGAGTCCATGACTCGCTGCAGTACAGAAGTGTACTCAGGACGCAAGCTCTGTAGACCTGGATCTTGGTATGTTCCATCAGCTTCTTGTTGCACCAGACTCTCTTTGCGAGTCCGGAAAACGTGGTAGCTGCTTTACCAATGCATTTGTTTAGCTCGGTATCGAGAGAAAGAGTGTCAGAGATCGTTGAGCCAAGGTACACGAAGTCATGACTTTGTCCATGACTTTATGTTGAGATGGAAGGAGTTACATAATAACACAAACACATATATGGCTTGGACCACAGCAAAATGGTGTGACTGTACAGCTGTAGCATGAATCAAGGAGAATCTGAGGAGAATCTGATGGCCTGTCCACTCCAGGAAGGGGGAACTCCATCCGATGTATGTGGCAGCTACCAAGATTCACACCCCTCCATGTCATAGGCTGGCCTAATCCATTCTCCAATGGCCTCATCCTCCACTAATCTATCCCCACCACTGACTTACTGGAGACAGCAGAGGTTCTGTAGGTCAGTGCAACCCACAAAGTGAACTCCTGAGCCTTTAAACTGGACTTTAATGCCTTATGCTAGCAGATCCCAAGATCCCCCAGTATGAGACCAGAGTCATTAATTTTCATTTAAGTGTTTTGCTTTACTCTTTTGAGGTCTGAATGGAATGACTCAGCCCATTCCTCCATCCTCCTTGGAGATGACTACCAATAAATCCTTGAGGTGTTCTGAGAACAGAAAACCATCCTAGGGAGTTTTTCAGGATGTCACAGTTCCAAACGGCTTCTATAGTTGCACTTACCAGTCTGATTAGAAATCATGTTTTCTGAGCAGGGAGTGCAATCATAGCAACAAATGGGTCTCCCTTCCCAAACTCTTTTGCTGTATCCAAGATGGCAGCTTTCAACACATGTGGAACGGGGAGGCACCTAGTTATTAAACATTTTGGATGTTGTTAGCAAAGTTATGGATATATATAAAAAGCTCAGAGTTATAGAAAACGATTCTATATATACTGCAAAATTAGAACAAGAGAAGAAACTGGTCAGAAGTGAGATCAAATAGAGAATGATTGTCGTAACCCATCCCTAATTCAGATGCACATACCTGCCTCAATCTGTGGTTCCATACAATGGCATCCTCATTGATGGTGAATTCTTGGTTTGCTGAAATCATTCCCACAGGGACTTTAAGGAAGGTGTGATTGGGGAAAGTGATCCAGTTGATGATATCATAGCCAGACAAGAATTCTCTGTTTTCCAACAAGACCTCATGCCCAGCACCATTGTTGAAACGGATGCTTTTCAGGAAAGAGTGGAGCTAGGATAGGAAACGATACCATTAAGTTTTTGAATGAAGAAATGGTCCCCATATCTTTGCATCAATTACTGAGGAACATCTGTCTTTATGGCAGAAGGGTAGTGTAAATAGAGAAGTCAACATGATGTGAGCCTGCAAAATATAAGATGTGGCCCACGTACTGAAAAGTCCCCTGCACTGGGGGAATAGAAGTGCATTGAAAGTGGATTAAAGCTGTAGCAGAAACTCAGCCCTGAATAGGCTGAAATTGAAGTACCCAGAGTTGTTTTGTAATAAATTAGTTTTGCAGTGCAGATGCTGTTTTTATCTTGGCCCAGACCCCCTAGTAACCTACGCCCTGGGGGTTTCTTCGCTGTCCCCTCCTTGGCCTGCAGTTAAGGTATGAAGACAGTGAGAGTGTGCTCCAATTCAACAGAAGGTACAAGCCAACACTGCCTGGGCAGCCAAAACAATACCCACAAAGGGACAGCTGCAGACCTGCTGCCACAGGAGGCCTCATAGCAGTTGAAGCACCTCTCCTGACCCAGTGGGAAAAAACAAGGGACAAAATTAAAAAGTGAAAGCCCACCACCAGCAGCTCACCCCACACTCAAAATTGTCCCATCCAATAGCGAACCAGGCTTTTCACATCTGTGCCCAGCATTCAGGAAGGGGATGGGCAAAGAGTGATGACGTGTTATAACATGCAACCCACATTCAGACATTGGAAAGGATCACACATTACCTCCATAATGTGGTTGGGGAGCTGAGGCTGAGAGAGAAACAGGTTTGCTTAAGGCCACTTAGAATTCATGGCAGCAGATGTGAGATTTGTTAAGTCAAGAAGCACTGCTCACTTTCTAAATATTCACCATCCTAAATTGACTCAGTTCTATTGGTGAGTTTACCTGCCATGGATGGACACCAAAAGATTCGGATGTGCTTCTCTGCTGCGGTGTTCTCTGTCTGGTCGAGTATGAGGCATGTAGGGCATGTGCCACAGCATAGACAGCATTGTAGATGCCGTAGCTCTCACCAGACATGCTCATCTCAAAGAGTGATAGAGGTGCTTTCCTCAGCTTATTTTCTCCTGGACATCTTTGGCAGTGTATGAATTCCAATTCCCAGAGGAAACAGAGAAAGTTCCTGAGTTTCTCATCAGGCTTAAGTGTCAGAAGAAAGTCCTCAAATGCTGACACAGTGTTTGTGTGGAAGACGAAAGATAATGATCCTTGGTAAATACTTGCACCAGACAATTCCCCAGTGTCTGAAGAAGCAACATACCACTGAGGTGGCATGATCCAAACTTTTCCTATTGAGGTTCCAGACATTGTTAAGAATAACATATGGAACAAGTTTGCGTTCCCACTGAAAATAATCACTTTGATGTCACTACTTAACATTATTGATTCTATCTCTTTCCATTTGAAAGTGATATTTGCATCATTAATTGGATTATTTGAATACCTTTGCAACCATGCAATGCAAATGCTCTTCTGGGCAAGAAGAAGTGTCAGGTTCTGAACAAAATTTGCTCCATTGTCATCATCAGAAACCGCAAGGCCAATCCATGTCCATCCAAAATGTAGAAGCAGCTGGACAACCCCAATATGATGAATAGATTCCCTTGGTGCAGCCCAGTATAAAGAAGGGAAATCAATTTGATCACTAACCGTCCTCTGAGCTGTACCATATGTAAACTAGAGAATGGGAAGATAATCATTCAACATGGCATGAAGAAAGGACATGTTTTCACTGTGAAATTTCTCTAATGATCCAGCAATACCTCTTGCCCATCTTTCCATTTTTGGTGATGTATCTTACGTATTGATTAGGGATGAAGACATTTCTATCTCACCTTTAATCAGATCACGCTTGAGGCAACTATATACATTAAATTAAAACACAGAGTCATCCTAATCAAACCATTACACAATTATGAAGCAAACCCAGCTATAGAAAAGATCTAAGGCCCCAGTTCTACCAGAGGCACTGATACTGCCGAACCATTGAGGCACACATCACATCCTAAGGTGGAGGAGCCAACAGAAAACACCTTGGGGTAAGGGAACTTTTGTTCCCTTACGTCATAGAGTTGCATGAGAATAACACTTCTATGCTCCTAATGGTCACACCTTAACTAGAAATCTGCTCTCTCTCACCCAAGATACTTGAACATACCTGTGGGATCTTGTAAACATTGCAAATATTGGCCATTTGCATGGAGGTTTCTTGACGGACTGCCCCAATGATAGACAGCACATCTTTCTCCTCACATTTGTAATTGGGGCTTTTCTTTTGTTGTGAGTATAGTAAGTCCAGGATGCTCTCATACGTGGTCCTCGAGTCAAACAGGTTGTCATAGATGTGGAACCCCAAGGTGATATTGGGCAAGAGCCTGGGATTGCTGTTGATTTCATAGATGGCAAATATCAAGGAAAGGGGGTGCTGGTAATTTGTAATTATTATTCTGAAATGAGATTAAAACTGAGGCTCGGGAAATTCTATGGAAGATCATATGCAATTGATTCTCACTTGCACCATCAATAAAAAAAATGTCTGCTATAAACCTAAGAAGTGATATTGTTACCTGTATTCACCTCTTAATTGAGAGGGGAATCAGAGAGGAACATGGAGTCTTGGGTTGAATTTGTATTTTGTTTCTTCGTTCCATCCATGTGTAGCAACTCTACATAGATATGGCAGCACTGTCCCACACCCAAATATTTTCTTGCCTTTCTTTACTATCAAGGCCTTGTTCTCATTATAACCAAATGAATGGAAATCGCTTGCTGATCATTTGAAGCAATTACTGTTTCAGATCTTGAACAATCCTTATTGCTATACAGTCTCAAAGTGATATGTCACTGGCTGTTTGATTATTTACTATCTCTCTGTCAACCAATACACACCATCATGCATCAGTTGACAGAGAGATAGCATGAGAGAGTACTTCTTTTTAATCCAAAAAAACACTATCCTAATAGAAGACACCATTGTACAATACAACAACCCTATGTGACTGCAAGAGCAAGGAATGACAATAGATCAAAACAGAATGGAGTGGATGGGAAAGAAAAAGTGGGATAGGCATAACCTCCCATGAACTGGTCATGGGACCAGTTTAACATGCATAACACACAAGCAAGTTCATGGTGAAACTGATTACTGCTGCTTTTAAGGTTTACAATCTTCCTTAGGATACCTTAGACCAAGTTCAGCAAATTCTTTAATTAGTGGAACATTCTATTCTTTTAATGCAGTGTTTCTTCAGACTGTAGGTTGGGACCTACTAGGTGGGTTGTGAGCCAATTTCAGGTGGGTCCCCATTCATTTTAATATTTTACTTTTAATATATTAGACTTGATGCTACCATGCTATGTGACTGCATTTGGGGAAATGTTACAGACCTGTACTTTTAACTAGCTACTATGTATATATTTTTTAACCATGATAGTCAGTGGGACTTACTCCTGGGTAAGTGTGGGTAAGATTGCAGCCTAGGATTGTGAAAAATTTTCCTGCTTGATGATGTCACTTCCAGTCATGACATCACTTCTAGTGGGTCCTGACGGATTCTCATTCTAAAAAGTGGGTCCTGGTGCTAAATGTGTGAGAACCACTGCTCTAATGAATTCATTTTGGGTAGGAAGTGAACCCCAGTCACTTCAGATTCATTCTGGCAAATATGTGCTGTACCTCTGGACCTTCTTGGACAGCTTGATCTCCTCAAGCAAATGGCTAACCAAGAAGCATATTTCTAAACAAGAAGAAAGAGGAACTTACTGGAGAGTCGCATGACTCTTGACTGGATCTTCTCTATAATTGAGCAAATCCTGAGAAGGAAATATTAGGGACAGGATCCCACCAATGATGACATCTCCAGGCTTATACACATTGTCATGGATATTTCTATAGAGGCATGTGTCTATTGAGCCCAGGCACACAACAGGAGTTATCTTCGACAAGAATAAGGACAGAAAAAACAGCCCCCCTGGGTAGAGACCCATGCCTATTCATATCTCGGCTGCACATCAGCCTTCCTCACCACACGCCTAACTACAATGGTCAGGTCCAGCAGAGAGCAAATGGAGTCCTACACTTCGCTGGAGTAACAGCACCAACCCAGCTCAGTGGCACATTACAACTGGCACAGAAGTGATCTGAGGATTTAAATGCCTATATTTTTAGTTAGGATTGCTTTTTGAAGGAGTGAAAAATAGCCATTATCTTAATAGTTACAGAGTAGATAAATGTCTCCCTACAGACACCTACATTCAGGTCCGGTAAAATGAACATAATATTGTTGTTGGAAATGATGCCATCTGTTACTTAGAGAAATAGTTTAGGAAAAGTTTGTTCTTTTTCCAAAACTTGAACAATACATATGTGGACTATTAGCAGTTCTCACCTTCATATCCTGAACAAAGGGTTCTCTCTTTTGTAATTCTGGGGAGGGGGGGAGGGATTCTCTTCCCCCTGCATGGTTGTTATAGAGGTGGGGGGTAGCCCTTTTCAACTTGGAGGACAGGAAGGCCCTCTTTGATCAAGAACTTTGCTAGTCCCACTGATACTCTTGGATTCTGTTGCTTTATTCAAGCATGCAGCCACCCTGCATTCAACTGGGAGACTCCTTTTCCTTGCCTATTCCTGCAAGAGTCAAGGCTGGAAAAGGCTCCAATGATTGGTGAGATCTGATTAGGGATGGAGCTTTAGCCATCAGTGCCACTGGTCTGGAAGTAGAACTTTTTCATCTCTTTCTCAAGCAGAGATCCCCACACTGTGCTTTGAGCTTCCTTTCCCAGTAGAAACCTCCTCCATTCTAGGTCACTTCCAAGCTCTCCAGATCTGTCAATGCTCTGTGTGTTCTGAAGTGTCTTTCTCCAAAGATACCTCCCCCATTTGGGGTCATCTCTTTCCCCAGACAAGGTGTCCATTCTGAGCATTTTCTTGCCATTTGCCCACAGTGCCCTTAGTACTCACAGTAGTGCTTTCTTTCCTGCTGAAAGCCTCCATAATTTTGCTTAGCAAAATTCGCCTTGCTGAGTCTTTCTTTCTTTCTGAAACCTTTATTGGCATATCAACACAACACAATTAACACTTATACTTTACAATTGTCATAACAACTTGCATGCCGACCCAACAATTTAAAACAAAATACCAAAATTATTTAAATTCTGACAACGTTATTTTAAGAATCTCAGATAAATAACCAGCAACAGCTGCAGTTAAAGAGTCACAAACATCACTCATTAACCTGGAGAGAGTAATATCAGAAGGTGTTAGGTCAGAAGAAATCCAAGAATTTAAATAATGATTACGAATGTCAAGTTGAACTGGACAAAGAAAGAGTATATGAAACAAAAAATCAGGCGACTCATGACAAAAGAGACAGAGCCTTTTCTCCCGTGGAATGTTAAAAAAACGGCCAGAATGAACTGCCGAGGGGAAAATGTTAAAACGGGCTAACATGAAGGCTCACTTATGTAACAGGTTGGTTAATGTATAAAAATAATTTGATACATGATTAAAAGATGGGACCAAGCCAAAAGAAAGAGGGGAACAAATAGGGTTAAGATTAATACTTAGATAATTAAATTCAAATGCTAAGAGCTTGTCTTTTATCAATGAATATGCTCTTGTAAGACTCAAATCTGCCAAGGATTCTAATGAGAGATCAAGAGAAACAAGTTTATTTTCTATCAACCGAAAACCAAGGAGAAGAATAAGAATCGCTTAACAAATCATATAAAAAGGAACCTGAATGAGAGTTTAAAAACAATTTAAGCCAATATTTAAAGGTGAGTAACCAGGCTGTAGTTGTTGGTAAAAGAATACCTAATTCTAGGATAATTGTGGATACACGAATTAAATTTGGGATCCCTAGAATTCTGCGAAAAAAGATGTTGCAGTCTGGTCAATAGCCTTATTAATTGCTTTAATCCAAATTGGAGCACCATAAAACAAATGAGAAAGAATTTTGGACTGAAAAATCTGGATGGCAGTGGGAACATACTGATTACCTTCATTGTAAAAAAATTTTAAATATTGCTTTAAGTTGGGGGGAAAGAGACGAAATGATAGCTTTCTTATGAAGAGACCAAGAAAGTTTATAATGAAAAATAAGACCTAAATATTTATAAGACTGGACTTGTTTGTATATGTTTGGACCTATCGTCCATGTTATAGGGGACCAAGAACGGGAAAACACCGTAGTTTGAGTTTTGTTCGAATTAATTGCTAGGTCATTAAGTTTACCCCTTGCTGAGTCTTTCTCTGATAGCTGCCCCACCCTTGGAGGAACTACCTTTCTAGCTCAAAGGATCTCTTTTCTTGCTATTTTTTTCCTCCCCTGCAACTAGAAATTGTGCAGATCTGCCCTTGCTGCTTAGATAGACTTCATATTCAAAACTTGCCAAACAGAATCTCACCCTCTTGAAATGCTTGCAACCAGTTAAGGCTCGGTAATTGATCTCCTAAGCAAAGTAGATGAAAGTAAATGCGATTTTTTTGTTTGCCTGTATCCTCGGGGGAGGGGGGAGAACTGTGTTTTGAGAAGCTCAGGGGCCAATCCTATCCAACTTTCTAGCACCAAGGCAGCTGCAATGCAGCCTTGAGGTAAGGGAACAAACTTTCTCTTATCTTGAGGAGGCCTCTGTGACTGCTTCCCCACCTCAGAATGTGTGTTTGAAGAAAGCATGCCTAGAGCAAGGTAAAAAGGTAGGTGATCCACTTTCAGATCCCTTGTAGCATGTAGAAAATGAATCTGTGCAGGTTGCATCTATGGCAGGCTGGAGGACAGGTCCCAGGTAGGACTTAACCCACAGTTAAGCTCCTGGAGTGAGCCCCCTGCTGGAGGCTGTGGGTTAAGTCCTACCTGGGACTTAAAAAAAATGTCAAAAAAGAGCCTGCCTGGGACTGAAATTTGAGGAGTTTTGCAGCCTCAACTGGCCCCCCTTTTGGCAACTGGCAACCAACCTTTATATTTTGCAGCCATGGAGCACCTCCCCAACTAAAAAATAAATAAAATTTCTTCCTCGTAGGGATTTGAACCCCTACCAGCACTTTAGCCATTGAGCCATAAGAGCTCTTAGGCTCAAAGTGTTTGGAACTAATACTTGAGGCGCTGATGGCCACCAGCTGGGCTCAAGACCTTATATATTAGTTCTGAACACTTTAACTATAGGCTTTCCTATAGCCCAATGGAGCCCCTCCCCACCTAAAAAAAATGGGGTGTTTCACTGCAGCTGTGGCAGGAGTGCTTTTGCTATCAGGGAGCTCACACGGGATGGACGTGTGTGTGTGTGTGTGTGTGTGTGTGTGTGTGTGTGTGTGTGTGTGTGTGTGTGTGTGTGGTTATTGACTACGTCTAGTTGTATCTTATTATTTCTCTGATAAAAAATGGTTTAAAAATAAATAAATAAATAAATAAATAAATAAATAAATAAATAAATAAATAAAAGATTAACAAGTTGTGAGTTCCTGCACTTTTTTTTTTTTTTTTTTTTTTTACAAAAAATACTGATTAAAACTATCAAAAGGGGCTTCTGCACAATCCAGGTACAGTTGGCTAAAGGTACAAGAGTTATAGGACTCCCCCAAGGCAGAACCCTTTTGCGAACCTGCTGAGAACAACTACAAAGAAAAGTTGAAAACCTAAGGTAACCTAACACTTTTACTAACTAGTCAGAATTAATGTAATTTTCTCATTTACTCACACACCTGAGTGAGGCTAACTTTCCCTTAGGCCTCATTCACCAGAAAGACAACAAAGTTTCCTTCTCTAAGGGTTTTGATCCTCTTCTCTAATGAACCCAACCACTCTCACCTGCATCTTTTACAAGGAGACCCAGCTACTCTAATACCAGTGTAAGGGCCCAGTCCTATCCAATTTTCCAGCACCAGTGCAGCTGTAATGCAGCCCCAAGATAAGGGAAGAAATGTTCCCATACTTTAAGGGGGCTTCTGTGACTGCTGCTCCACCACAAGATGCAGTGCATGACCCATTGGCACAGCTGCACCGGCACTGGAAAACTGGATAAGATTGGGCACTAAGAAAGGTTGGCCTTGACATCTGAATAAGATTTTTTTCCCATCAGCCTGATTGGCTTTTGGCTGGAGGGTCTTTTACCTACCCCAGACTGTGTGGTTGGGTGGGGTTTATTAGGTTATAAATTCTAATTTGTTACTTTAGGCAGGAGTGCATGTTTTGGTGTCCATTCTGAAGTTGTCAAGACTTGAAGCTGAGCCAGTATCACTCAAATGATGCTTGTCTGGGTTGGTGAGGCTGGCTGGCAAACCCCCAGGTTAGAATATGCAAAGATCCCACAAGAATGGTCTACAGGTCCTGCACTTTCCAACTGCCTCGATCCTACGGGATTGGCCATAATACGGTCACCTGGTCTACAAGTGGGTGCTGTCTTGAGTCAGATGGTTTGCCCATATATGCCTGGAGGAGTAAATGGCAAGGACCATTTCCCCAGTCTAGTAGACTGCTCACTTTTGGGGTTTTAGAGCACAATCCTATGCATGTCAACTCAGAAGTCCCATTATATTCAGTGGGGCTTACTTCCAGGTAAGTGTATTAGTTAGTTGGCAACCTTCATAGTCTCAAAAGACTATGGTATCACGCTCTGAATGGTGGTTCTGGCATAGCATCTAGTGTGGCTGAAAAGGCTGATTCGGGAGTGACAATTCCTTCCACACTGGGAGCAAGTGCAGTCTGTCCCTGGTCTGTCTCCCTGGCTATGGGCCTTCCTTCTTTGCCTCTTTGCCTCAGTCTGTTGGCCAAGTGTCTCTTCAAACTGGGAGAGGCCATGCTGCACAGCCTGCCTCCAAGCAGGCTGCTCAGAGGCCAGGGTTTCCCACCTGTTGAGGTCCATTCCTAAGGCCTTCAGATCCCTCTTGCAGATGTCCTTGTATTGCAGCTGTGGTCTACCTGTAGGGCGCTTTCCCTGCACGAGTTCTCCATAGAGGAGATCCATTGGGATCCGGCCATCATCCATTCTCACGACATGACTGAGCCAACGCAGGCGTTTCTGTTCCAGCAGTGCATACAAGCTGGGGATTCCAGGTCATTCCAGGACTGTGTTGTTTGGAACTTTGTCCTGCCAGGTGATGCCGAGGATGCGCCGGAGGCAGCGCATGTGGAAAGCGTTCAGTTTCCTCTCCTGTTGTGAGCAAAGAATCCATGACTCGCTGCAGTACAGAAGTGTACTCAGGACGCAAGCTCTGTAGACCTGGATCTTGGTATGTTCCGTCAGCTTCTTGTTGGACCAGACTCTCTTTGTGAGTCTGGAAAACGTGGTAGCTGCTTTACCGATGCGTTTGGTGATCACCTGCCTATGTGAACTGCATTGGCTCTGTAAGAGTCTCACTAATTGTGAGAGTCAACCTGTACAACCACAACAACATTGATCCTTCTCTCCCATGTCCCCCACAACTACACTACAAGTTAGGTTAGCCTGAGAGATAATGACAAACCCAAAATCACCCAGGAAGCATCAAGGCTGAACAAGGAACTGAACCTGAATCTTGCAGATCTAGTCTCACTCAATAGCCACTGCACCACCCCGGCTCTCTTGATCCAACAACCACAATACATCTTAATTTTTCCTTCTTGGGCAGACCTCTCCCCCAAAATGGCAAAATGGGAAAGATCACACATTATCTCTATGTTGCGGTTGGGGAGCTGAGACTGAGGGAGAAAGGTTTTTCTAAGGCCACTTAGTGAAGATTCATGGCAGATGTGAGATGTGTTTAGTCATGAATCACTGCTCATTTTCTTAATTGTCACCACCCTACACCAACTCTTGTTCATTCTTTTGGTGAGTGTACCTGCCATGGATGAACAGTAAAAGACTCAGACATGCTTCTCTACTGCAGTACTCTTTCTCTGGTCAAGTGTATGGCATGTGCCACAGCATAGACAGCATTGTAGATACCGTAGCTCTCACCAGACATACTCATCTCAAAGAAAGACAGAGGCGCTTTCCTCAGTTTCTTTTCTCCTGGACATCTTTGACAGTGTATGAATTCCAATTCCCACAGAAAACAGAGAAAGTTTCTGAGTTTCTCATCAGGCTTTAATGTCAGAAGAAAGTCCTTGAATGCTAGCACTGACAAAGCCCCATGGAAAACGTTTGCACCATACAATTCCCCTTTGCGTGAGGCAGAGAAAAACCACTGAGGTGGCATGATCCAAACCCTTCCTATTGAGGCCCCTGTTTCAGATTCAGTTAGTTTTAAGAACACCTCTAACAGATGGAACATCTTCCTGTCCCCACCAACAATAATCACATTGACTTCGGTTACTAAAATTGTTATTATCTTGTTGAATTTTGGAATGATATTTGCGTAATCATGAAATAATTGATTTCCAGTCCTTAGCAACCATGCAATGCAAATCCTGTTCTGGGCAAGCACAGGTGTGAGACTCTTCACAAAGCTCTCTCCATCATCAGCATCATCATCATCATCATCAGAAACCGCAAGGTCAATCCATGTCCATCCAAAATGAAGGAGTAGCTGGACAGTCCCAGCGTGATGGAGAGTTTCCTTTGGAGCAGTTCAGTACAAAGAAGGGGAATCAATGCTATCACTGACCATCCTCTTGGCTGTACCATAAGTGAACTAGAAAGTGGGAAGATGGTCATTTAGCATAGCATGAAGAAAGGACAGGTTATCATTGTGAAATGATTTCTCTAATGATCCAGCAGTACCTTATCTTTCCATTTTTGGTGATGTATTTTAGGTATTTTTTTAATAGATGAAGACATTTCTATTTCACTTTTAATCAGGTCATGCTGGAGGCAGTTATATACGTAGTAGTATAACACATAGTCATCCTAATCAAACCATTGCATGATTATTAAGCAGATCCAACTACAGAACAGAACTAAGGTCCCAAGCCTATCCAACACTAGCTGCCGCACCACTGAGGGCAGGGAGGAGGTGGGAGGAAGGCATTTGGGGGGGGGCAGACAATAGGCAGGTCTGTGGGTGGGCAGGCGGGAAGTGGGAGGCAAGGACATGACCCAGCTGTTATGCTGGATCATAGCCCCTATTCTCAGTACTGCATACAAGAACATCACTTTAGAATGAATGCACTCGGTTTCAAAGCTGTATCTAGAACCAACTGTACAGTCGTTGGTGGACTGAATACAACTGAATTTTTAGATCAGCCATTTTTAACCTCTGTGCCATGGCATACTGATGTGCTGCAAATGGTCTGCAGGCGTGCCACAGGAGTTTGGGGAATGTCATTTATTTGTAGGTCCAAGCCGCCCACCAACAGCATGGTGTGCCTTGTCAATTGTCAAAGAACTGATGGTGTGCCTTGACAATTTTAGTACCTTGTCAGTGTGCTGTGATACAAAAAAGGTTGAAAATCACTGCTTTAGATGGATGAGAGGAATTTTCAAGGTGACAGAAATTTAATACTAGAACATTTTCCATTTTGCTTCCCATTTTACAAGCTACCATCAGATCCCACCTGATTAAACACACTGTGCCATACGATGGCCTCTTCATTAATGACAAACTCTTTATCAGGAAAAGCCCGTGGATCCATCCTTCCTGTTTTCACTTTTAAGAAGGACTGGTTTGGGAAAGTCACCCAGTTAATCAGATCAAATGATCCACCTGCTAATTCACCCTCCTCATGAAATGATACAGGGTCCTCAGCACTGTTGTTGAATGAGATGCTTCTCAGGAAAGAGTGAAACTGGATTGAAAGAGTTATGGGAGGACATTACAAATGATGGAAGTTTTGCATGGAAAAATCTGTGAGTAATTGAATTGACAGCATTCAAAATCTCAAATCTGATACACACATCAGCTGATACACACATCCCCCAAAGCAATGAGCTTATCTTTGTAGGTAGCATATGTAGGTTATTGGAAGACACTGACAGACCACTTTCATGACACTTTGAAATCTGTTGATTATGGAAACTGAGATTCGTAGTTCCAATCCCAAAATTCTTGGCAAAATAGTGCTATTACTTTACTTTCACCCAGTATTGTTCTCTGAGGGTCTTGCCCATACCCCTTCCCCAAAAGCATACAAGACAATTATATTAGTTAGACTAGATCAAATGTCAATGTCCAGTTCATGCAGCCATTCAAGGACAGAGTTACCTTCAGACCATGGGCCAGTATACGCCCTCAGTTTGCAGCCAGGCACAATGTGGTACATGGTTTGGGGGGAGAACCCACAATCACACTGAGGGGTAGATACTAGCCCCCATTTAAACATTGAGTCCTGACAAACACCATGAAGGGTACAGATCCTATTCAAAGTATTCCAATGCTGGCGAGGTAAGTTGAAACCTGGCACCTTAAGTGCCATATTCTCCAATATAGAGATGAAACCACTTTGACTATAAGCATTGATCTGTCTAAGGATAATGCAGGATTTTCATGGTTATCCCCAAATGGTTTAGCTAGCTGGACTCCGCAGACTCCCACATGCTGGAAAGTACTTGAGGTTGTCTTTACTAATCCAAGCCACAGGGCTCACCAGCCAACCTTGCCAAGTTTTAGGGTGCATACCCCAACTAACTTCTCACTCCCATATCCTCACAACACCCGCTTAAAGTGACCAAAGAGAAATAAGGAATGTTACAAGGTGAAATACCTAACCCAAAACTGACTCATCAAAGCATAGTCTGGGGTATGGAAAAATAAAAACTGCCAACCAAGAAGAATCAGGTGAGCAGCAAAACATTCCTACCTGGCTCCCCAAAGAGCAACCAGCTAGTCTCAGACTGCCCACAGAGAGGGATGGGCAGATTCAAAACTCCAGGACTGGACTGAGGTGACCAGCAGTGCTCACAATTCCACCCCATCAAACAAGAAACGAATAAGGTACTGTAATTTTTGTGCCTCTGCTTCATGTGACACTGAAGGACTGGGCAGGATCAGCCAGCACATGACAGGCACCAAAATTCAAGGATCAACATAGCAGTTCTTTCCCATCACTTGGAAAGGATATTTTTGGTACCCAAGAAGAGCCCACTGTCACTTCCTCTCTCTATCAAAGTTCAGTAATTTTCTGAAGGGAAAATATTGGGATGTGGATCTGCCCTGACAGTTCAGTTTCCTTGTTCACAACAGTATCAAGTTTTTGCAAAGGCTTTTTAGCCTTTGTAGGCATTTGAGAACCCAATCCTGAGCTCGGCGCCGCGGCTTTGTCGCAAGTGTGCCGTAAGTGTGCCGTAAGGCACGTTTAGGAGCCTTACTGACGGGCTACCACCCGTGCTAGCCCAGCTGGTGCTGGGCTAGTGCTGGGCCAGTGTGGGGTGGGTGCCCAGCCTCCGCTGCTCGGCGGTCTCATGGACTGCCAAGCTGTGGTATGGTAAGCTTGGGCAGGGAGGGGTTGGGGAGAAGGAATTCCGGGAAGGGTGGAGGCCGGCGGGGAGTGGAGATAAGGTAGGGAGGAGGCATGACAGGGAGGCAGGAGGAGGAGAAAGGGTGGGTGGGAGGCATGCCGGGGGGAGGTAAGGAGCCGGGTCCTGTGGAGCTCTGCTCCACCGGATTCAAGGTGTTCATGTGGGGCTCGATGCCCTACACGAATGCCTTTACTTTACTGCTGACCTTTTGGTTGGCGGTAAAGTGAGTAGCCCCATTGCAGGGCTGCTTCCCTTATCCGGGTGAAGGGGACAAAAATCCATTTCTCCCACGGTAGCCTGAGATGCACAGGATCCGACGGCAGCCATTCTCGGTACCACCGAGGCTAGGCACCCTGGGCAGCTCAGGATTGGGCTGTGAATTGACTGCTCTCAAACTCTCAATCTTTTCTGAGCATTCACTTGGAATGTGCATAAAATCTTCACTCCATTTTGAGACGAAGATTACTGTGATCAGGCATTCTAAATTTATTTAGCCATGTAACCATAACTAGTGGTGTTTTTTTTGTTTTTGTTTTTTTAAGAACACATGACAACACAAAACACAGCATTCTGGTGTTTAAGATATTTTCCAGAAATTAAGGCTACAATCCTATCTGTACTTTTCTGGGAGTAAGCCCAATTGAATATAATGTGACTTACTTCTGAGCAGACATGCATAGGATTGGGGTCTAAAATAGATTACATTTCTGGTTAGAGATAATTCCACAGGTGCAAATAATAATAATTCCACAGATGTGGCTGCATCTGCTGGTACTATGTCACCAATATCACCTACCTATTACATTTTTAAGTGATTATAATTTATAATTAAAATTTATTAAAATGCACCCTTGGAATTAAGCCACATAACACCACCATTTGCTATTGGGTAGCCCAATCCTGAGCTGCCTGGAGTTCCGGGACCCGGCAGCTCCACGGAAGGCTCCCGCCAGATCCTGCACCTCCTATGCTACCATGGGAGGCTCCTCAGGAGAAGGGGACATTTGTCCCCTTCCCCCAAGTAAGGGAAGCAGCCCCGCAATGAGGCTACTCACTTTAGCGGCGACCTTTTGGTCACCGCTAAAGTAAAGGCACACGTGTAGGGTGATCAGACCTACCTGAGCGCCTTGGATCCTGCAGAGCTCCATCGACCCACCTCTCCCCCTCCACCGACACGCCTCCCCCATGCCCCTGACCACGCCCCATCTCTCGTTCTGCAGCCTGGCAGTCCAGGAGACCGCCAAGCCGTTGAACCCAGGAGACCACAGCGCGCTGGCTCAGCGCCAACCAGAGCTGGGCTAACTCCGGCAGGAGCCCAGTGGTGAGCCCCAGAAACGTGCCTTATGGCACGTTTGCAACTGAGGTCCACACCGCGGACCTCAGGATCGGGCTCTTAATCAAGAAATTTTTTTTTTTGGGGGGGGGGGAATCACAAAAAGCACACCCCTTAGCCATATAAGTAATCAACAAGGAACACAAAGCAGTTAAATTAAGATCCTCCAAAGTCGGTTATAAAGATCCAACAGAATGCTTTTAGTTCTCTAGTCTTCCAATGTCACCGTGGGCAAGGAAACTGATTTGGAAGTGAAACATTGCCTGAGAATATTGGAGATTTGGAGCAGATCTGGAGCTATATTTGTCCCCCATTGTTCTATGCTTGGGCCTGAATAAGGACATCTTTTGCAGTGCATGTGCTACAGCATGGACTGCATTGTAGATGCTGTAGCTTTGACCAGTCATGCTCATTTCAAAATAGTCCCTGGGAGATTCTCCAACCTCTCATGGCCAGTGCAAATCTTTCTGCTCTCCTTGCCCTCATCAGAATCAGAAAAGAGGCAGTCAAAAGCCTGTTCCCAGAAGATTCTGATGAAGTCATCAACTTTTTGTGACTCAGGATGCAGATAGCGAAGGAATTCCAAAAACTCCGGCACTTCATTGGAGTGAATTGCAAAAGACAGAGCACCATGGAAGACTTGTGTGTCAAAATCCCTGTGAATCGCCTATACAGTGGTGCCTCGCATAACGAAATTAATCCGTTCCGCGAGTCCTTTCGTTATGTGAGTTTTTCGTTTTGCGAAGCACGTTTTTCCATAGGAATGCATTGAAAATTAATTAATGCGTTCCTGTGGGCAATAAAAGTCAGAACAAAGTCAAATTTGGTTTACAAAGTGTTTATTAAGTGCTCTTTAAAGGCATACATACTGTACAGAGAATTTCAAAAACGGGGGGATGCTGAGTGGGGAGCTTGAAGGCTGTAATCCTGTGCACATTTTCCTGAGAGCAAGCACAATGGGACTTACTTCTGAGGAGACATGCACAGGATTGTGCTCTAAGCTGGGGAGGACTGAGCAGCTGCACTCAATTGCTTGCTTTTGCCGTGATCATGGGGGGAAAATGTGAAGGAAATGGGGCAGTGAGAGAGTGAATGAGTGATGGGGGATGCTGAGTGGGGAGTTTGAAGGCTGTAATCCTGTGCACACTTTCCTGGGAGCAAGCACAATGGGACTTACTTACATAAACTGACATGAAGATCCTCCCCTTACTAGGGTGGACGGGATCATAAACTGACATGAAGATCCCCCCTTACTAGGGTGGACGGGATCATAAACTGACATGAAGATCCTCCCCTTACTAGGGTGGACGGGATCATAAACTGACATGAAGATCCGCCCCTTACTAGGGTGGACGGGATCATAAACTGACATGAAGATCCGCCCCTTACTAGGGTGGACTGGATCATAAACTGACATGAAGATTCGCCCCTTACTAGGGTGGACGGGATCATAAACTGACATGAAGATCTGCCCCTTACTAGGGTGGACGGGATCATAAACTGACATGAAGATCCGCCCCTTACTAGGGTGAACGGGATCATAAACTGACATGAAGATCCTCCCCTTACTAGGGTGAACGGGATCATGAACTGACATGAAGATCCTCCCCTTACTAGGGTGGACGGGATCATAAACTGACATGAAGATCTTCCCCTTAAAACAAACCAAAGCAAAACAAAAAAAAATTCGTCTTTCGAAGCACGGGTCATAAAAATTTGTTGTGCGAGTTACCAAACTTCGCAAAACGCTTTCGTTATGCGAGTTTTTCGCTGCGCGGGGCATTCGTTATGCGAGGTACCACTGTATTGAGAAATCCTATTAGGCTGTCATGATCCAGACTTTACCTATAGTAGCCTCCATAATATCTTCAAACATTGTATACACACTTAATAACCACCTCTAACCTGTTGCAGCCTGAAATTCTGTGTTTATTATATATACTCTGACTTTGGAATAGAGGAGTGAAAAGATCTTAGACTTGTAGGGTTTTGTTATACCTATGGTGTCCTGCAATTGATCCAATGTATTCGTAGATAGTAATGGTATTTTTTTTTACGGAAAGCTGTACAGATTCCGTGGCCAGAAAGCATTGTCCTCAAGGTCTGTACAAACTCTTCTCCATTATCATTATCCATTGAAATGATCCTAACCCACATCCACTGGAAATGCTGAAGTAGACGGACAATCCCTCTGTACTGATGTACTTCGTTAGGGACCAGCTTCGTTTTCGGGTGTGCGTCGAAAGAAATATCCTCAAATAGGTAGCCAAACTGTGACACAATAGTTCCAATGATGAGCTTTCCTCTCTGATGGTACTCCAGTGGAAACTGGGAAGGATCAGGGATGGTGCACATAACAGCCTGTGCCATGCGTTCAATTGGAGGAAACCGAAGGCACAGAAAGAGCAGAAGCACTAGTAAATATCTCCCTATCACCTTGGGCAAATCTTGACTCAGATTGTCCAGTTCTTTTAAATCACTCATCACCAACCTGTCCACAACTTAATTCAATGGCACCAGAACCTTTTGATCAATCATGTTACCAAAGATGAAACTGGCACAGTTTTCTCTGTTCACAGTTCATTCAACCCAACTCTGAGAAGCAGAGGGATTATATGTTGATCAAGTATGCTTGGAACATTAGAAAAGCCATCTGGGATTTGCCTAGTTTGGAGCATGACTCATAGCAATTGACATTAATTACAGGAATCAAAATCTTCACTCAAGACTATTGCAGTCGGTGACACAATGTTTCCATCAGACAAGGAGGGGAAAAAAAACTCTTCTTGAATCTTGGTGATTTAGTGGAATATGAGAGATACTTTTGGCACATCTGGACTTAGAGAAAAACAAGTCAACTGAGAAGTGTGTCCCTGGAGGGAAGCAAAGGGGGGATTTGTATTGGGGAGAAAATTTCCATCAGATCACATTGTTGGATGATCCTTCCTCTCCTTTCCCCACACCTTCTGGCAAAAGTTCTCATTGAATTTTCAGAAGAATGTGCCAACATCCAACAATCCTGCATCCATCTTACTTTCACTCAAAGGCCAAAATTAAATGCCTTACCTGAGACTTATAGGATATACCTGGGCATTTACCATAGTGTGTACCACTTGAGGGAAGCGCTGTGCCTTGTAGAGATGCTGCAGGCAGACATTCTTTTAACTGGTATTTGTATACCTCCTTTCATGGTCACTGAATTACTCCTTTGTCTTATGTCTTAATTACTCCTATGTGAACAAGGCAGTTCACATAGACAGGCTTTCTCTAAACCCCCAAGGGTTGTTTTTACAAATAAAAAAGAAGTTCTATCTTTCAAGAACAATTCAGATGGATCTTTCACAGTCTGGTAACGTTTGTGGCCACGGTTGCCTCCCAAGCTGACGGACAAACAGCTCCTTCTCTCACAAGGCAGCAGAGTTGGCTTCTTCTTTCTTGCAGAACAATAGCTCAGCTCAGTCTGTTAGTCGCTCTCTTGAGAACTAGCCACTCACAGAAGCTTCCGATGATCTCAAACTTGTTAGCTCTGAGTTCTGAGTAAGACAGAAACACAGCTAACGAATTGGTCCAGGAGCAGGTGCAGGCTGCTGAGTCAGAAAAATCAGCACACACCTGTAACAGCCACACCCTGGGTGTAACCAAGCCTACGCTGATTGGCTGACCACACCACTTAAGGGCTAGTATGCTGAACCTCCAGTGCAGCAGTAGGGGAGTGGTTGGAGACAACTGAGGAACTGCTGCCAGTGACTGTGGAGGCTGGATATATATGTATGTATATGTTATTACTGACAGTGGACTGAACCTTGACTGTGTATTGTGGGAAACTGATTTGGATTTGTTCACATTGGACTGACTGCTCTTCATGCTGACTAGGACTGTTTATTGACTACTCTGCTTGTGATATCCCATCAAAATACAACTGCTGCTTGAAAGTACTCTGCTGTGTATGCTGTTTCTTGCAACCTGCTCAACTTGGGCAGAACACAGGGCAGAACACAGAACACTACAAAGAACCTTAACAGAACTGGCATTTTTCAGATGACACAATGGGCACAATCCTAACTGTGTCTTGGGCTGACGCAAGTCCCTTGCGCTGGCCTGGGAGAGTCCTAAATGTGCCAAAGGCATGTTTGCACCTCCTTATAAGGAAGCCTTGTTGGCGCAAGGAGATGCACTGATACACAGAGGCTGAATCCAGCCTCCATGGTGGCTTCCCCGCCAAGTCTGGGCCGACGCAAGAGGAGAAGGTAGACGTGGGGGAGGTGGGGAGGAGGTGGGAGGGAGGCAAGAGGGAGGCGTTCCTGGGTGGGGGTAGGGTGGGTGATGGGTGACCCCGGGGGTGGGAGGGCAGGGAGAGGGAGGCGCTCCGCTCTCCATAGGGGTCAGCAGCCAGGGGTAGATTTTTTTTTCCTTTTTGATCTCTACTCATATATAATTTAACTATAATGTTCAGTATATAATTGGTCTGAATTTGCAAATGAATTAAAATTTTATACAAATGTTTGTATAAAAATGTGTTTGTTCGATACCACTGTTTCCAGAGCAGGCACTTGCATATTAGGCTGCTAACTACATTAAGATTCAAATAGTTAAAGTTATTTTGCTACATTTACCAAAGTCAGTGTCTAAATTACCATGGGAGCAGATAGTTACACTGGTCTTCAAGGATCGGTTTCAAATTAACTTCAGAAAGCTCCTTGGACTTCTGAAATAAATGAGACCTTGGAGATGAAGTCCAGTGGGAATAGAGAAGCAGGGACTATGCATAAGAAGACAAAACCATCCCACATTTATATATCATATATATAATCTAAAAGGTTTATTTAACGACAAGCAGTGAACACTCTTCTAAAATCATTGTGCGTCAGAGTTTTGTTGATTTTTTCCCCATTCTTATTTATTTTGTTCATGGATGTGCCATATCATTTATTTCTTCCACTTTGTCTTAGACAATATTCTAATAAACATATGGCACATTAAGTTAAGAAAACAATAATACTTCCAAACCCTCTTCAACCTGAGATACTGGAAACACAAGATTTGTATACCTAAGTTCTGACAACAAGCAATTTCAAAAAACGAAAGATCTTCTTGATATAAAGCATCTTAAGAAGGTAAGTGATTTATTATCTACTTTCTATGTTCTTTATTGGTTATGATGTTTTATGTATATTAATAGCTTCCTTTACACTGTGCAAGAAACACTGTTTCTGCTATGTCTTTTGCCGGGAAGATGTCATCAAGCCCAATCCTACGCCTGTCTACTCAGAAGTAAGTGCCATTAGTGTCAAAGGGGCTTACTCCCAGGAATGTGTGGATAGGATTGGGCTGTAAGGCAGTTGTCTGTATCTGTTTACCACAAACATGTATCTGAACATTTAGCAGAAACCCATTGATTACACAGGCCAACACACATTTTGCTTCCTTAAACATTACACCAATTCCTGGGTATATTTGGGGTGCTGATTCCAAAAATGGCATCCGTTTTGCCCTATCACGTCTAGTTTTGGAGACACGGCATAGACTCTTTAGTGAATGGTTCAAGCAGCTTCCTCATGAGGAAGCCTACACCATGGCTTCCTCATGAGGAAGCTGCTTGAACCATTCACTAATGAAGCTATCCTGTGCCGCCACTGAACAGAGTGGCTGAGTGAATTTCCAAATGGAGAGAGTTCTACAATCTAGATGCCACAACCAAAAATAATTATCTTACAATCCTGAGCTGCCTGTTGCGCCGAAACTACCACAGGATCCTGCATGCAACAGGGCAGCCACTGCCAGCTCCTCATGGGAAGGGGACTTTCATCCCCTTCTCCTGGGTAAGGCAAGTAGCCCTGCAATAAGGCTACTCAATTCTATGGCAACCATCAGGTTGCAGTAGAATCAAGAGCCTCCATGTCAGGCCCTCTTCCAACCCTTCGCCTGCCTCACCTTCCCGCCTCCTGCAATGCCTCCTCCCCGCCTGTCTCCACCTACCTCTCCACCACCTGGCGGTTTGGGCGACGGGGGAACGGCGGAGCAGCGGCGGTCCAGCAGCACTAGCTCAGGGCTGGCCAGCACTGAGCTAGCACTAGTGCTGGACCAGCACTGAGGGCTGTAGACTGGTCGTACGACACGTTTGCGACACTCAGCACTAGCAGTGAACTGGTGCTGAGGCTCAGGACTGGGCTCATTGTCACTATGTAGACCTCCAAATGTGGTGCAATGCATGAAAGCAGAACTATCAAAATTATAAGCATTTAGTTCACAAATGTTCAAATGATCTTGAATCCATTATATTGTTGAATGTCTACCCTTTCCAAGTGTAAACAGTTTGAAAATCTCTCATTTACTATAGTTAGACTTTGGAATTCAGAACATCTGGGGGCCCAATCCTATCCAATTTTCCAGTGCCGGTGCAACCATGCCTATGAGGTATGCGCTGCACCCTGTGGTGGGGAGGCAGATTCCTCAAGATAAAGGAACATTGGTTCCCGCAACTTGGGGTTGCATTGCGACTGCAGCAGTGCTGGAAATTTGGATAGAATCGGGCACTGCATTGTTTGAGATCTTGGAAGCTAAGCAGAGTCAGGCCTGGTTAGTACTTAGATGGGAGACAGCCTGGGAATACCAGGTGCTATAGGCTTATACCGTAGTCTTTGGAGACTGAAGGTTGCCAACCATTCATGACTTCTTTTCTCCATTCAAGTTCAAAATTTATGAATGTAGCAGAGAAAAATGAGACATTACTGAATGATTTTGTCCTCACGGGATGTTCCAGTTGGTCTGAGGATGTCAATCGTGGCTCTCTTGGTTATTATCTGCTAGTAGCACTTCTTGGAAATGGACTGATTGTCTTGGTTGTCATCTCTGATCCTCGGCTCCACAACCCCATGTACTTTTTCCTCTGCACTTTATCTACTCTTGATCTTGCCATCATGTCAACAGTCGTTCCATAATCCATAGCCATCTGCTTAATGGAGAGACCGGTTATGTCCCATACCCTTTGCTACACCCAAATGATTACTGGCCTCATCTTTGGAACATCTGAATGTTTTCTACTGATGGTCATGGCTTACGACCGTTACATAGCCATCTCCAGCCCTCTACACTACATGCTCATCATGAACAGAACGGTTTGCATTCTGCTAGTTGCTCTTGTATGGACAACCTCCCTTATTATTATTATCATCCCCTTTGCTGTCATATCTTTCAAATTCTGTGGAAAAAATATCGTGGACCATTTTGTATGTTAATTCAAAGCAGTCTTCAAGCTTCTTTGTGCAAATGTCTCTTTATATCAACAAGGCACCTATGGAACGGCTTTTTTTGTTGTGGTTGTCCCCCTCTGCTTTATCCTTTTTTCCTATGGCCGCATTGTTGCATCCATCCTGAGAATGACAGCAGAAGGAAGCAGAATGAAGGTCTTTTCCACATGTGGGTCCCACCTGAGGGTGGTGACCATGTTCTTTGGCACTGCCATATTCAGTTACATCCTACCTCAGACAATAGAAACTCATTTAAGTGACAAAATTATCACTGGCGGTTATGCGCTGCTGGCACCCATGTTGAACCCTTTAATTTATACACTCAGAAACAAAGAGATCTTGGGAGCGCTCAAGAGACTCTTCAACAAGAAAAAATGATGTGCACACTTATTGCAGGAACATTCCATAGGTCTTTCAGTAGATGTATACAGCATGGTTTTGCTCATTTTCCCAATGCGTCTTGTCAAGGAACTCTTTTTGTAGTAAAAATAAGGAAAGAAATTACAGGATAAAAGTAGAACCATGTTAAATGCATGTTCCTCATATTACCTCCCCCTTCTGGAATGATTTCATCCCATCTGACTTTCACTGAATGGTGGCTGATTTACTCTCACCATTCAATTCAATGTGTATTTTATTTTTAATATATTAGACCGGGTAGATGGGACTCGTCAGCCTGGGAAGGCAGCTCATCTGAGAGAAGGAAAACTCTGATCCCAAACCTCCACTGCCTTGTGGCTACATCCAGTTATGGAAAAGGCTTCAGGAGTCAACCTCGAGGCAAAATCCGGAGCCGGAGTCCCTGAGGCAGTTCATGGCTGGACACAGTCACGTTCTGGCAACTCCTGCGACGCCGCTAGAACCAACCGTATTGGCCTCTGCCTTTTCATTGGATCATTTCAGCGGTGTGGAGAGGGGGGATTTGCTGCATGGGTAACAGCCTATCCTCCATACCTACTTTACCCAGGCTTCGCGCACTGGAGAAGACACTCTGTTCCAGAACCACCATTCAGAGCGTGACACCATAGTCTTCCAAGACTGAAGGATGCCAATTGTAATTGTATATTAGACTTGATGACCATGGTCACTAAGACCATGGTAAGTGACTGCATTTGGGAAAATGTTATAGACCTGTACTTTTAACAGGCTACTATGTATATGCTTTTACCAACAACAGTCATTGGGGCTTACTCCTTGGTAAGTGTGGAGAGGATTGCAGAATTTGGGATATTTGGGGAATTTTTTTTTTAACCGCTCAGTAACTGCATGGGAGGATTATGAGGGTTCTTTATTTTAAGTATTTTTTTAACTTATATGTATAAGTTTTAAAAAAATGTTTAAGATAAAGAACACTTCTAACCCTCCCAAGCAGTTGCTGATCTGTTAAAAAAAAAAAAAAATCTCCAAACATCCCAGATTCTGCAATCCTATTCACACTCACCAAGGAGTAAACCCATTGACTGTTGTTGGTCAAATGATCAATTTAAGCGGGCCTACACTATATCCAGCTCAGGGTTGGAGGTGACTGTGGTACAACTCAGGGCAAGGGTATATTTTTCCTCTTACCCAGCCACCACAATGGGGGTACTTGGATCTGTGCCAGTTAAATAGCTGAAATCTAAGCAACCCAGTGTCAGGCCAGTCCAACCTGCCTCCTGGGCCCTACCTGCCCACCAGTCCACCTGCCGCCCACCCTCCACCCACCTGGAATGCCCCCCAAATGCCCTCTCATTAATCTCCCCAAACTTCACACCAACCTCCCCAGGATGGCACAAACTTTCCCTTGCACCATGCTGCGGAGGCTGGATCTGGCGGCTGGCACATGTCTGTGTGCTGGCCTGTTGACTCTCACGTCGTCACAGACATGTCTTATAGCATGTTTGTGATGGTCCTAGGCCAGCCCAAGGGACTTTACTAGCCAAAACAGAGGTTAGGATTGCACTCTTAATTAATTAACCATTTTGATTTGACTTTATCATATAGGGTGTGCTAAATAGCTTGACGGTGCCACTTCTGGCCGTGACATTACTTCCAGATTAATGACATCACTTCCTATGGGTCCCACCAGATTCTAAAAAGAGGGTCCCAGTGCAAAAAACTTTGAGAACCACTGGTGTAGGGGATTATTTTTTTCCTTTTTGCTTTCCTACATGTATATGATTTGAGTTTAATGTTCAATATAGCTCGTCTGTATTTGCAAATGAATTTAAATGTTATACAAAAATTTGTAGAAAAATGTATTCATTTGACACAAAGAAAAGTACACTGTTTCTGGTACATGGAGTTGCATCACTAGGCCCTTTAGTTTGTTAAAATCTGAATAAATAAAAGGATCTAATAAATAAAATAAATCTTGTCAAGGAATGCTTTTTGTAATAAAAATAAGGAAATAAATTGCAGGATAAGGTTGAAGCCATGTGAAATGAATGTTCCTCATATTACGGCCCCCTTCAGGAATGATTTTATTCCAAATGCCTTTCACTGAATGGTGACTCATTTACAGTATGGAGTTGTATACTCTCAATACTATAGCTGTCAGCTTTGTTTGCTAAAAAGGCAAGGTATACAACTTTTACAAAATAAATACAATCAAATAGTCTTTACACTGAATGGCGACTGTTCTGATTTGTATACACCTCCATATACAGTTACCTGGTAGCTGTGATGTTCTCTCTTTCTCTCTCTCTCATATGAGCATGTCATCCGCCTAATCTGCACTACCAAAGAGTCATACTACCTTATCTAAAGAGTCTGTACTGTATCCATACACATTGGCATCATTGTATTTACTCAGGAACAAATTTGTATTTGAAGAACATAATGATCATAACATGGGGAAAGACCAATTTTCTATCCAAATTGGTCATACTGTAAAGCGTTCTAGGAAGTCACCTGAGGCTGCTTCCATTTTGCACCAAGCCCATGACCCACTCTGTTGGCCTCCGTGTCCCAAGAATGCCTTGTGGAAGCAAAACGGAAGTCATGAAAGAAAATTGGAAGTCACAGAAACTTATGAGAATTTGATTCCAGTTGCTTCCACAAGGCATTGTGAGCCCCGCAGAGACCAATGGAGTGGGCCGCAGGCCTGGCACAAACCAGAATTGGACTTCGGAGGCACCCAGTAATGCATTATGGTGTGACAGCCAGAATTGGGTCATGACCCTCCACACATCAGGTTGTGTCCCACCAGTGGGTTGCAACTCACAGTTTGGGAAAAACTGCCCTAAACAGTTTTAGAGGGAAAAATGAGAAAATATTACATCTACCCTCTGTACATTTAAATTAATGTTTTACACAGAGGTCAGTATCGTCCTTGTCAGCAAATAGTTGCGGACCTTCAGAAGAAGTGGCTCAAGGGAGGCTGCCCGGTATGCAAGACAGGACTGAATTAGGCTATACCAGATTGGTGTGGCCAGGAAGGTAGGCAATCCTCAGTATTTATTCTCTTCATTCAGTGGGACTACACATTCTGGGCTTAGCGACACTGAACCCATCCAGTTCATTGACAGACTAGGATGATTGGTGAACTAATTGGAACATGAGTTTTAGCAGCACAGGGTGACCAAAAGATTAGGCCCTTTGTTTCTGATGGCCCAATCCTATCCATCAGCACTGCCAGTAGAATGGGTGTTCTGCTGGCAGAAGTGTGATGAGCCTGGCAGAAGTGACATTCCGCAGGTGAAAGCAACAAGGGCATAGCTGCATCGTTGTAAATTATGGGTGATAGGACTGGACAAGAAGTCCCCCTCTCCTTTATATGGAGGGTTAGAAGGTGAGTAGCTCAGATTGTCTTCAGGTGTTCCTTGGTAGGTCAATCAAGAAGAATAGACTGCACCTAATCTCTCCCAAGTGTAGGAACTCACACTATAAGGGAGCCGGGTTTAGGTTACATAGTTCCTGTTGCAGACTGATGTTATCATTAATAAAAGGGGACCCACTTTGGCCCACAGCACCTTGTCTTGGGTCTTTATTGGGATGTGTGGTCAACTGAGGCATTATTTTGAACATTTTGGTTAGTTAAGGAGAAGGATTTAGTGCTTCTCTGTAATTCTCACGTAGCTATCAAACCATTCCCTGCTACTGATTTTAGCAAAAGTATAGATCAAGTTTATTTTTCTTTTGTGCTTCAAGTACAGATTATTGTATGGTTTTTAAGAATAAGTACCAAAAACATGTGTATATCATACAATATTTGGCATATGATGGAATTGAAAGAAATTACGCTCCAAAAAATGTAGAATTTGGAATTAAGTTGGTCACTATCAGTTCTATTACCATGCATTCCCCAAATAAATACAGCCGACAACAGGTATGGAATTAAAATGGGCCACTTTATTGAATTACAACAAGATAGCAACAAGGCAACAACAGGGTAAACAATACCCATCCCAAGTGCGGGGTTCTAAGTGGGGGAAACGGCCCTAGCCGTCTACGTCCCCCAATCTCATAGGGCGTCTACCTGACTCCAGGCGTAGCTCAATTGTTATTAAGCCCGCCTTTCACCATCGCCCGAAGAGGGTAAGTCAGCCGAACTGCTATGCCTTCAGGTCACCCCTGCAAGGCCCCCAAGTTCAGACAAGGGGCTAGCCAGCCTGCCTCCCTGAGCTAGTCAAGCATCTTGAGAGTGGTTCTGGTTCACCCCTGTCTTTGCTGACTTAGATTGGACACCAAGAAGGTCTTCTGCCTACCCACCCCGCACTTCTACCGCCACAAGGGGAGGTCTGCCTAGCGCTTGGCCTTCCCTGTACCCAAAAAGAGTCTCAAGCCCTGTTGCAAATCCATTAAAAATAGCCCATACCCCCTAGGGGAAAGATGCACTCCATCGCCACGGTAAAGAGCAGAATCCCCAAAACTAATTCCAGGAGGATGGATAGCCACTCCCCTGAGCTCCATGATGACCCTGCCCAGGTAAGCATTGACCCTTTTGCGGGCAACGTCGACTCTTCTAATACTACGCGCCCACCGCCAGACTCTCCTAGGCAGCATATCAGACCACAGGATAGTGATCCCAGGGAACTGACTAACTAATGTAGAAAAGTCCCTGTGGGCCTCGAGCCTCAAGGACATAGACGTCCTCTGACCCAAGTCATTCTTGCCTAAGTGGACCATGATTACCTGGGGCAGGGGGTTGAGAGCAATGAAATCCAAAAAGGCTGGGAAAAATTGACCCCAACACATACCCCTCTTGGCATGGCAATCATTGCTAGCGCGCCACAGAGGCACGCTAGCAGCCTTAACATGTAAAAAGCAATGATTTTGTACAGTCTTGTATATAATGGTGACTTTACAAACTAGGTTCTTTTCAACCACATTTCCTCATCTTACTTCAACTCAACATTGTTCTGGGAAGGTTGTATCCAGGCAGATATTCAAAAACTGAAAATGCACCTGATCTATGTCTGCCTGTCGCATCTCTTCAAGGTACAGTGCTTCCCCCAATGGTACACACTATGGTAAATGTCTGGGTATATCCTAGGAGTCCCAGCTAAGACTGTCAAATCAAATAAGGTGGAAACAGTATTGTTCTATGCTGGCTACATCTTCTGAACCTTCAACAAGCTCGTTTGCCAGAAGGTGTTGGAAAGGGAGAGAAAAGATCATTCAACAATGTGATCTGATGGAAATTCTCTTTCCAGTACAAACACCCCTATTCGCTTCCCTCCAAGGACACACTTCTTGGTTAACTTGTTTTTCTCTATGTCCAGATGTGCCGACCGTATCCCACTAAATCACTGTAAGATCCAAGAAGAGTTTTTTGTTTTTTTTCCCCCTCCTTGTCTGATGCAAACATTATGTTACCCACTGCAATAGGCTTGAGTGATGACTTGGAATCCCATAATTAACTTCAATGGCTATGAGTCATGTTCCAGTTAGGCAAATCCCAGAGAGCTTTTCTAATGTCACAAGTATATTTGATCAACGTATAATCCCTCTGCTGCTCAGAATTGGGTTGTAGAACTGTGAACAGAGCAAACTGTGCCAGTTTCATCTTTGGTACCATGATTCATGAAAAGGGTCTGGTGCCATTGAATTAAGTTGTTGTGGACAGGTTGGTAATGGTTATATAAAGAAAGTGGACATTCTGAGTCCATGTTTGCCCAAGATGACAGGGAGATATTTATTAGTGCTGCTGCTCTTTCTGTGCCTTCAGTTTCCTCCAACTGAACACAAGGCACAGGCTGTTATGTGCACCATCCCTGATCCCTCCCAGTTCCCACTGAAGTATCATCAGAGAGGAGAGCTCATCATTGGAGCAATTGTGTCACAGTTTGGCTGCCTATTTGAGGATATTTCTTTCGATGCACACCCAAAAACGAAGCTGATAGATGAGCTTATGTAAGGAAATCCATCACCCCTTCATATGGTTGGTTCAGTAGCTGAGATCTGATCCCTCACAAATACATTGTGCAAGGATAAGCATGTTCAGAAGACCATTTGCTAATGATTCTTTTGGAAGAGGCATGTAGAGTTAATAGCAGGATTCTTTCAAATGTGCTTTTAAATATATTTTCCTCTACATGCTGTGCTTCTGCTGCTGTCTTATACTGCATCGTTTCAGACTTTCCACTTCTTTACTGTTTCCTTTCATGCTCTTCAGTGGAACAAAGGAAACAGCCACTTTCCAAACCAGACTATCAAGTCCTATGTCATTGATACTGACAAGAGACAGCAGCAGTCTCCCTTTCCTGCAAATTGTGAAGCTGCAAGGCTCAACTGTGCTTACTTCTGAGTAGACATGCATAGTCTTACACACTGTAAGTCAGAGGAGGGGAAGGCCAGATCCTACACAGGGCAGAACTATTGGGGGGGGGGAGTGAAATTAACAAAAACTCTTTCCTGAGCCATTGTCCAGGATCTGTTCTTTTAGGCATCAGTGAAAACCGAACACATCCATGTTAGCAGAATGAGATAAAATGTTATAAATTAAGACATTTATCATGATTAAGACAAGCATGATCAAGCCAAAATGAAGCTATTCTTAGCATCATTTTTTTTTGGGGGGGTGGCGGCAGGGGGGCGGTTCAGAGAGGTAAACCTGTCTCTCTTTTAAATCAACAGGATTGACCCGCCCTTAGCTTGCAGTGAATAATGCCCACAAACTTCATTTTATTACAGAATTAGCAGGAAAATGTCAATTCCCTTTCTTTACTGTGTTGAGGAATCTGGGGAAAAAGAAAAAAAAGGGAGGAGACAAATTGCCTAGGAGAGAGTTATAATGATGAATTCAAAAGATAGGAAAGATTGCATTATTTTAATTATCGGGTTTGTTACCTCTGTCCTCCTATATGGACGAAGATTTAGTTCTAACAACATTTGAAGCATTATTATAATGGAATGTTTTCAAACATATATCATTAAGGGTTAAATATTTGGTTGGTGCACAATCTAACATTTTCTGTAGTCCAGTTCCAAAGAACTATCAACATGTCCTGTCCATGGTATTTGCTGTGAAGGAGATAAATGAGAACAAGAAGATCCTACCAAATGTCAGCCTGGGCTTCCACATTTATGACAGTTATTTAGATGCAAGGCTGACTCATCAGAACACCCTGAAACTTCTTTCCACCCAGGAACAGATTGTCCCCAATTTCAAATGTGACAAGCACCAGCATCTGATAGCTATCATTGGGGGACTGGAATCGGAAATCTCCCTTCACATGGCTACTCAATCAGGCATCTACAAGATTCCACAGGTACAATCAACATGTGGGCCACAGAGTGTCTTCATCTCTAAGGATACAGATGCTCCTAATGTACGTTCAAGGATATTCATGAGTGTTTAGGGATGATGCAAGGTGATTTTCATTTCTATCTATTCCATCCAAATGGTTTGCCAATTCAGGGGACTTTGATTTGATATATTCCTATTTTTTTGCCCCAAGGCAGGAATGAAATATGCTGAGTGAAACAATTTACTGTTTCCCTTTTAAATAACTGAAGAACTCAATTGTATCTGGACAGATTTTACATTTCTTTAACACTATGATGGCTGTTTCTGTTTACTGCACTGCTCAGCATCAAATAAATTTACTCTGGGAAAGGCATAGGAAATTTCTACTTCAGAAGACACATGTTCAATCAACCTGAAAATACAAAATAAGGATTCAGGTGCCAAAAAATATTAAAGTAATCAGTTTGCCATGTGCAGAGAACACACCTAGAACAAAAAAATAGGATTTTGATTTTCTCAATATCTTAGATTTAATATTGAATAAAAAAATGATCTTGTATCTTAGTGTCTGGGTTCTGGCTGGGCACCCGGCTAGCTGAAGGTATCCCAGGGGTCAATAATTTCCCCACCAGGCTGGCAGCCACTCTGACAAGTCTGCAGAGCTACCACAACAAGGCCCACAGCCCGGAGGGGCTGAGCATGGCAAAGCCTGTGAGCTTACAAGGAGCCAAGAGCAAGGAGAAGGATAAAGGTGAAGCACCCCCCTTCCTCCATAGCCTATCTGAGGCCTATAGCTATGGAACCGCAAAGGGGGTGCCTCCTCCTTTGCCTGGCAGCTGTGACCCCTTGCAGGCCCCATTGGACCTGACACCCCTGGGATGGCAGGTGCCCCACCTGAGCCGGACACTTAGCAATCAAAAGAATGAGTTCACTGAATAAATGAATTCACTGGAAGAATGGGTACACTATGACTAAGAACAAATATTTAGTTGGACATAAAGGAACAAAATGAGGGGAAATTTCATGCTGTACAAGTTATGACCCAATCCTATCCAGGGCTGATCTGCCCAATGCAGGGATTCAGACAGAGCCTTCTTTGGGCTGGCTATGAACCAGGAAACCTGGAGAGATAAATAAAAAACAATAACAAAAAACAATACTTCCTCTACTGGTTCCTTGTTCCCTAAGGGACTACTCATATCTTCTTGTCCATGAGGCATGTTGGGCCTGAGATGGAGACTGTGGATCTCACGGATGCCAAAATTCACCTTGGTTTGATTCTGACCCAGCCCAATCCCTGCTGCAATCTGCTCCACGACACTTACCTGCCACCACCTTACCTGCTCTGACAACTAGTCTATGCAACACCAATGGCAGAGAGGACAAGGTGATAGCTGCCCCTGCAAAAGATAATGAGATATTTCATGCTATTGTGAGGAAAGGATTGAGGTGATTATGGGCTATCCTGATTGAAAATGCAACTGGTGGCAACTCATGACAGAACCTTCTTTGTTGTGGTGACCAACATACAGAATTCCTTCTGCTTGGTGGATGGACTGCTCCCTACTTGCTGGTGTTTTGAAGGGATGAATAAACTGTTTTGTTTCAGCAGTTTTCCATTTATTCAGTTTCATGTTCAAAAGTATTTTGATTGGCTTCTGAGTCCTGATTTGACCGCTTTGGTTTCTGTTATGTAATGTTGATACAGTTACTTATTGTTTTAATAGTAGGATGTTTTATATTGTGTCAATTTAGTATTGTTTGGAAGCTGCCCCGAGCTTTCCACTAAGTTAGCAAAGGTAGGATAGTTTCACAACTCAATAAATTAAAGGTTCAGAAAGTTTGCTCATCTGCCATTAAATTCAATCCCATTCCAAATTGGCCTCCAACTGCACTATATTTGATCTGATTCATCACTTTTTGGCATCAGTTCTTTCCCCTCATTCTTATAATAATTATTATGATTTGCTTAGATTGCCTACTGTGCATTTGCTCCCGCGATCAACGTGAAAATGCAGCTCCCTTCATTTTATCGGGTGGTCCCCAATGAAGCACATCAGTACAGAGGGATTGTCCGTCTACTTCAGCATTTCCAATGGACTTGGGTCGGGATCGTTGCAATGGATGATGATAACGGAGAAGAGTTTGTGCGGACCATGAGGAAAATGCTGACTAAACATGGACTCTGTATAGCCTTCAGTAAAAAAATACTAGCGCTATCTGAATTACAGGAGACCATAGACCTATCAAACCCCCATGAACCTGAGATACTGTCACTCTTCTATTCAGAAGTCAGAGTATATGTACTAAATGCAGAGTTTCAGGCCACAACAGGTTTGAGATGGTTGTTAAGTGTGTATACAATTTTAGAAGGTACTACAGAGACTACTATAGGTAAAGTCTGGATCATGACAGCCCAATGGGATTTCTCAACCTTGGCAATTCACAAGGATTTTGACATACAAGTCTTCCATGGTGCCTTGTCTTTTTCACTACACTCCAACAAAGTACCGGGGTTTTCAGAATTCCTTTGGTATCTGCATCCTGAGTCACAAAAAGGGGATGATTTCATCAGGATCTTCTGGGAACAGGCTTTCGACTGCCTCTTTTCTGAATCTGAAGAGGGCAAGGAGAGCAGAAAGATTTGCACTGGCCATGAGAGGTTGGAGAATCTCCCAGGGACTATTTTTGAAATGAGCATGACTGGTCAAAGCTACAGCATCTACAATGCAGTCCATGCTGTAGCACATGCATTGCAAAAGATGTCCTCATACAGGCCCAAGCATAGAACAATGGGGGACAAATATACCTCCAGATCTGCTCCAAATCTCCAATATTCTCAGGTAATGTTTCACTTCCAAATCAGTTTCCTTGCCCACAAGGGCAGAGAAGAATACTAGAGAACTAAAACCATTCTATTTCATCCTGGTAAACTTAGGAGGTACTTAATTTATGCTGTTTTGTATTTGATGTTTGGTTACTTATCACTAGTGACTGATGTCCCTGTAAAATCAGTGGAACTTAGACATGATTAACTGTTTAGGGCACAATCCTATCCAATTTTCCAGGCACTGACATAGCTGTTCCAGTGGGGCGTGCACTGCATCCTGCTGTGGGGAGGCAGTCAAGGAGGCTTCCTCATGGTAAGGGCATGTTTGTCACCTTACCTTGGGTCTACATTGCAACTAGATCAGTGCTGGAAAGTTGGTTAGGATCGTGTCCTTACTCACAGCCACTGTTTCTGCTCAACTGTATGGTTGCATGGCTAGAGAACTTGGAATTGGCTATTTGGAAGTTGGCAATGAGGGTGATTTGTTTGGTGAACCCTCTGGAGGTGCTGCTGTGCAACTATGGATTGGGTCCATGCAGCAGCATGGAGAAATAGAGGGTATCCTGGTCAGGGCTCATTACAATTAAGATGCATGAGCACCCTCATCTGTAACTCAAAATGGGGTCAAGCTGTTTTGCACATTTCAAGTGAATGCTCAGAAAAGATTGAGAGTTTGAGAGCAGTCAATTCCAATGCTTGCAACAGGTAAAAAGTGTTTGCAAGAACTTGACACTTTTGTGGACAATCAAACTGAGCAGTCAGGGCAGCACCAGGGCCTAGGAGAGGGGGGCAAAAGGGGTCAAAAGGAGAGCCCAGGAGCCAATGGAGGGGCCCCAGAAATTTCCTGGGATCTGACATTTTCCTGTCTACTTGTTGCCCGTACAGGATGCTGGGGACACTACTGATGCCACATGGGTGGGTAGACCCAGGTTCCAAAGACTTTCCCAGCTGTCTCTACCCTCCTCTCACCCTGCTTCGCCCCTCCCTGCCCCTAGTCTGCTCGCCTGTCAGCACCCTCCCCTGCTCTGTTTCACCCCTCTCCCTTTGGAAAGGGGTCCAAAAGAAACTTTGTACCCCCTGATACAGGTGCTCTCAGAGGCTCTGGGCAGCACCACACCCTGATGTCCACCCCCAACATACTAATTTTTTAGAGAGGGGAAGTGGTGGTGGACCTCTCCTGGGCACCAAAAGTATGATTTCCAAGTTATCGGAAAGAAGTGCTATGTTGATCATTTATATTCCGGATAATTTTGATGCTTTTCATGTAGTTGCTGATCTTGCCCAGCCCTTCCATGTTGAACAAGACAGACGTGTGAAAATTACAGTTCCTTATTGATGCTTTGTTTGAGAGGGTGGGACTTGGCATGCACATTAATTCCACTGGTTGCCTCAGTCGGGTCCAGGAGTTCTACTCCCCCATCACTCCCTAACCACTCTGATATACTGTGGTCAGTCCAAGATTAGCTGGTTGCTCTTTAGGGAGCCAGGTAGGGATTTTTTTTTACTGCTAACCTGATTGGTCTTGGTTGGTAGTTTTATTGCCTACTCCAGACTGTCCTTTGGGTTGGCTTTTGATCAGGTATTTGGTCAGGTACCTTGTAGTATTCCTTATACTTCTTTTTGATCACTTAAAGCAGGTGCTGTGAGGTGTGGGAGTTAGAAATTTGTTGGTTGATGTTCACCCTGAGGTAAGCAAGGTCAGTGGGCAAACCAGTATAACTCATCAGGTGGTTCAGCTCAACAAGGCTGGCTGCTGATCTTTCTGGATTGGATTAATAAAGGCATCCACAAGTGCTTTCTGGCCTGTGTGAGTCTCCACTGTCCAGCTGTCTTCCCCCTCCAGGGTTGACAGTGAAAAGCTCACACCAACCCTTTATGAATATGCACGTTGCTTTGGGGGAAGTTAAATGGGGATGCATCAGCTCTTATGGATGTGTATCATCTGAGATTTTGAATGCCGTCAGTTCAATTACTCACAGATTTTTCTCATGCAAAGCTTTCATCATTTGTAAAGTCTTCCCATACCTCTTCCAATTCAGCTTCACCCTTTCCTGAGAAGTATTTCATTCAACAACAGTGCTGGAGACACAATATCTTTTGATGAGGAGGGTGAATTAGCAGATGGATCATTTGATCTGATTAACTGGGTGACTTTCCCAAATCAATCCTTCTTAAAAGTGAAAGCAGGAAGGATGGATCCATGGGCTTTCCCCGAGAAAGAGTTCACCATTAATGAAGAGGTCATCACTTGGCACAGCACATTTAATCAGGTGAAATCTGATGATAGCTTGTAAAATGGGAAACTAAATAGGAAACATTCTAGTATTAAATGTTTATCACTTTGATAATCTCTCTCATCCACCTAAAGAATTCCATTCAGTCACACATACAGTTGGCTCTAGGAATTTTATTTTGATAAATGAGACATGAGTTAAAAATTGGTCTCTTCTCCCAATCATCTCTTTGTAGTTTCCAGTTTGAGAAAGCTGAATGGGTATATAATTATACCAACCCCCCCCCCCCGCCCAAAAAATTAGCAGTGTGTAGAATGAGAGGTGCTACAATGACAGTCCTAAGCATCACTTAGGGTACATATCATCACTGGCATCCTTCAGTCTCGGAAGACTATGGTATCGCGCTCTGAATGGTGGTTCTGGAACAGAATGTCCTCTCCAGAGCACGAAGCCTGGGTAAAGTAGATATGGAGGATAGACTGTTTCCCATGCAGCAAATCCCCCCTCTCCATGTCGCTGAAATGGTCCAATAGAAAGGCAGAAGCCAATACGGTTGGTTCCAGTGGTGTCACAGGAGTTGCCAGAACGTGACTGTGTTCAGCCATAAACTGCCTCAGGGACTCCGGCTCCGGGTTTTGCCTCAAGGTTGACTCCTGAAGCCTTTTCCATAACTGGATGTAGCCACAAGGCAGTGGAGGTTTGGGATCAGAGTTTTCCTTCTCTCAGATGAGCTGCCTTCCCAGGCTATCGAGTCCCATCTACCCGGTGGCTGTTTAGTCGCCTCTTACGACAAGTACAGCCAAACTGAAGGCCTATCCTTATCCCCAGCCCCCAGGGATGACATCTGGGATGTCAAGACTTGCGTGTGAATTGGACTCCACACTTTTATGCAGTGGTGCCAGTGTAGCCTCCACTAAATCCAGCACAGGGAAAGAGGTCACTTGAGGTCTCCTCACTGGCACAAATCTGAGCAGCTTCAGGTCAGAACAGTCCCATGACTGTATGATATAGTGTAGGCCTTTGCCAAGTCAGTTGGTTCTAGATACAGCTTTGAAGCTGAGTGCATTCATTCTAAAGTGATATTCATGTATGCAGTACTGAACTTCTAAAATTGATTCATTTGTGATTATTTGCATTCCCATACAGAGAAAGGCAATTTGGTTTGAGCTGAGGACAGAACTTTGCCAGTGGAGCAGTGAAGCAATGTGTGTTCTCTTTTCATGCGCAGGTGATGCCCCTTGCTCTGTGCAATGACCACTGCTATCCAGGTTACAGCAGAAAAAAGAAGGAAGGGAAACCATTTTGTTGCTATGATTGTGATCCGTGTCCAGAAGGGAAGTTTTCATACCAGAAAGGTAGGAGGCAAGATAGGAGTTGCAGTAAATAACACCTTGTATAATATCTTTCCCTGCTTTCCCCCTTTCTCCAGTTCCCTGCTTCAAAGGAGAGAACTAAGGAGCAAAAAGTAAAGAGTGTTCAACAAGGGGAAAAACTGAAAGCTAGAATTGAATGAGTATGGGTTATTCTAGCATTGATGGGACTTTCCAAGTCAGAAGGTGAAAGGTTCCATACCCATGTGCCACCCTTAATTTCAAGTCACCATTGCTCTAGCTTTCTCTGGGGTAATTTCACAACAGATTCCACAGCCCTTGAAACCGATCCTTTAGAACAGACAGCATCACATGCATGTCTTCAGTTAGGAACCAAATTCCATATTCCGTGCAGCAGAATCGGAAGCCACCACAGGTCACAGCAGTGGTGCCTAGGAAAGGAGATTTGTGAACCCCAATTTTGTCCTCTCCTGTTCCTTTCATGTGTTACAAGGTTCATCTAAACTAAAAGGGATATACTTTTGAGAAGTCAGGAATATGATTGTGCTGTAAGGGTCTGCTATGCTTCTGTCTTCCATCTCATTGATACTATTTGATGAACCTCTAAATCTCTGATACATTGAAACTGAATTTCTTCTGCTTTTTCAGACATGGATGACTGTCTCAAATGTCCAAAGGATCAGTTTCCAAATAGGAATCAAGATCAGTGCCTCCCCAAGGACCTACATTTTCTATCTTTCACAGAGCCTTTAGGAATTGTTTTAAGTTTCTTGGCTTTGTCTTTTTCTCTGCTCACAGCTTTGGTGTTCAGGATTTTCATGAAGAACCACGATACTCCCATCGTCAAAGCCAACAATCGAGACCTCACCTACTCTCTGCTTGTCTCCTTATTGCTGTGCTTTCTCTGTTCCTTATTATTCATTGGCCAGCCTCAGAAAATGACCTGTTATTTACGGCAAACTTCTTTTGGCCTTGTCTTCTCAGTGGCTGTTTCTTGTGTCTTGGCCAAAACCATCACTGTGGTTCTGGCTTTCATGGCTACCAAGCCAGGATCCAGGATGAGGAAATGGGTGGGGAAAAGACTGGCCAACTTCATCATCCTTGGTTGCTCCCTCATTCAAGCCACTATCTGTGCTGTGTGGCTCTGCACTGCTTCTCCATTCCCAGATTTGGACATGGACTCTTTGACTGAAGAAATTATAGTGGAGTGTAATGAAGGCTCAATTTCTATGTTTTATTATGTCCTGGGATACTTGGGATTTCTGGCTACTGTCAGCTTCACCATGGCTTTCCAAGCCAGGAAGTTGCCAGACAGTTTCAATGAAGCCAAGTTCATCACTTTCAGCATGTTAGTCTTTTGCAGTGTTTGGTTGTCCTTTATTCCACCTTACCTGAGCACCAAGGGGAAATCCACGGTGGCTGTGGAGATCTTCTCCATCTTGGCCTCTAGTGCTGGGTTGCTGGGCTGTATCTTTTTCCCCAAATGTTATATAATTCTCCTGAGGCCTGAGCTGAACAGCAAGGATCAACTCATAAGGAGAAATTAATAATATTTTTCATATATTTTTTAAATTTAGTATTTCATTTGATGACTCCTTCCTCCATCCATGTTAGGAAATAGGTACACTATGTCCCAAACTTACTTACTTCTTGCATGGTCTGCCTGGAAGTCAGAATGAATACACCTCAAACTCTTGCCAGTCCATCACTGTCATGCTTTTGTGAAAGCACCACAGAGTATGACTTGAGCAGGAGCAAAAGTACTGGCACAGCCATCCATAACTCAGACATTCATAAGTCAGACACCCGCAGCTTGAGGAGCAAGTGTATTGAACTGTGATGTGCCTTTTTGAAGAGGCTGTATAACTTACACACTTTTCAAGTCACCCAGAATGCTTTTGCAACTGGAAAAGACTCGAGTCTTGAATCGTTCCTGTGAGAAGAAGATCTCAGGGCATTAGTGGGCGATAAAACTATCAACCCTCACTAAGACCAACTGGCTTCTGTTTACTTTCCCAATTGCTCTCTTAAACCAGGTGCACTCTGACCATACAACAGGTCAATTTACATACCCAGAATAGTCTCTCTCTCAGCCTGAGTTCCCACTCTGCTTTACCCAGGGAGCAAGGCACAAACTTAACAGGGTGCCTACGGTAGATCAAACTGAGTCACTGGATTCAAATACAACCAGTTCCCCTTTAGGTTACCAAATAAAGAAACACAGCTATAAATAGGTAGAATTTATTTTAAGACTGATGTTAGACAGCAAAAGGACAGGCACTTCAAAGGTCATAAATGTAGCATAACCATAAATCTCAGTCCATCAACCAATGCCACAGCTGACAGCATGGTTCATTCTGGAGCAGGGTGGTCAAAGCTTAGGTTCACAGACCAAAAGAAGACTTAAGACAAAGGGACTTTCCAGAAGGTGACTCATATATCAAACGTGGACCCAGGGCCAACCAGAAATTGGACCCGCCAAACTTTCAAAATGTGGCTATGTGACCTCCAACTTCTTCCTCATGGTGGCATACCCCCTCCCAACCTGAAACACGCTGCTGGAGAGAGTTTGCAATTAAGGTACCCTTGAGACAATTAACCCCTCTCTGAAAAACTCACTATCTGCAGAGATGGGCCGGCCACTCCCACTAGCTCTCAGAAGCAAGGGCCTTTGTGGTATGCCATAATTAAGAATTTTGTCATACTCCAGGCTGTACCCAGCTAACAACCAACATGGCTTCAGGCGGAGGCCTATACTTTGCTTTGACCCACTTAGCCTTTCCTGTCAAGGTTCCCTTTAAAAAGCCAGCTGTAGAAAAATGAGACTGCTGCAGGGGTGTGTGTGTGTGTGAGATCTCTTTAAGCACTCCCCTACTGTTCCCATCCCATCTGTAAACAAGGCAGGAGGGAGTGGGACAGACTGCAAAAGAGCGGGGACAGAAGAGGCAAGAGGAAGGAGGGTCACACACAGCAGCTGCAAGGCTTACCAGAATGACCCAATCCTTTGCAGCTCTACTCAGAAGTAGTCCCATTTTTACCGGTCATTCAGTGAGGCTTCATCCTCCTAAGTAAAAGCAGAGCCCACCAGTAGAATAGCTAGAGGAGGTGCAAAGCACTAAGTTTTGCAGGAAGCCGCACCTCTGCTTGCAAAGCACTACTTGTTGCATGGAGCCTCACTGCAGGCATGCAAGCAGCCCCCTCCCCTTCAGAGCAGGGACCTGCAGTACAGGGGCAGCAGGTGAAGCAGAACTGCCCCACCATTGTCCATGGAAAAACACTGCAGCCAGCTGCCCCGCCTGCTTACACCCAAGGAGGCTCTCCTTACACCTACTGGGTTCAGCCATCCCCCCCCCTTTTAACTATGACAGTTTAAAGAAATCAAATAAGAACATCAGCATTATCTAACATCAGCAGCAAAATTACAATTGATGAAGAATCTATTACAGAGGCAGATAGTTTTATCTACTTAGGAAGTATAGTTACATATGATACAACTTGCAGCACAGGAATAGTTAGAACTGGCCTAGCAACAGTTACATATTCAAATTTAACCAAATCAGTGTGGAATAATAGGCACCTTTCAAGAAGCACTTAACATTTTTAAGACCATCATTCTTCCTTCTTTACTATAAGACTGCAAGACCTGGACTCTAAAGAAACATGATCAACAGAAAATAGACAGTTTTGCCACCCACTGTCTATGTAAAATAACGAAAGAGGTGGTGGCAACAATGGAGAAGTAAAGATGTATGGATTCAAGCAGATGAGAAAACAACTTCAGTGCACATTTTAAAATCTAGGTTGTGCTGGTCTGGCCATATAATGAACAATACTTGTCAAGTATATGATGCCAAAATTACTGGAGAAAAAAAAGAGGATAAAATAGTTTAATAACATCCTAGAGCCATGGTTCTCAAATGCCTACAGGGGTGCCGCAGGGAGTAAGGGGCTTGTAAACTTACCTGGAGAGTAGCACTCACCTTCTGCAGAGTCCAAGGAGCTTGCAGCCCCTGATGTAGGCCTTCACTCTGCTGTAAACTATGCTTATCTCCACTCATAAGCCACTTCCAGAGTTTGAGAGCCACACATTGAGGGGTGAATCTCTTAGTTGACTCACACACACACACACACACACACACACACACACACAGAGAGAGAGAGAGAGAGAGAGATTTTAGATTTTTTTCTCCTGGTTCCCTGGTTTCCAACAGGATTTAGTATTATGGTCACTGAAATTTAAGCCTCAAGGATTACAGGTCTGCATTATCGAGCCAGATAGTGTCTAGGATCGGTTCTGATTCCCTCTCTGACCCTTGATGAACCCTGCTCCCAGTCCCTCCCTATATCTGCCAGAGGTGGACAACCTAGCTAAGCAAACACCACACCTCATTGCCACAGGCTGGGTTGGGGGGGGGGAGAGAATTCTTCAAAATGCCAGTTAGGAGAGAAGCAAACAATTGCTAGCTGGCCCCAAGGGACAGTCAGCCAATAACAAACTATTGAAAAGGTGCACTGGCTGGACCAGACTCCAAAACCCAAATTGATGAGCTAGACTCTCTAGCAGGACAGGAAAAAACCAACATCTGCTCAAGCTCAAGCCCAAGCCCCCATCATTGCAGCCTGGTCCAGTCTTGATGTTGCAGGAAAAGGAAGCTCCTGCCCAAATGCAGAATGGCTGTATGCCTAAATAAAGCAACATTAAAGCAACATTACACAAGAGTATCTGTGGGACTGGCAAAGTTCTTAATCAAAGAGGGCCTTCCTGTCCTCCAAGTTGATGAGAGCTGCCCCCCCCCATAGAAACCATGCAGGGGGAAGTGAATTCTCTCCACAAGAATTCTATAAAAAGTACAACTCACTCAGGATATGAAAGGTAAGCACTGAATATGGTCTCCAAATGATTGTTCAATAATTGTAAAAAGAACAAACTTTTCCTAAACCATTTCACTAAGAAACAGATGACATCACATAAAAAAAGTTCCAGTTACCCAACCAGAATGTAGTTGTCTGTAGCCAGATTTTTATCTATCCTTTGTCAAGGTGGTATTTATCTACTCTGTAATTATTATGATAACAGTTATTTACTTTCCCTTCTTCAAAAAGCAATCCAGGTTAAAAATACAGGCACTGAAATCACTCAGATCACTTCTGTGCCAGCTGCACTGTGCCACTCAGCTGGGGGTGGTGGTGTTACTCAAGAGATGTGTAGGACTAATCTATCCCTTCCTGTGCTTTTCGTGAGGACTGTTGTGGATGGGTGTGTGGTGAGGAGACAGATGTGCAGCTGGGCCATGGATAGGCACCTGTTTCTACTCAGGAGGCTGTTCTTGCTCTTCTTTTTCCAACTGACAACGCTTCCTGTTGTGTGCCTGGGCTCATTAGAGATGTGTCATAGAAACATCCATGACAATGTTTATAAACCTGGAGAAATCATCATTGGTGGGATTCTCTCCCTAATATTTGCTTGTCCGCATTTCCTCAGTTATACAGAAGATCCAGTTAGGAATTTTCAGTATGCCCTGTAAGTTCCTCTTTCTTGTGTGGTAATATTGCCCTTTCTCTGAAGAGATCAGGTTGTCTAACAATTGCATAAGGAAGGTCCAGAGGTACATCTTTTCACAATGAGTCTGTCATGATGGGGGTTCATTTTCTACCAATAACCAGGGCTTTTTTTCTAATGGAACGTGGGGGGCAGCATTCCAGCACCTTTTTGCAGGGGCCCCTCCCCTTCGGAGGCATTCCGGGGGAGGGGAGGGAGCAAAACAGAGGCATTCACTGGGTGGGTGCTGGGGGGTGCAGGGTGGGCGGGCACCTGGCCCCTGCCTAGCCGCACAATGACCCCCTCCTGCCCCCATTCCCAAGCTCTCACCTGAGCCCAGCCCGCCTCCCCTCCCCCTGCACTCTGCTTCCCTGCGCAGCTTCCAAGCCGGTGGAGGGTGCGGGGGACACACACCAATGCCGAGGAGGAGAATGGACAGCCAGCCAGCCAGGGAGATGGACTGCGGCACCCACGGAACGCCCAGGTACTGGCTTGGCAGAGGAGGAGGGGAAGGAAGCTGGCCGGTGCAGCCCCCATGCAAATCTGCAGCACGAGCCTAGGTGTGTCTATTCAGAAGTAAGTCTCATTGTGCTCAATGGGGCTTGCTCCTGGGAAAGGGTGCATAACCTTGCAGCCTGAGAGCCCAAGCCTATGCATGTCTACTCAGAAGTAAGTTCCATTGAGTTCAATGGGGCTTACTCCCGGGAAAGTGTCATAGCCTTGCAGCCTGAGTAGACAGGCAGAGGAGGGACTCTGAGGCTGCAGTCCTCTCCACACTTTCCTGGGAGGAAGCCCCACTGCCTCTACTGGGACTGACTTCTGAGGAGACAGGCAGAGGAGGGGCTCTGAGGCTGCAGTCCTGTCCACACATTCCTGGGAGGAAGCCCCACTGCCTCTAATGGGACTGACATCTGAGGAGACAGCCATAGGCTTTGGCTCTGAGGCTGCAATCCTCTCCACACTTTCCTGGGAGGAAGTCCCATAGACTCTAATGGGACTGACTTCTGAGTAGACAGGCACAGGATTGGTCCCTGAGGCTGCCATCCTATCCGCAGTAAGCCCCATTCACTAAAGTGGACTTCTGATTAGACATGCATAGGATTGGGCTCTTAGGCTGCAATCCTAGGCACTTTCCTGGGAGTAAGCTCCATTGACTAGAATGAGACTTACTTCAGAGTAGACATACCTAGGATTGGGCTCTTAATCCTGGCAGAGATATATATCTGCACCCGTTTTCACATGCTAAGGGCAGGTGAAAAGGGATTCTACTTGTGTACAATGTGCTGTCCAGCCTTGCCAGAGATCCTCCTCATCCTTCCCCCACAAGCATGCCCTCCACCAGCCAGCATTTGCAGCTCCTCTCCAGCAATGCACAGCAGCTGCTCAGGGCAGCAGAGAACATACAATTGCATGCCAAGCGCCTTCCCAAAGACACAGAGTATTCTGATTAAACCATATTTAATTGCTTGTTTGCAAAGGTAGCTGTTTCTATGTGCACCTAAGGACCCCTTTGGTGTAAGAATTCCTTTTTTGTTCTTACTCCCACAGTTGCTTAGAGTAATTTTACTACATGGAACTCATGTAAGTCATTTTCCGGAATTCACTCACTGCTTCCTCTCCTCAAAGTAGTGCCATGCTACATACTACATGCTACAAGTGCACCTGTACAGTATTTTTCCCCATGTATAGAAAAAGTAGCTAGGGGGAAGGGGATGTGGAGATTGACAGCCCAATCCTATGCATGTCTACTCAGAAGTAAGTTCATCTTTAGGGGGGAGCACATAAAAAATATTTTATTTCTCCAATAAAAAATGGTTTAAAAATAAATAAATAAATAAATAAAAGATTAACAAGTTGTGAGTTCCTGCACCTTTTCTTTCTTTCTTTCTTTCTTTTCTTTTCTTTTTCTTTTTCTTTCTTTTTTTTTACAAAAAAAGCACTGCCGATAATGAATTTATTAGGGTTACAGAATAATTAAAAAATTTGCATCTCTAGCCCTGAACATGATCTAACCTCTCCTAAGGAAGATTATAAACCTTAAAAGGCAACGATAGTCAGCTTCACCATAAACTTGTTTGTGCATTATTCAAGACAAGTTCATGGGACTTATGTCTGTGCCACTTTTTCTATTCAATCCATTCTGTTCCATTTTGATCTCCTGTTGTTCTTTGCCCTCCCATTCACACTGGGTGCTTGTATTGCATGACTGTCTTCTCTATCAGAATAGTAAGTGCATTGTACATTGTAGGGATGAGGTTTTCAGCAAACTTTGTAGTGGTGGTGCAAGTGACAATCTATAACATATGGTCTTCCATAGAATTTTCTGAATCTTAGTTTCAATTTCATTTCAGAAAGATGATTCCATATTACCAGCATGCTCTGTCCTTGATATTTGCCATCCATGAGATCAACAGCAATCCCAGCCTCTTGCCCAATATCACCTTGGGGTTCCACATCTCAGACAACGTGTTTGACTCAAGGACCACCTCTGAGAGCATCCTGAACCTTATATACACACAACGAAAGAATAGCCCCAATTACAAGTGTGAAAGGAAAGATGTGTTGTCTGTCATTGGGGGACTCAGTCGAGAACACTCCATGCAAATGGACAATATTTGCAATGTCTACAAGATTCCACAAGTATGTTCATTTGTCTTGAATGTGATGGAGCCCCCTCTGAATAGTGTTGTTAAAATCTACTGTAATGGATTGCCTTTCATTATTGAGTAATAAGAGCAGCTTTCTTCTTAAGGTGTGACTATTATAAGCATAGAAGTTTTATTCTCATACTAACCTATAAAATATTCTCAACATATTTGGTTAGAAGCACTTCCATGACAATAATGTCTTTTTGCATTTCAAAATACTCTACTGAAAAGCTGTTGCTTTACAGCAGTTTACATCATGTTATTGGACAAGGAAATAGAATGCGAAAGTCATTTTGGAAGTTTAAATTACTTTCAGAATTCAATTCAAAATGTGATTTTCCTTTCTTTGGTTGGGTGAAAAAAGACAGACAAAAATATTAGCTTTAAATTATGGAAATGTAGAGCCCAGTCCTACACATGTATCTTCCAAAGTAAGTTCCATAGAGTTGAATGAAACTTATTCCCAGGGAAATGTATATAGGATTTTGGGCCAAATCCTATCCAACTTTCTAGCACTGATGCAGCTATGCCAATGGGGTATGCGCTGCATCCTGTGGTGGTGGGGCCGTCATGGAGACCTCCTTAAGGTATTTGTTCCTTTACATCAGGGCTGCATTGCAGCTGCAGTTGGAAAGTTGGATAGGATTGGGCCCTTAAGCGCTTGCCAGTTTATGCAATGGATAGAGAAGTGTGCACATGTGATGCAGTGCCGGTCACCTGTAGCCAAATGATACCAAAAGCATCTTTGAGGTGTGAGAAGGAGGCATAAGTATAGATGAGGGAAATAAATGTTACATTCTCCAAACATTACACTGCAATATCTTTCTTCACTTTCATTGAAAAGGAATTGGTTGAAATGACACAATTGGAAGATGAAGCAAATCCAGTGCTAAGTAGGCTCTAAAAAAAGAATCCGCCCCTATGTTTTACAATTTTTTTTCTGTGAAGACTGGAGGCCTGCTACTGCTTTTCAGAACTCTTTCCAGAGTGTTTGGGCACCCTCTTTTTTTTTGCCACAAGGCAGTAAAGATGACTGTTTTTGGCATTTTGGGATTCTCAGATTGTTAGCAGGGTATCCCCCCCCCCCCCACACACACTGTAAGTAAAATCTAAACATTGTCATATTTTGTATGGTAAGAGACTACGTTTTGTATTGCAGTTTAATTGCAGCCCTTCAGTTACAGGTAGATACCTGTAACCAGCTGTAAAAAATAGTGAAAAAGTGATTTGCAAATGAACCACTGGAAGGAACAGAGAACAACTTCAGCCAAATTCAGTCATATATTTCTTTTCATCATTTAACCCCCCCCCCCAAAAAAAAAAAAAAAAAAAACCCTCTGACATCAGAGTAGCAACTTCTCCTTTTGGGGGTGACAGGGCCCTGCCTTTGTCACAGAGTTGAACTAAGATGTCCCACTGGCCCAAAAATATCTGTAATCAGCTCTGAACGTGATGATGCATGAACTATTTTTGCAAAAGTGTTATCATATGTGTTGCTGCAGGCTCATTCATAGCCTGTTTAACAACTAAGGGCCCAATCCTATCCAGCTTTTCAGTTCTGATGCAGCCGCAGTGCAGCCCCAAGGTAAGGGAACCAATGTTCCCATACCTTGAGGAGGCCTCTGTGACTGCCTCCCCACCACAGGATGCAGTGCATACCCCACTGGTATGGCTGCACTGGCGCTGAAAAATTAGATAGGATTGGGCTGTAAGGAGTTAGTAAGGTGGGTTCAGAAATTGGTCAAAAATAAGTGAAAACTCGCATTTTGGAAACTCACCACAAATGGGGAAAAAGACATGCGTTTTGGAAATTTGTTGAAACCTCATATTTGGGGAACTTGTCTGAAATGTATAAAAAGCTACGTTTCAGAGACTGGCGTAACAGGTGAAAAAACAGTGTTTCAGAAGCTCACCAAAAACAGGCAAAAAGTAATGTTTCAGAAATTCGCTCAAAACAGGTGTTTCAGAAACTCACCTGAAAAGGGCAAAACCCTGCGTTTGGGAAATTTGCCCAAATCAAGTGAAAAGCCAGGTTTTGGAAACTCACCAAAAATGAGTGAATCGCCATGTTTCAGAAACTCGCCCGAAATGGGCAAACTGCAGCATTTTGTATACTTGCCAGAAACTGACAAATTGCTGCTTTTGGAAATTTGCCCAAAATGCCACATTTCAGAAACCTGCAAAAATCAGGCAAGAGGCCTCACTTTGGGAACTCCCCAACAGCCAGTGAACCCCATGGTTTGGAAACTTGCCCATAACAGGCGAAGACCCAAATTTCGGAAACTCGCTGAAAGTGGAAAGTGCATTCCTGATACCTCTGGGATGCCTTCTGAGGGATGGAAAGGCTGCTCATGACTTCCCTGTGCATTAGAAAGCCTCCTGATCAATGCCTGGAAGGCACTTCCTCTTTTTGGTGAAAACAGGAAGTGCCTTCAGGATGTGACTGGGAGGTCCTTGAGGTCCTTCAGACATGGGCTCAGCACCTGTACTGAGTCAAATCTGTTGGTCCAGAAGCCATGGATAAGGAGGGCCCACTGTAGTTATATTTGTGGTAAGCCTGCAAAACACCTCTGCTGCTCAATGGTGGGCTGTTTTCTTAGAAGAAGGCACTTTTTGAGTATGATTTACATAGGGAACTATACCAAAGCACCATGAACAGCACTGGGAAAAATTAAATGCTTCCTCCCAGTAGTTGGTGTTTGAACCACCTCTGATACAGGTATATAGAACCACTTTGAATTTTTTTCTGAAGGTATTCCTCTCTCCTTGGGGGTCTAAGAAAGAGACTGCTACAATCCAGTGTTCAGGGGTGGTGCGCAAATGCATTTCTGGGTTGAAATGGGATTATTAATGAACCTATGAAAAATGCCTATGGTACGATACCCTTTTTTCTTTTTGATGATCCAAGCAGTTCAATAATATGTTCTTTTCATGAATGATTTTTTAAATGAAGTCCAACCCTCCTCTGCATCCTAACCCTCATTCCAGGCTTGAAATCCATACACAGGGCTGCTTGGATCTATGTCAGTGATTTAACTGGTGTGGACCCAATAGAGCCATAGTGGCTGCCAGGCACAACACAGGGTAAGAGAACAAATGTTCCCTTACAGCAAGGAGACCTCCAGCTGCCTGTCTGCCTGCATGGGTTACATTAGTGGCTGTTTCAGTGTCACTGTATCGCCCCAAAGGGTAAGGCTGTTAGGGCCCAATCCTAACGAATTTCAGTGCTGGCGTGCTGTAAATGTGTAAAGTCTTGTACCAGCGCTGGGTGCCGTAAATGTGCTGTAAAGCATGTTTGTGTCACCCAGGGAAGGAGTGCCGGCACTAGGCCTGCGCCAGTCAGGTGCCAGGCCCAGCGCTGGCCAGAAGAGGATGCACTGCCTCTGGGGGTAAGCGAGACTGCCAAATGGCAGTGCAGCCTCTGGAGGGAGGGGAGAGGCTGGATCAAGGGCAGGGTGGGGGAGAAACTGAGGTGGGAGGAAAGCAGGATCGGTGGAGCTCTGCTCCGCCATATCCTGACCTTTGAGTCAGGCCTTCTAGACCAACATGGAGTATCTAAACTCTGCTGGCAAAATAACCGGCGCAGACTTGGGAAGCCCCATTGTGGGGCTTGGGGCTTTCCCCTGAGGAGAGCTCCAGTTGCTTCCCAGCACCCACTGGATACAATGGTAGCCACTTTGGTGCTTCTGCTCCAGCATACGCTGGGAATATCAGGATTGGGATGTTAGTTAGGCTAAGGTTACAAACAGCACACTCATACGGGGGGGGGGGGATATAACAAATTAGCATGAAAATAAATAACATTTTTTGTAATATTATACTATTTTGCATTACATTAGAATGCGAAGAACAGGCACCACCATTTTTCTTTGTATCTCCATCTTCCAAGAGGAGTATTCCTTTGTAGGGTAGATTCCACCCTTCTTAGGGTTGATTTCACTCGGGTGCAGTGATAGATTCATATGTATACAATGGACTAACAGCGCAATTCTTTGCATGTCTATGCAGGAGTAAGCCCCACTGAGTTTAATGGAACTTACTCCCAGGTAAGTGTGCTGAGGATTCTAACCTTAAGGCTTTACCCTCACATACTACTTATTTACATTGCTAAATTATCATCTTCCCATTTTGTAGTTCACTTATGGTACAGCTCAGAAGATGGTCACTGATGGATTTGATTTCCCTTCTTTGCACTGGACTGCACCAAGGGAAACTTTTCATCATACTGGGATTGTCCGGCTACTCCTGCATTTCCAATGGACATGGATTGGCCTTGTGATTTCTGATGATGATGATGGAGAAAGCTTTGTTCGGAGCTTCACACCTCTGCTTGCCCAGAAGAGCATTTGCATTGCATGGTTGCAAAGGTATTCAAATAATCTGTTTGATAATGCAAATGTCATTCCCAAATTGAAAGAGATAAAATCAATAATGTTCATTAGTGACATCAATGTGATTCTTGTCAGTGGGAACACAAAGTTGTTCAATATGTTACTAGTTTTCTTAATAATGTCTGAATCTGATACAGGAGCCTCAATAGGAAAAGTTTGGATCATGCCACCTCAGTGGTATGTCTCTTCTTCACATGATGGGGAATTGCTGGGTGCAAATATTTTCCACGGAGCATTATCGTTCATATTTCACACAAACACTGTGTCAGCATTTGAGGACTTTCTTCTGACACTAAAGCCTGATGAGAAACTCAGGAACTTTCTCTGTTCCTTCTGGGAATTGGAATTCATACACTGTCAAAGATGTCCAGGAGAAAATAAGCTGAGGAAAGCACCTCTATCATTCTTTGAGATGAGTATGTCTGGTGAGAGCTACGGTATCTACAATGCTGTTTATGCTGTGGCACATGCCCTACATGCCTCATACTTGACCAGGCAGAGAACGCTACAACATAGAAGCACATCTGAATCTTTCATTGTTCATCCATGGCAGGTAAACTTACCAATGGAATGAACAGGAGCTGGTGTAGGTTGCAGTGGCAGACTTCCCCTCCCGGCTCCCGGGGCAAAGGTCCACAAAGCTGCTCCCCCTCCCTCGAAAGATGCCATCACCTGTGTGTGAAGCTGCCCCCTACCTTTGTAGCATGACGGAGCCTCTTGCAACCTTAGAGCCAACTGGGGAAGCCAGAGAACCGGAAGTACAGTTTTTTGACCCTGTCAGGAACCTCAGGGAGACTTTCAACGTGGTCCTAGAGGCATGCTGGCCTGGCTCAGTGACCAGGGCATTTGCCCCATTCGACCAGTACTAGGTCTGAAGATGGTAGGGTGGTGGCTAAGAAAGTGAGTAGTAATTCAGGACTGAATGAATCTCACATCTGCCATGAACTCTAGCTAGGTGATCTTAGACAAAACTCTCTCTCTCTCTCTCTCTCTCTCTCTCTCTCTCTCTCTCTCTCTCTCTCTCTCTCTCTCTCAGCCTCTGCTCCCCAATTGCCATATGGAGATAAAGTGGGTTCTTTCCCAGTGTCATTCAGCAAACTGGCTACTAGAAAATATACTGCAAAAATTTGGGTGCAGATTCTGATAAAAAGCCCACAGGAATGAAATCCTATGGAATGTGGGTAAGCTGATAGGAAAGTGAGGGTAGCTCTCTCTGCCACCTATCATGCTATTCTGAAGGTTTTTTTAAAGGTATCTGGACCTTCATGGAGCATAAGGTGCTGACATGGGAAGGAGTTGGAAGACTGCCATTTCTGTGAGTGGGATTCTTCTTGTGCTCCTGAATTCCAGTTCAGAAATTTCATGGTATCCTTTCCAATCCTAGCTCCACTCTTTCCTGAAAAGTATCCGTTTCAACAATGGTGCCGGACATGAGGTCTTGTTGGAAAACAGAGAATTCTTGTCTGGCTATGATATCATCAACTGGATCACTTTCCCCAATCACACCTTCCTTAAAGTCCCTGTGGGAATGATTTCAGCAAACCAAGAATTCACCATCAATGAGGATGCCATTGTATGGAACCACAGATTGAGGCAGGTATGTGCATCTGAATTAGGAATGGGTTACAACAATCATTCTCTATTTGATCTCACTTCTGACCAGTTTCTTCTCTTGTTCTAATTTTGTAGTATATATAGAATTGTTTTCTATAACTCTGAGCTTTTTATATATATCCACAACTTTTCTAACAACATCCAAAATGTTTAATAACTAGGTGCCTCCCCGTTCCACATGTGTTGAAAGCTGCCATCTTGGATACAGCAAAAGAGTTTGGGAAGGGAGACCCATTTGTTGCTATGATTGCACTCCCTGCTCAGAAAACATGATTTCTAATCAGACTGGTAAGTGCAACTATAGAAGTCGTTTGGAACTGTGACATCCTGAAAAACTCCCTAGGATGGTTTTCTGTTCTCAGAACACCTCAAGGATTTATTGGTAGTCATCTCCAAGGAGGATGGAGGAATGGGCTGAGTCATTCCATTCAGACATCAAAAGTGTAAAGCAAAACACTTAAATGAAAATTAATGACTCTGGTCTCATACTGGGGGATCTTGGGATCTGCTAGCATAAGGCATTAAAGTCCAGTTTAAAGGCTCAGGAGTTCACTTAGTGGATTTCACTGACCTACAGAACCTCTGCTGTTTCCAGTAAGTCAGTGGTGGGGATAGATTAGTGGAGGATGAGGCCATTGGAGAATGGATTAGGCCTGTGACATGGAGGGGTGTGAATCTTGGCAGCTGCCACATACATCAGATGGAGTTCCCCTTCCTGGAGTGGACAGGCCATCCGATTCTCCTCAGATTCTCCTTGATTCATGCTACAGCTGTCCAGTCACACCATTTTGCTGTGATCCAAGCCATATATGTGTTTGTGTCATTATGTAACTCCTTCCATCTCAACACAAAGTCATGGACAAAGTCATGACTTTGTGTACCTTGGCTCAACGATACCCAACACTCTTTCTCTCGATACCGAGCTAAACAAACGCATCGGTAAAGCAGCTACCACGTTTTCCAGACTCACAAAGAGAGTCTGGTCCAACAAGAAGCTGATGGAACATACCAAGATCCAGGTCTACAGAGCTTGCGTCCTGAGTACACTTCTGTACTGCAGCGGGTCATGGACTCTTCGCTCACAACAGGAGAGGAAACTGAACGCTTTCCACATGCGCTGCCTCTGACGCATTCTCGGCATCACCTGGCAGGACAAAGTTCCAAACAACATAGTCCTGGAACATGCTGGAATCCCTAGCATGTATGCACTGCTGAAACAGAGACGCCTGCGTTGGCTCGGTCATGTCGTGAGAATGGATGATGGCCGGATCCCAAAGGATCTCCTCTATGGAGAACTCATGCAAGGAAAGCTCCCTACAGGTAGACCACAGCTGCGATACAAGGACATCTGCAAGAGGGATCTGAAGGCCTTAGGAGTGGACCTCAACAAGTGGGAAAACCTGTCCTCTGAGCGGCCCGCTTGGAGGCAGGCAGTGCAGCATGGCCTTTCCCAGTTTGAAGAGACACTTTGCCAACAGTCTGAGGCAAAGAGGCAAAGAAGGAAGGCCCATAGCCAGGGAGACAGACCAGGGACAGACTGCACTTGCTCCCAGTGTGGAAGGGATTGTCACTCCCGAATTGGCCTTTTCAGCCACACTAGACGCTGTTCCAGAACCACCTTTCAGAGCGAGATACCATAGTCTTTCGAGATTGAAGGTTGCCAACAATAATTCCATCTCAAGGATTTCCTTCCCCCTCTCCATCCTTCTCCCTGTAGATAGCATGTTAGTAACCACTTCTTTTACCTTTCAGCCTCTCATCCTTCTTCCTTCCCACTGATGTGTGCCATTGGCCACTGCTCAGGGTCCAAGCATACATGTTTGGCTTCTGTCACATACGCCTCTGAAGGCATGTTTCAAGCACACCCAATGACTCATGTTAGTATCAGATATCACCTCATTGACCTTAACTCTTTTCAGACACTGGAGGGTTTTGACAATTCAATTTATATATTAACAACCAGTCTATGTCAATGAATACAGCTCCAGATCCCTTTTGTCCCTTTTAGATGCAGACCGTTGTGTTCCATGCGCAGAAGTTCAGTATCCAAACAAGAACCATGATCAGTGTGTTCCAAAGGTTACATCCTTCCTTTCCTACCAAGAACCCCTAGGCACTGTGATGGTTGCTCTTGCCATTTCCTGTGCTGTGATCACTGGCCTGGTGATGCAAACTTTTCTCAAGAACTGGAATACTCCCATAGTCAAAGCCAACAACCGGAACCTCACCTGTGTTCTTCTGGGCTCCATCTTACTTTGCTATCTTTCTTCCCTGCTATTCATTGGGAAACCTGGAAAGATGACCTGCCTTCTGAGACAACCCGTTTTTGGCATCATTTTCTCAGTGGCTGTTTCTTGTATCTTGGCAAAAACAATCATGGTGATCCTTATCTTCATGGCCTCAAAGCCAGGAAGCAGGGTGCGGAAATTTCTGGGCCAGAAAGTGGCCAACTTCATTGTTCTGTCCTGCTCCTTCATCCAAGTGGCCATCTGTATTGCATGGCTGTCATCCTGTCCCCCATTCCCAGACGCTAACATGCACTCACAGATTGGGCAGATCATAGTGGAATGTAATGAAGGGTCTCCTTTCATGTTCTACTGTGTCCTGGGCTACATGGGTCTTCTGGCCACCATCAGCTTTACTGTGGCTTTCCTAGCCAGGAAACTACCAGATGCTTTCAATGAGGCCAAATTCATCAGCTTCAGCATGTTGGTCTTTTGCAGTGTTTGGATCTCCTTTCTTCCAGTTTATCTGAGCAGTAAGGGGAAAATGGTGGTGACAGTGGAAGTGTTTGCCATCTTGACCTCCAACACTGGGCTGTTGGCTTGCATCTTTTTCCCCAAATGTTACCTTATTGTTCTAAAACCTGATCTGAACACTAAGAAGCTGCTCATAGAGAAAAGAAATCTTGAATGCTGATTTTGTGGTTCTCTCCTTTGTGAATAAAGACTCCAGAAAAGTCAGCCTGTTACCAAGTGTTCTTTTGTAACCCATTTAACGTGCACATGAGATAAATCACCAGGATGTACTGGGATTGATGGCACTGGCCAATGGCGCAGCTTAGTGGAATGGTACACTGCAGTGAGGCGCCCTGCAGAACTTAGAGCATTGCACCCTGTCTAGCTATGCCACTGATAATAAAACAGTAATTTCAAAATTACCTGGATCACTACACTCCCACAGTGTCTTCTTCCTGGCTCAGCCAATCGCCTTCATCTTGGACCTCACCAGTGGCATTGCTAAAGGGGGTGGATGGGTGGGTCAGTTGCCCTTGGTACCACCCTTGGGGTGTCAGGGTGGTGCCTTTAAGAGGCCTTCCAAGCCAAGTCCAGGAGAAGCTGTGTGTGGAAGCAGATCCGAGTAGACGCATCAGGCCACCAAGGCTCGACATGTGCTAAGGGAACCACAATGGTGGTTATTTTGGCACCACCATCTATCTGGGTGCTGGAACAGTTTAGGATTTGGCCCTTACTTTAGTAATATTTAGAAACATTTCAGGACCCTCAAAAATTCAAGAACCCCTCTGTCGTACCCTGCCCTGAAGGGTGCCGCTGAGACCAAATAAGCAAGACACTGAAAGGTGGAAGGCTATGAAGGCTGTTTATTGTTTCTACAAGGCATGCCTGCGGCTGCTGGGAGGCTCAGCTCAAATCCAGAAGGCCCTTTTCAGAGGCGTGGGACACTTTATACAATTCTCAGTTCTTTGTCTGAAATCTAGACTTCTTATTCACTGAAAATCCGCATCATAGATGGGGCAAACTCCCAATAGGCTATAGATAGCATTAGAGACACCTGATAGGTGTGTTTCAGGTTACAGGTTTCCATAAAAGGTAAAATTAGGCATTTAAACATATTGCATTACAAAGTTTTCAGAAACCAGTAGGGGGTGCTACAAGTCCATTTATCCAGTGTTGACCCAGTGTTGAACCTTATTCACATCCATCATTCCAATTAAGAGCATTTTTGACATGTCCTCTTACCAACCTCATTAAAGGAGAGCAGTATAACACAAAGACAGGTGTGAAGGCCGACTTCATAAGATATTTTCTTGGCAGAACTTATTCATCCCTCCTTAGAATGACCTGGTACGAGCAGCCTATCTTATCTTCTCCTTTTCTATGTGTTCGTAAAGCACTGTGGGGCCCTCTGCCAACTTCTGCAAAGCAAAGTCTTCTAAACTTCTTTTCTTAAGAGTCTCTAAAGACTTTTCTAAAATCAATTACCCTTTTGGTTCCTTAAGAACTACTTCTAAAGGCTACTGTGTCTCCATAGGTGAATTTCTATTTGGGGCAAGACTATCTTGTCCTAGCTTTGTTTATATGTGCCTTTTTCTGTTTCAGTTGCAATTCAAACAAAGAGTCTTCAAAGGCAGAAGTTTCCCTGGCACTTTCCACTTCATCCCTTTCATCTTCTCGCCCCCTCCTTACTTTCAAAGAGGGAGTAGCCTTGTCTCACTTTGACTTGTTCAAGGATGCTTGCTTTTCTAATTAAAATGTGTGGTGTCTTCTAAAGTTCATGTCTTGCAGGTGTCTGTGGTTAGCTAGTTAGACGCTTTGTTAGTTTGCTAAGAGACATTGCCAACTGATAGGACTACCTTGACATTTTAGCAGAGCAGTTAATTTTTTTTTTTAAGTTTTCCCCTAAGTTCATGCTTTCCCTTAAGTTCATGCTTTCCCTGTCTCCTTCTCCGTTACACTGTACTGATGGTTGCTACAGGTTCTTTTCTTGGGAGGAGGTCTGAGACAGGTAAGTAGGCGTCGCCTCCACATCAGCTTCTTGGACAGAGCTGAGTTTACACTGGAGACTTATACTTCTCTTATGCCTGTTTCCAAGGTTGTCAAATTAGGAGTTTTTTGTTTGTTTTACTGAAGAGGGTGATGCTACTGATAGGGTGATGGAAGATGATGAGCTAGGTCTGTTGTAAGGCTGGTGGAACATAGCGGCTCAGCTGCCCCAGGCTTGAGCTGCCTGGAGGAAACCCATTGTAGGGCCTGTGCCCTTAGCCGGGGGACAGGACAAATGTCCCCTTTCCCCGAGGAGACTCCAGCAGCTGCTGCGGCACCCATAGAATGCATTGGAAGCCATTTTGGCACCATTGCTCCTCAGGATGCTGGGCAGCCTAGGATTGGGCTGTGAATCCACTGATATGGGATCTGCAGATATGGGGGCCTTGCTGTATATGAATATGAGGATTTTTTCCAGTTCTTTTCAGAATTTCTAGTCCCAGGATAGACAATGGAAATTATGATATAAACTGAGGCACACTGTAAATAAACTGAGGCATACTGTAATATATATATTTTAATTGCTGTGGGAACAGAAAGTCACAACAGTCTTTAAGGAGTTGTTTGAAATAACATCAGAAAGTTCCTTGGTCTTCTAAAATAAATTAGACTTTAGGGATAAGGTCCAATGTGCATATAGACGGTGAATAAAAATAAATTCTTCTGCATTACAATGCCATGTGCATATGTAAGTCATGAGGTGACAGAGAGAGAGAGAGAGAGAGAGAGAGAGAGAACCAGTACACGGCACTGCTCTATTTCATAGGGAAAGGATTGTACCTTCAAATTAACATTTTAGAGAGTGATCAGCATCATCCTTCAATGCAATCCTGAGCTGCACTTGAGCCGGTGCGAGTTTGTAGCTGTTGTCACTAGAAAGCTTGTTGAACTGAAAGTTAGTCTGAGCTAACATAACACAAAAAACAAACTGTCTGGCAAGCAAGTTTGAATTACAGTAACTGGCAAACTGCTAGACTGTCTCCACTGAGGAGACAGTGGAGTCTCCTCAGAGGAACAATAACATTGACTCTCAGTGCCCAGTGACTCTCAGTGCTGTCAATAAAAAAGTGTGGGTATCCTCTAGGCCTGTGAATCTGAGGCCTCTTGCTTTTAGTTTAACTTCTGAATCCACATTACTGGCCTGGGTTGTCAGGCGCCCAGCACCACATATCCATGTATATATGCAAGTCTCTCTGCACACTTTCAATAAAAAGGCTGGTCAGGCAACACCACTGTCACATCAAATATAAAGTATTTTCAGGAAAATGTGATGCTTTCCTAGGCTAACTTTGGGCCCAGTGTGTGGGATGTTTGCTACCACAATTCTAACAATTTTCTAGGAATCATTCCAGAGAGTTTTTATTTATTTTTTCACCTTTTTATAGTGCCCTTCCTCCAAAGAGCTCTGGGTTATATTGTTTCCTCTTTCTTTTTGCCCTCACCACAACTTTATGAGGTGGTTTAGGCTGTGAGATAGTAAGTGTTCCAAGGTTACCCAGGAAGCAGGGATTTGAATCTGGATCTTCCAAGTCTAAGTCCAGCACCAGAACCACTACACTATCCTGGCTTTTGCCTCGCTAAGGGCGCAATCCTAACCCCTTATGTCAATTACTTTCCAGCACTGGCATAGCGGTGCCAATGGAACATGCTGTGCATCCTGCAGTTGGGTGTCACTCATGGAGGCCTCTTCAAAGTAAGGGAATGTTTGTTCCCTTACTTCAGAACTGCATTGCCCTTAAGTCAGTGCTGGAAAGCACTGACATAAGGGGTTAGGATTGCACCCTAAATTGTTCCTAGTTAACTATACAGGAACTTATCAGATTGTGCCATATATTCCTATAACTGCACAGTAGCTAAATCGTCGTTACAAAGAAAGAAAGAAAATTAAAGTAGTGAATCCAATGCTTAATTTGAACAGTGCAAATGATAGTCTCTCATATTGTATACACTACATTCTCTAATAAGTCGCCCCCTCCCCAAAATCTGTTATGCATCAGGAGCTAAGGGTGAACTGTCAACTTTAGAAGGGATGTTACGCAATGGTTATTTTAAAAAAAGTACAATTGCAAATTTTCACTATATGTGCAACTCTATAGCTTGTTATATGCATTATTTCTGCCACAACATCATAGGAACGCCATGATGATCTCCATGGGGATACTGCATGAAGCACCCCAGAGAACAGGGACAGCTTAGCTCCCTTGTCTTAAATCTTTCCCCTCACAGTACGCACCACCCTCTAGCACATTGTCACACACCTTTGGAGACAAAGAGAGATGAATGGAGATTTGTTTCTTCCTCACAAGTAATGACCAGGACTCTGATAATGATTAAAATTATTAAAAACATTTCTTTTTACTCTAGCCATTTGGGTTGTTTTTTTTTTTGTTTTTTTTGTTTTAATGTAGATAGGGTTTTTATGCTTATTTGTCTTATAGTACATTTTTAAATTGTCTGTTAAAAGCAGGTTTTTTTCCTGCTTTTTATTACTCTTGGCTTTTGATGGGATTCTTATGTTGTTTACTAGATTTTAGGAGTTTTTAAATATTAATATATTAAAAAAAATTATAATGCTTACATTTTTTTATTGTATCTGGTAGGCACTTTGACTGCCTGGGAGGGAGATAAAGCGGGGTATGCATAAATAAATAAATGAATCAATAAATAAAATTTCCATTCGGACACAAGTGCCTGATACAAAAGTTTGATCAGATATTCAAAATCTGTAATGAAAAGAGGAAAATGAATCTAACTGCCAAGAGATAGATTCAAAAGGAATTGTTGATTCCTTTTGAATCTAACTCTTGGTACTTACATTAACATGAAATAAAGCATTTAAAAGTCATCCTTTAGGGAAAGGTTTCTGTCAGTCATTGTATGTTCCAAAAAGTGTATTTGACTGAGAGACATTCAAATATCTTCCTGGGTGACCTTGGGCCAGTCACTCTCTCATCCTTACCTACCTCACAGGGTTGTTTTGAGACCAAGAGGAGGGGAGCAACTATGTACACCACCCTGAGCTCCTTGGAGGGCGGGCGGTATAAAAATGTGAAAAATACATAAATATCTCCACCTCTATTAATAAATAGCATCACAATGTGGTCTTTCTCCTTTATTTTCCCCAAAAGCAGCAATAAAAAACAGGGCTGTGAAGACCTGTGGTTTCCCTGGCTGATAGGTATTGCCCTTGATTGTCAATAGTCACAGTGGTATGCTAAAATCAGTGACATATATATTTTTTAAAGTACTGAGGTAAAATGTGTGAAATTAGGCCAAAGAATGAGAAGGTAATGCAATATGTTCTAAATTATATGCGGGATTTCTTTGAAACTGCTACCTTAGCAGTTAGTACATTGTGAATACATGATGAACTCCAGTCTGAAATGTCCAATTCAGAAGTAGCCCTGGGTTTGGACAACAAATTTTACCACAGGCATTTTAGTGCTACTTGGATTAACTTTTCTCAAAACTGCATTTATCATATTGTATCACTACACTGCTTCTCTGCTGCTTTGCCCCTTAACTGAATATCTTTCTCTTCACAGAATATTAAGCGATGAACCGATCTGCTGTGACAGAGTTTCTCCTGTCAGGATTTTCTGATGACCGTGATGTACACATTTTACATTTTGTTGTATTCCTTTCAACTTACTCCATAGGCGTACTGGCAAATGTTTGCATCATCATCACAGTGGCCCTCAACTCTCACCTTCACAGCCCTATGTATTTCTTTTTGGTCAATTTATCATTTTCAGATGTTTGCTACATCTCCACCACGGTCCCCAAATCCATGGCCACTTCCTTGACCAACAACAAACTGATTTCTTTCTCAGGATGCGCAGCCCAGGTTTTCTTAGTAGTAACATTTGTAAGTTGCGAGCTCGCTCTTCTTACCGTGATGGCTTATGACCGCTATGTAGCCATCTGCCATCCCCTACAATACAGGCTGATCATGAATAGAGATTTGTGTATCCAGATGGCAGCTGCTTCCTGGATACTGAGCATTCTCCATGGAATTTTACAAACCAGTCTCACGTTTAGCTTAAGCTTCTGCAAGAATAATATCATTGAGCAGTTTTTCTGTGACATACCTCAGTTACAAAAACTCTCTTGCACTGATACAGCAGCTCATCAAATGCTCATACTTGTCCTTGGCCTTATTTTGGATTCATTCTGCTTTGTGTTCATCTTTGTTTCTTATGCCTTCATCTTTTCTTCGGTGCTGAAAATCCCATCCACTCAAGACAGGTATAAAGCTTTCTCCACCTGCACTCCTCACTTGACAGTCTTTTCTTTATTTATTATCACAGGTATGTTTTCTTACATGAGGCCTAAAGAACTTGCTTTGCCCACTGTAGATTTGCTGTCTGCTGTTTTGTATACTGTTCTACCTCCAGTTCTGAATCCTATCATTTATAGCCTCAGGAACAAGGCTATCATGGAGGGTGTGTTGAAAATATCAAAGAAGTTCAAACATTTCATAGCATGACGCCTTATGATTTTGTAAGCTATATCTGAATTCTAGAAAGGACTATGCAAGGGAACTTGACTTACAGCCCAATCCTGAACTTTCCCTTCCCCGGGTAAAGCGAGTAGCCCCACAATGGGGCTACTCAATTCTATGTCCACCCAAAGGTAGAATGCAGAGCCTCAGTGTCGGACGGCCAGCCCAATATGGAGGCTCTGGATCCAGTGGAGCAAAGCTCCACTGGTCCTGCCGCCCTCCTGCCCCACTCCCTCCCCCTGGCATACCTCCTCCCCGCCATCCCTTCACATTCCCCTGCCCCAGAACACCTCCTCCCCACCTCCCCCCACGCCCCCACATACCTCTCCTGCTGCTTGGCGGTCTGCGCGACAACCTCCAGTGCTCCACCAGCCGGGCCTAGGAGAGGGGTAAAGGGGGTAATCTGTACCCGGGCCCAGGTCAAAAGGGGGCCCAGGAGCCAAAGAAGGGGGCCCAGAAATTTCTTGGGATCTTACATTTTCCTATCTACTCAGATTTTTTGCCCTGCTGCAGTAGCTCCTTGACTTGTTGATCTGCTTACCATGAAGGAGCCTATAGGAGCTCAGGGACACAGCTGCAAGACTACAGCTGCTGCAGAAGCATGTTCTGGTATAAACAGGACACTTTCCATTCTAGTGTGAGCCTAAATATGACGAGGCTAATTTTCTGCATGATTTTCTATATTTAAAAGACTTTATGTAGACTTAGGAGTGTGTTTGGTTTACCGTATTACTGTATCTAGTTGCTGATGCCACATGGATGGGTAGACCCGGGCTCCAAAGCCTTTTCCAGCTGTCTCCACTGTGTCCCCTACCCTGTTTTGCCTCTCCCTGCACCCATCTGCTCTCCTGTCACTGCCCTCCCCCACTCTGTTTCATCCCTCCCTCTTTACAAAGGGGCCCACCTGATAAAATTCCTGTCAAAGGAACTGTCCACTGGTGCTAGCCTAACGCCAGCCAGTGCTGCGCTAGCACCGGTGGAGCACTGGTGCTAGGGCCCTCAAATGTGCATTATGGCACATTTGTGACAGTGTACGTCGCTGGTAAGCCAGTGCGCGAAGACTAGGATTGGGCCCTTAGCGAACTAAGGTAGACCAGAATTTGACCATGATAGATACACTATGCTTCTATAGCATTCACTCTTATGATGATAGAAGAATTTATTCTTATAGTGATAAAAAATAACACTTCTCAGTCATTCTTACTTTACTATAGTTATTTTAATGGTTGGCAACCTTCAGTCTCAATAGACTATAGTATAAGCCTACAGCACCCGGTATTCCCAAGTGGTCTCCCATCCAAGTACTAACCAGGCCTGACCCTGCTTAGCTTCCAAGATCAGATGAGATCGGGCATGTGCAGGGTAACAGTTATTTTAATAACTTTTTGCTATGTTATTGTTTTATTTTGTTATGAGCTTTTGGAAACGTGGTGTACAACTTTTAAACAAATAAATGATCGCATTTTTCCTTTTTGAAAAATTGTTGTCCCTGTCTCTATAATGACATCATTTTCACTCAATGATACATTTTCAGAGTACCATAGAAATTCCATTAAAAATTTGAAACACTGGACAAATGGTGAAAGTGCCATCTGCCAGCAAGCCCATGTCTCCGGGTGACTCTCTGTTACCTCCCCCAGAAAAAAGGACTTGATCCTCCAGTGGGGAAAGACAGGAAGTGGGGGCCTCGCTTGGTCTTCGGCAAAGCATTGCAGACTAAAATCTGGAGAGGGAGGAGGGCACTTCAAGCTCTTTGATGGAGAGGGAGAGCTTTCTGAGGAGGGCCAGGAGGCAGAAGGGGTCGGAACTTTTTCCCTCTCCTCTTTCACATACTGTTCTTCAGTGTCACTTGAATCCTTGCTTAATGCCCAATTTATGCAGTGGATGTGCTTTTTATCATTAGGTCAGTGTGAATTCTGTGCAGCACAATCCTAAGAATGACTTAGGCTGGCACAAGTCTCTACCTTAGGCTTAGTTCTGAATAGACATGCATAGGATTGTTCTGCAAGGCCCTGACATCTTAACCATTGCTGAAATCCGGTTCAGAATGCCCCTTTCTCCCTGGAGATGTACAATGCCATTTTGATTGTCCATACATACAAACCTATCTTGGCATCCATGAGGGGTAGAAACATATTTTCTGTTTATTTCATAAACAAGGAAAAAAATCTGAGGCTGTCATGTTGACAAACTGTGGTTTAATCATTACTTAACTATATATATATATCGCATTTGATCAACAATCATTAGAAGGAAAAGAAATATTGAGTAGTCTGTATGATTACAAATGAATAAACCCAGATGGCCAGGCTGCTTCAGACAGAAAGAGATAAGGAAGCATCATGGCAGACTGAGGGCCCAATCCTAACCAACTTTCCAGCAGTGGTGTTACCGCAATGCAGCCTTGAGGTAAAGGAACAAATGTTCCCATACCTTGAGGATGCCTCTGTGACTGCCTCCCCACCACAGGATGCAGTGCATGCCCCATTGGCACGGCTACACTGCCCCTGGAAAATTGGATAGGATTGGGCCCTGAGTTGTTGATTTGCACATTCCTGAAGGTAATAAGGAAGCAAGGATCTCTTGAAACTGCACGCGATCGAGTCCTGAGGCTGAGAAAAAAGTGAATGGAGAGTTTGCTGCTATCATCAGTCTAGTTTGAAGAAAAACAAAAGTGCAGAATGGGAACTTTAGAAGGGAAGCAACCTGGCTCACAAAGGGCTGACTGAAGTAATCATAGGAGTAATTCATAGATCAATAGGGATCATAAAAAAAAAAAAGCAAAGCCGGAAAACAAACTTGTTGCACCTAAATGTGAAATGATTCAACTAACAACTGTAACTTTAAACATGCCCAGCCCAGAAGGGTATAAAAGGAGCGAAGGAATGACGTACAGTGTGCAAGTCTTGATTTTTGTTTGCTTGCAACACTTTTGTTAACAAAAATCTTTTTTGAAAAACTGTACAGCTGTTTTCATTTCCTTTGTGCTCTGAGCCAAATCTAAGTGAAAAACCTGGCAGAATTACTAATGCTATATGTCAGTCCCCTTCAACGCTCTTGGGTTCAATGTCCCTTTCAATGTTCTCCAGTTTGTTTCCTTCATCAGAAGTTATGCATGTAAATCAAAGATGCACTAGGACATTCTTCACCTATCTGGTTCAGCCCCCACTCTGCCTTGATGATTACTGTATCATTTATGCACACTTGAATTTCCATCATTTTTAAACCTACCATTTTAAGACAGCCCAAGCCAAACATTACCTCCTACTAGTCTGTTGAATAATATGCAGGGAGGCAACAGCAATAGCACAAGAATGCCTGCAGCAGCAACTGTCCATATCACTACCTGGGGTTTGGCTGAAAAATGAAGGATATTCCGAGTTAAATGCAGTGAATGGTTATCTAACAATTCTCAGAGAATGCCTAGGGGTTGCCTGAGAAAACCAATCCTTCTGTCAGTCTACAAGTCTGTTCATCTCCCCTCAGCATAACCTAACTCTTTTATGGTTCTTTCACATCCCTCCATCAATCCATCTGTCCACATACACTTTCTGACACAAACACAACATTAAGGATGTTCTAGAGGGTTCTAAAGAATGTGTCAGCCCCCATGCACAAGTCACTCCACCACCAACATTTGGGTGAGATTACAAGTCAAGAGCATTGGCTAGTCTCACTTTGAAGTGTTTTGTTGGAAAAGCCATCTCGACTATTGCAGGGCCTACAATGCCTGATGCTTCAACAGGTTAGTAGACTCAAGAGGACCAGGAGTCTTCCTCCCCATCTGGGATCTGTTTCTGGTCCTGCCTCTCCTCCGAAGGAGAGTGGGGCACTTTCCTTTTCTCCACCCTCTTGTTTCCTCTCTTCTTTGCCTACTGCCCCCTTCTTCAAATAGCCTACTCTCTGTCTCTTTTTTCAGGCGTCCCCCATTCCCCTCTGTCAACTTTTCACCATTTTGCTTCTATTGTCATGTCAGGGCTGCTTCCAGTTCTCTGCACCATCCTCAGCTGATCTGAAACTGCTACGGCTCCTGATGCTTCTGTCAGAAATGTGGCTTTGTGAAGGCTGGAGAGAACCCCCTACCTACGTCATCCAAGATCACACTGAGGGAGCGAGTAGAGACTACAGGGCCTACAAGGTTGGAAAGGGAATAAGTAACATGTATTTTTTTTTCCCTGTTCCTGCTTCAGAAACCTCCTCAAACAGCATCAGGGCATGAGGGCCCAAGCCTATCCTTATGGCACATTTGCTACGGTGCATGTCGGCGGTAAGCTGGCGTGTCAAACCCAGGACTGGGCTCTAAATCATCAAGATTCAAGAAGAGCTTTTTTCCCTCCTTGTGTGATGCAAAAATCATGTCACCCACTGCAATAGTCTTGAGCGAAGATTTTGATTCCTGTAATTAATGCCAATTGCTATGAGTCATGCTGCAGCTAGGGAAATCCCACAGGGCTTTACTAATGTCACAAGCATACTTGATCAACATATAATCCCTCTGCTACTCAGAGCTGGGTTGCATGAACAGAGAAAACTCTGTCAGCTTCATCTGTGGTAACATGATTCACGAAATAGTTCTGGTGCCATTGAATTAAGTTGTTGCAGACAGGATGGTGATGAGTGTTTTAAAAGAACTGGACATTCTGAGTCCAGGTTTCCCAAGATGACAGGGAGATATCTACTAGTGCTGCTGCTCTTTCTGTGCCTTCAGTTTCCTCCAACTGAACGCAAGGCACAGGCTGTTATGTGCACCATCCCTGATCTCTCCCAGTTCCCACTGAAGTATCATCAGAGAGGAGATCTTATCATTGGAGCAATTGTGTAACAGTTTGGCTGCTATTTGAGGATATTTCTTTCAAAGCACACCCCAAAACAAAGCTGATAGATGAACTTATGTAAGGAAATTCATCCACCATATGTTTCAGTAGCCAAGATCTTATCCCTCACCAATATGTTGTGCAAGGACGAGCATGTTCAGAAGACAACTTGCTAGTGATTGTTTTGGAAGAGGAACGTAGCGTTATTAGCAGGATTCTTTCAAATGTGCTTTAAATATATTTTCATCTACATGTTGTGCTCCTGCTGCTCTCTTACACGGCATTTTTTCAGGCTTTTCACCTTTTTCTTCCATTGTGCTCTCTTGCACTTACATGGGACAGAGGAAACTGCTATGTCAGCAGTAAAGGTGCTCGTGTAGGGCGTGCAGCCCTGCAGGAGTGCCCTGGATCCTGTGGAGCTCAGCTCAGCTCCGCTGATCCTCTTCCCATCCGCCCCGGCATGCCTCCTGCCCGCCAGCCTCCCCCCTCCCCAGAACGCTCCCCACACCCCCCATGCCCCACCTCCCGTTCCGCAGACCGGCGGTCCAGGAGACCACCAAGCTATGGAAACTGGGCCACCTCCCGGCGCTAGCCCAGCACCAGCACCGGTTAGTACTGGCAGGAGCCCAGTGGTGAGCCCCGCAAACGTGCCTTATGGCATGTTTGTGACTGCGGTCCGCGGCACGGTGTCGTGCCGCCGACCACAGGATTGGGCTCTAAGTAAGTAGATAAATAATGTCAGAGCTTCCTCTGCAATCCACAGATGTCTGGCACTGTCGTGTTCTATCCCTTAGTCTAGCAACCACATATGCATAACTTCATTCCAATACTCATATCTTCAGCATTTTATGTGTTGATGTCAAATCACATGAACATTTTGTTCTATGAACTCTTTTGTGAGTCAGTGCTTCCTTCATCATTGGCATGTTAGGGCGCAATCCTAACCAACTTTCCAGCACTGGCATAGCTGTGCCAGTGGGACATGTGCTGCAACCTCCAGTTGGGGAGTAGTCATGGAGACCTCCTCATGGTATAGTAATGTTCGTTCCCTTACCTCAGAGTTGCATTATCCTTATGTCAGAGCTGGAAAGTTTGCTAGGATTGTGCCCTTAGTGAGTTTGCTTTAAAGATGAGACCAGTACAATGGGATGAGCAGAATTTCTCTTTATGACTTTTATCCAGTGAGCCATCATTTTGTGCAGAACTTAGCAATCAGAGACATTACCTTGGAGCCAGTCTGGAAGAGATGGAGACCTGCATTCACCAGCAAGAGGAGAGATCTTGAGCTTGCTGGTGTGTTCTGGTCTATTCTTCCCTGACCTCCATGGTTCACTTCCACCTTTTCTATTGCAGAATGAACAGGAAAGCATCAGTGCCCATTTCTTTACTGTGTTAAGGAAGCTGGGGGAGGGGAACAACCCAGGAGAACAAATTGCCCAGACAAGAATTATACCCAAGAATTCAGAAGTTAGGAAAGATTGCGCTGTTTTAATGATCTGTTAATTGTCTCTGTCATTGTTTATGAAGATTTATAAAGTTCCGTTCTATTAACACTTGAAGCCCTAGTATAATGGAATGCTTGTAGACAGATATCATTAAGGGTTGAATTTATGGTTTGTACACAATTTACCATTTTCTCCAGTCCAGTTCCAAAGAACTATCAACATGTCCTGTCCTTGGCATTTGCTGTGAAGGAGATCAATGAGAACCAGAACGTCCTACCAAATATCAGCCTGGGGTTTCACATCTATGACAGCTACATAAATGCAAGGCTGACTCATCAGAACACCCTGAAACTTCTTTCCATGCAGGAGAGAATTATCCCCAACTTCCAATGTGACAAACAACAGCATTTGACAGCTGTCATTGGAGGACTTGATTCGGAAATCTCCCTTCACGTGGCTACTCAACTAGGCATCTACAAGATTCCACAGGTACAATTAACATAAGAGCCTCAAATCTTCTTCATCTCTAAGAAGTTTAATGCTTCTGACATACACCTTACGATATTCATGAATATTTTGGGATGATGCAAATTGATTTCATTTCTGTTACATTTAAACTCCCTTACTTTGAGGAGACCTTCATGAGTGACACCCAACTGCAGAATGCAGCACATGCCCCATTGGCACCGCTGTGCCAGTGCTCAAAAGTACTGACATAAGGGGTTAGAATTGCACCCTTAAATGCTTTGCCTGTTTAGGAGACTTTGATCTGATTTATTCCTCTCTTTTTTTGCCCTAAGGCAGGAATGAAATAAGTGAAACAATTTTCTATTTAGGAAGTATTTACAGCTTCTTCTCTCTTAAATGATGAGAATAGCATGAATCTATTAGGCTGATCCTCCCCCCCAAATTTCGTCAGCATTGTGATGGCTGTTTCTGTCTTTTGAACTGCTCAGCATCAGACAAATTTTCTCTGAAAAAGGCATAAGAAATTTCTACTTCAGAAGTCACAAGTCGAATCAACCTGAAAATGGAAAATAAGCAGTCAGGTGCAAAATATATTAATCTAATCAATTTGCCATGTGCAAAGAACATGCATACATGCAAACTTAGAGAGAAAAAATATACATATCATCAACATCATCATCATCATCATCATCATCATCATCATCATCATCATCATCAGAACCTTTATTGGCATAATAAATTTGCATACAACATGTATACAACATGTTGAACAATTTGCTATCCCGGCCCACCCCATCCTACGTGAAAATCAAATATCATAACAGAAATTCAGCAAAGAGAAACCACCATTGAGATGCATCTCTTTGTAATCAACTTTATATACTTGGCCACCAGCTCTGTTAACTCCACATCCACACTTCTAAGAATAGAACAAATTTTGTCCTGGTCATTCCACCCCGAGTGAGTGACCAGGACTGGGGTTAAATAGTATGACTGTAAATCCTAATACTATGGGCAATAGAATAACATGTGGTATAGTGATTCCACAACTCCCAACCCACAAGAGCAGAGTCTCTCCTCAGCTGGTAACCCTATGAGTTTGCCAAATAGCAATTCTGAGGGGATGACATTACACCTAGTAAGGGTAAATGCCCTTCACTCTTAAGGGCTTTCCAAAAGATGTACATACTTGGGGCTTTCCAAAAGATGTAGGTACAAGCAAAAGAATGAGTTTCCTGAGAGTACCACTCTGACTAATAACAAAAAATTAATTGGGCATAAAGGAACAAAATGAGGGGAAATTTTATGCTCTATGAGTTATGGCCCAGTCTATACATGGCTGGTCTGCACAATGCAGGGATGTGGATGGAGTCTTCTGTGGGATGGCCAGGGACAAAGTTGTCTGGAGAGATATGTAAAAAAAATTTTTTACTTACATACTCAACCGCTTCCTGGTCCCCTAAGGAACTACTCAGATCTGCTTGGTCTGTGGAGTGAGTTAGGCTTGGGAGAGGGCCTCCAGATATCGTGAACAGCACCACTGCCAATATCCACCCTGACTTGCTACTGGCCAGCCCAATCTCTGGCCACAATCTGCCCCCATCCACCCCTGCCATCACCAGGCTGCAGACTGGCAGAGAGGCCAGGTCAATAGCCGCCCGTGCAATGTGTTGGTAGATCATGACATCTGCAATCATATCATGAAGAATGGATTGGGCCACTAATGTGCCACCCTAATTGAAAATGCAGCTGGTGGCTACTCATGACAGAGCTTTCTTTGTTGTGGTGATCAACATACGGAATTCCTTCTGGTTGAGGACAGAACTGCTCCCTACCTACTGGTGTTCTGAAGGGGTGAATAAATTGATTTGTTTCCACAAATCATGTTCAAAAGTGTTTACCATGCATTCCCCAATAAATACAGCCGACAACAGGTATGGGATTAAATGGGCCACTTTATTAACTTACAACAAGCGCAACAAGGCAAAATAGGAAACAATAACCAAACTAAGTGCGGGGTTCTAAATGGGGGAAACGGCCTAGCCGTCTATGTCCCCCAGTCTCATAGGGCGTCCACCCAACTCCAGGCGTAGCTCAATTAAGCCCACCTTTCACTGTCGCCCAAAGAGGGTAAGCCAGCCAAACTACTCTGCCTTCAGGTCACCCCTGCAAGGCCCCAAAGTTCAGACCAGGGGCTAGCCAGCCTGCCTCCTTGAGCCGGACAAGCATCCAAAGAGCGGTTCTGGTTCACCCCTGCCCTTGCTGGCTTAGATTGGACGCCGGAGAAGGTCTTCTGTCTACCTACCCGGCACTTCTACTGCCACAAGGGGAGGTCAGCCTAGCGCTTGGCCTTCCCTGCACCCAAAAAGAGGTTCAAGCCTTGTTGCAACTCTGAAAGAAAGCGTCCATAACCCATAGGAGAAAGGTGAACTCCATTGCCACGGTAAAGAACAGGCTCCTCAAAATCAATACTGGGATGATGGATAGCCACTCCACCAAGCTCCGTGATGACCCTGCCCAGGTAAGCGTTGACCCTTTGCGTGCTACCTCAATTCTTTTAACACAACTCGCCCACCGCCAAACCCACCTAGGCAGCATGTCAGACCACAGGATAGTGATCCTGGGAAACCGACGGACTAATGAGTCAAAATTCTTGCGGGCCTGGAGCCTCAAGGACATGGATGTCCTCTGACTCAGGTCATTTTCGCCCAAGTGTACCACGATTACCTGCGGCAGGGGGTTGACAGCAATGCACTCCAGAAAGGCCGGGAAAAATTGGCCCCAACACATACCCCTCTTGGCCAACCAATCGATGTGCGCAACATCACCCAGCGCCAGCTGAGAGCCAAAACTGGATGACATGGCAAGCTTCCGAGCCCAAAAAAACTATGGAGTGTCCGCAGATCAAGACCCTGGCTGGGCAGCTCCTTCGCGGACCTGTTGGAAAAAGAAGCATATCGTGAGATAAGCTCACTGGACAGGCCAAGAGAAAGGAGGAATCCTTCCTCCGCTCTAATACTCACTCCCATGGCCAGTCACGGTCAGTGATCTGGTCTGCCTTACTAGGACACCCCACCTACCCATCACGCCGACACTGGCATGGCAAACGCCCTCCAAGCACTGCCAACAGAGCCTACGCGGCTCTGACACATCTCGCCAACACTGGCGCGGCACACACCCAATAAGCGCTGCCAACAGAGCCTACGCGGCTCTGACACATCTCACCAACACTGGCGCGGCACATGCCCTCTGAGCGCTGCCAACAGAGCCTACTCGGCTCTGACACATCTCGCCAACACTGGACTGAGCGCTGCCAACAGAGCCTACTCGGCTCTGACACATCTCGCCAACACTGGCGTGGCACACGCTCACTGAGCACTGCCAACAGAGCCTACATGGCTCTGACACATCATGCCAACCTGGCACTGCACACATTGCGCCCACTGGCATTGCACACGGAGCCCTGGCGGCACCTTTACGCACGTAGTATTTAAAGGCACCAGAGCGCCATCTACCGATGCGCCTGATGCCCTGGGGGGAGAAACCAATGCTGGCCGCAATGGATGCTGCCCCAATCCTAAACGAATGCAGCCAAAACAATTCAGGCCTCAGGCCTAATTGAGACCGCGCTCTTTTAAAAAATGGCCCAAAACTGGTAAAGGGGAAGGGGAGGACAATCCTCGTGGCGGAATAGCGGGCCCACTCCTGCAGGAGCCATTAAGCAGCACTGTTCCCTGACAGATACTGGACAAAGACACCGGCTCGGAGCCTTTTACAACTGAATCTGCTGCCCACGGCCTAACTGGTATGTTATGGAGGGATAAACTCCCAGACCGTGACACACAGTCCCCCCACTGAAGGACTCTGTCAGTGGGGGCAAACCGTGACCTAACCAAAGCAGCCGTGGGGGCCTGGGATCTGGATACAGCCTGGCCTCAGGGCTAGCAGCCGAAAGCGTTCCCCCTGAAATTGAGAGAGAGCTTCGGCTATGCTATTTTCAAGCCCAGGCTCATGTCTGGCTGATAAAACAGTGGTGATAACAAGACACTGTTTGACAAAGACTCTAACCAGATTCATAACCCGGGACCCTAGGGCACTAGTCAACATCCCTATCAGATTATCTAATTTGTCCCTTGGCAGGCGGTTGGTCTGTGTAACCGAGTCCAACTCAATACCTAAAAGGTGAGCTTGCCAAGGGGGGGGCCCTCTGTCTTCTCGTGTGCCAGGGGGACCCCCAGCTGCTCACTCAGTGCTGTAAAGTCACCCAGGAGCCGAGCACAGGCGCCAAACCCAGATGGTCCCATAAAAAGTAGTGGGCAGTGGATCGTAACACAGTTCTGAAATGCACAGTCCATTCCAAAATGTACTGGACGCCTCAAAAACCGAACAGGAAATTGAACACCCCATTGGCAATGCCCTATTGACTGGCAGAAATCCTGGGGGTGCACTAGAAGCAATCAAAAGGCAGACTGAATATCTGCCTTGGCCATCAAGGCCCCAGGGCCACACTTCTTGAGGCAGGCAACCTCCTCGTCTAAAGAAGTGTATCTGACTGAACACCGGTGGGTCGGTATCCCGTCATTTATGGAGGAGCCCTCCGGAAAAGACAGGTGGTGAATCAGTCTAAATTGGCCCTGGGCTTTTTTAGGCACCACACCCAGGGGGGATACCTTGGCTATTTTTACCTCGCACCACCGCCTCCATATCAGTCACTGACCGGAGGTTGCGAGCGAACGTGGGGCTAACTGGAGGCGGGGCTAGGATCTTGAAACCAAGCTGAAAACCCTCAAACAATACTCTGGCTGCAGAACGATCCGTATAAAATTGCAGCCAGTAAACCAAGGAGGGAATTTCAATTGGCGTCGGGCCTTTTGCCAACACCAGTTGAGGGTCCACCACCCGGCTTTTTCCCATGGAAGGGGCGGAAACCTTGCCGTGGTCCACTGATCCGTGGACATTTTGCCACGGGATGCCCAGCCCCACACATGGGGCAGCCATGGGAAAACGAACGTCCCGGCCTGGTGCATTTGCCCATGGCATTAAATTGGAAGCAAGCATGAGGGGTTTGTCCCCCCTGCACACCCTCAGGTGCCACAGGCTGCTCGGGTCTGGAACGAGCAATCAAATGCCCGCTATCCGCCCTATCTCCCAACATTGCCCTAGCCGGCAGGACTAACTGCACCCAGAGTTCCCACTGGGGTATAGTCCAGTCCAAAGATGGGTCCTGTGCGGCTCTGATGCGAAATTGACGGTCATAAGCCATCCAAGCCGCACCAGCATGATCACACAAAGCGCAATGAATAATGTCCAGGTATTTGAATAGTTTCTCCGCCTTTTTGGGGTGCAACTGGACAGTGACCCCAGCATAGACAATGAACCCATTCAGCCAATTGGTCCAATTCTTGTCTATCTTCCTCTGCCTGACGGTTTCCTCGTCACGCACAGGGTCTCCCACTTTGGGGGTAGGCTCAGGATCAATGTGAAGGAGACTGAACATGTCCACAAAGTCACCCCGCCATATCTTCTCCTTGACCGACATGGCCAGGTGAGCCCAGAGGGATGGCGATGATGCCATATGAAACCATAGGCTTCTCCCTCTCCACCACCAATCCCAATGACTCATCTCCCCAGTCCACATCCTGCTGGTCCAACTCTGTGTCGGCCATGGCAGGATAATGACCACACTGGGGGGGGTGCCCTGCTGGCCCTGGGACCAGATTTGGGACAGGGATATGTCCAACCCTGGGCCCAGGGTTACTGGGGTAATTGGGCCCCTGCCAGAAGGAAGGAGGCCCCCAAGGAGACCAGGGCTGATCTGGTGCAGCCCGGCTAGGTGTCCAAGGAATGCCTTCCTTGTCTTCCCACACAGACTCTGTATAGTGAGCAAAGCCCACCCACAGCTCACCTTGCCCATCGCAGCCACTATAAGCCTGTGGCCGAGGCCTTTTAACAGGACGGACCACCTCCTCCTCCGCTTCTAGGGTGTTGCCGTCCTGCGCCTTGCCCTCCTCGACAGTAACATGCTTATCCTCGAGAACATGAATCTGCCGGGGAGGGAGAGAGGCCCCTTAACTCATCCTACCTGATCTGCGAGGTACGGGGACTGCCCTGGAACTGGAGCCCCCATCACCCTGCCCCGCCTTGCGAATGGCCTTCTCTTGTTTTCGTGCATCATAGCGAGCCATTACAGCCCGCAACTCTGCCATTTGATCCTCCTCATCCGACGATGAGGGAGGGGAGGGGAGAGGCCAAGCTGGAACTGCCTTTTTGGCGGCCTTGCCTCCCGACTTCTGGGTTTTCTTCCCCATGTCCACCCCCTTGTGTAGAAATATCCCAGTAGGGGCCCACCACCCCTGTGTTCTAATTTTACTGTATACAATACGAAAGGAAACAATCTGGAAAGAGGATGGTCTTGGCAGCGCTGCTGCAGCAGCACAGTTTCCTGCCCCTCGCGTGGCGACTGGAGCCCGCAGACTGGAAGACGCCCAGCTCTGTAATTCAAAAAACCCTAGGGCAGCTAAAGCCCTCAAAATGGCCAAATATTTTTTTTAATTCAAAATGGTGGCACGCAATGAGGCAGGGACCCAAAATGGCGCCCAGCCATGAGGCGCCCCCAATAGCCGCCAAAATGAGGCCCCAACAGCCGCCCCTAGGCAGGGAAGCACCCGCAGCCCCCGCTATCAGGGTGCTCTAGCGCCCTGCGCCCCGCAGTGCGGCAGGCAGAGCGCGCAGCAGGCAGCCTTTTGGTGTTGCTGCTTGGACAGAGCACGCAACGGGCCACCCTTAGTGCTGGTCGCCTGCAGAGCGCACAGCGGGTCGTCCCCTGGGTGGCCCCTTGTCGTTGCCGCTCGGTCAGAGCGCGCAACGGGCCGCCCCTGACGATGCTCGTTAAGCAGAGCGCACAGCAGGTCGTCCCCTAATTGATGAACCGCTCACAGGGCGCGTGTCCCTCTTGCCCTGAGCGGTTTCGCAGAGTGCGCAGCTCGACCCCCCTCAGAGAGGCTACCCACTGCTGCTTTTGACGGGAGCCTGCAACCGCGGATCGCCGCGCTCCAAGCCCCGTCATGGGGCAGCCTCTCCTCCGCTCCTGGAAAAGCGACCTGCTCAGTCGCTTCCAGGAACGGAACTGAGCCGGGTCTAGCGCCTGCGCGCAAGATCAGGCTCAGTCGTCCCGTCCCCCAGGGCCAGCCAGCCAATCAGCTGGCAGCAAAGCCCTGCTGCCGGCTGATAGGGGGATAAGCCTGGCAATCATTGCTAGCGTGCCCATACAGGCACGCTAGCTGCCTTTCTGTTGGTTTCCGATTCCTACTTTGATTTGTTTTTCTTATGCAGCTTTGGTATCGTTGCTTTTTAAATATTATATTGTGCTGATTTAGCATTGTTTGGACATTACCTAAGTGTTCCATGAAGTTAACAAAGGTGGTATGGCTTTTAAATTAAATTAATTCAAAAAACGGGTCATTAAATTCATTCCCATTCTAAATTGGTTTCCAACTGCACTATATTTGATCTGATTCATCACCTTTTGGCACCGGTTCTTCCCCCTATTTTTATAATAATTATTACAATTTGCTTAGATTGCCTACTGTGCATTCACTCCAGCGATCAACATGAAAATGCAGCTGCCTTCCTTTTACCGGATGGTTCCCAATGAAGCACATCAGTACAGAGGGATTGTCCATCTACTTCAGTATTTTCATTGGATATGGGTTGGGCTCATTGCTGTGGATGATGATAATGGAGAAGAGTTTGTGCAGATCTTGAGGACAATGCTTTCTGAGCACGGAATCTGTACAGCCTTCAGTAAAAAAAATACCAGTAATATCTACAAATACAGTGGATCAATTGCAGGAGACTACAGCGGTAGCAAAACCCCATAAGTCTGAGATATTGTCACTCTTCTATTCCAAAGTCAGAGTATATGTACTAAATGCAGAGTTTCAGACTACAACAGGTTTGAGATGGTTGTTAAGTGTGTATACATTGTTGGAAGATATGACAGAAGCTACTATAGGTAAAGTCTGGATCATGACTGCCCAGTGGGATTTCGCAACATTGGCAATTCACAGGGATTTTGCCATACAAGTCTTCCATGGTGGCTTGTCTTTTGCAATTCACTTCAAAGAAGTGCCGGGGTTTTCAGAATTCCTTCGGTATCTGCACCCTGAGTCACAAAAAGGAGATGACCATCGGGATCTTCTGGGAACAGGCTTTTGACTGCCTCTTTTCTGATTCTGATGAGGGCAAGGACAGCAGAGGTACTTGCACTGACCAAGAGAGATTGGAGAACCTCCCAGGGACTCTTTGAAATGAGCATGACTGGCCAGAGCTACAGCATCTGCAATGCGGTTCATGCTGTAGCACATGCACTGCAAAAGATGTCCTTATTCAGGCCCAAGCATAGAACAATGGGGGACAAATATAGCTCCAGATCTGCTCCAAATCTCCAATATTCTCAGGTAATGTTTCACTTCCAAATCAGTTTCCTTGCCCACGGTGACATTGGAAGAATAGAGAATTAAAACCATTCTGTTGGATTCTTATAACCAACTTTGGAGGATCTTGAACCTGAAATGGGTATAACCTGATATAACCGGAAATGTGGCTACTCAATTCACCGCCTACCAAAAGGTCAACAGTGAGGGAAGAGCATTCATTTAGGGTGCCGAGCCTCACATGAACAGACAGGATCCGGTGGAGCAGAGCTCCAACTGCCCTGCCTCCCTCCCTCCCTGCTCCCTCCCCTGGCATGCCTCCTGCCCACCCTCTCCCCGCCTCCTGCATCCCCATCACACCTCCACCCTGCCCCCTCCCTGCCCTCCATCCATCTCCCCGGAATGCCTCCTCCCCGTCTATCCCCACACCCCTGCTTACCTTACCATGGTTTGGTGGTCTGTTCAACAGCCGAGCGGTGGAGGCAGGGCACCCGCATGGCACTAGCCCAGCACCAACCAATGCTGGGCTAACATGGGTGCTCGCCCGTCTATTCAATTACTCACAGATTTTATCCAAGCAAAACTTCCATCATTTGTAATGTCCTCCCGTATCTCTTTCAATCCAGCTTCACTCTTTCCTGAGAAGCATCTCATTCAACAACAGTGCTGGGGACCCAGTGTCTTTTGATGAAGAAGGCAAATTAGCAGGTGGATCATTTGATCTGATTAACTGGGTGACTTTCCCAAACCAGTCCTTCTTAAAAGTGAAAACAGGAAGGATGAATCCTTAGGCTTTTCCTGATAAAGAGTTTGTCATTAATGAAGAGGCCATCATATGGCACAGTGCATTTAATCGGGTGGGATCTGATGGTAGCTTGTAAAATGGGAAGCTAAATGGGAAAAGTTCTAGTATTAAATGTCTGTCACCTTGGTTTTAGCTGAGGACAGAACTTTGCCAGTGGAGCAGTGAAGCAATGTGTGTTCTCTTTTCATGCGCAGGTGATGCCCCTTGCTCTGTGCAATGACCACTGCTATCCAGGTTACAGCAGAAAAAAGAAGGAAGGGAAACTATTTTGTTGCTATGATTGTGATCCGTGTCCAGAAGGGAAGTTTTCATACCAGTAGGGTAGGAGGCATGATGGGAGTTGCAATAAATAACACCTTGTATAATATCTTCCACTGTTTTCCCCCTTTCTCCAGTTCCCTGCTTCAAAGGAGAGAAACTAAGGAGCACACCATAGTGAGAGTTCAACAAGGGGGGAAAACTGAAAACTAGAAGTGAATGAGTATGGGTTATTCTACCATTGATGGGACTTTCCAGGTCAGAAGGCGAAAGGTTCCATGCCCATGAGCCGCCATTAATTTCAAGCTGCCATTGCTCTAGCTTTCTCTGGGGTAATCCCACGACAGATTCCACAGCCCTTGAATCCGATCCATTACAACAGACAGCATCACATGCATGTCTTCCGTGCAGCATAATCGGAAGCCACCACAGGTCACAGCAGTGGTGCCTAGGAAAGGAGATTCGTAAATCCCAATTTTGTCCTCTCCTGTTCCTTTCATGTGTTACAAGGTCTACCTGAACTCAAGTGGATATACTTTGGAGTATTCAGGAATATGATTGTGCTGTAAGGGTCTGCTATGCTTCCGTCTTCCATCTCATTGATACTATTTGATGAACCTCTAAATCTCTGATACATTAAAACTGAATTTCTTCTATTTTCAGACATGGATGACTGTCTCAAATGTCCAAAAGATCAGTTTCCAAATAGGAATCAAGATCAATGTCTCTGCAAGGACCTCCATTTTCTCTCTTTTTTCAGAGCCATTAGGAATTGCATTAAGTGTCCTAACTTTGTCTTTTTCTCTGCTCACAGCTTTGGTGCTCAGGATTTTCATCAAGAACCAGGACACTCCCATCGTCAAAGCCAACAATCAAGGCCTCACCTATTCTCTGCTTGTCTCCTTATTGCTCTGCTTCCTCTGCTGCTTTCTATTCATTGGTCAGCCACAGAAAATGATCTGTTATTTACAACAAATATCTTTTGGTCTCATCTTCTCAGTGGCTGTTTCTTGTGTGTTGTCCAAAACCATCACTGTGGTTCTGGCTTTCTTGGCCACTAAACCAGGGTCCAGGATAAGGAAATGGGTGGGGAAAAGGCTTGCAAGCTCCATGATCCTTGGTTGCTCCCTGATTCAAGCCAGTATCTGTGCTGTGTGGCTCTGCACTGCTCCTCCATTCCCTCATTTGGACATGGACTCTCTGGCTGAAGAAATTGTAGTGGAGTGCAATGAAGGCTCCATCACCATGTTTTACTGTGTTCTGGGGTACCTGGGATTCCTGGCTACTGTCAGTTTCACTGTGGCTTTCCAAGCCAGGAAATTGCCAAATAGTTTCAATGAAGCCAAGTTCATCACATTCAGCATGTTGGTCTTTTCTAGTGTTTGGTTGTCCTTTATCCCACCGTACCTGAGTACAAAGGGAAAATCCATGGTGGCTGTGGAGATCTTCTCTATCCTGGCCTCTAGTGCTGGGTTGCTGGGCTGTATCTTTTCCCCCAAATGCTACATAATTATTTGGAGGCCTGAGTTGAACAGCAAGGATCGGTTAATAAGGAGAAATTAATAAAAAAAATTTCATATTTTTTCTTTTGTATTTTTGCTGATGACTCCTTCTTCTTTCCTGTTCTTGATAGCAAATAGGAAACTAGTACAGGAAATGCAAGATGGGTGTTCCAAGATAGTGGCACAAAGTCACCCAGAAAGCTTCATGGCTGAGAGGGGTTTTCATGGCTTCTGGAGCTTCATGGCTCCAGAGGTATAGGTACATATTTGCCAGAATGAACCTGAAGTGACTGGGGTTCATTTCCTACCAAAAAGGAATTCATTAGAGACATAGAATATTCCACTAACTAAAGAATTTGTTGAACCTGGTCTAAGCTATCCTAAGGAAGATTGTAAACCATAAAAGTAGCAGTAAAGTGGCAAAGTCAGATCAATTGACTTGATCTGATGACTTGATCAAGTGACTTGAGTGGCAAAGTCAGATCAATTGTGTTAACCTCTAGAACACTTTCTCCAATTGACTCATTTTCCTCTGAGCTTGGTGTGAAGTTTTCCATTCAACTTGAAGCCAACCATGTTATTCGGAACTCACAGGTGTGGGTTGGTACTGTTGGAGCAGGCCCCAAAGGCAAGTCATTATCTGCTACTTTCCAACACATAGAAACATTCAAATTTCAGGATGAAGTGGGGGAGCTTCTGCTCTCAGTTTGTCACACAATTGGCCAAGGAGTTTTGTGCTTTTTGCCATCTTACAAGCTAAAAATGACCTAGTGAAGTTTTAAATACATTTTTTTTAAGTTATGTAGAGATTGATTATTTGTAAAATGTGTACTCCTGGGGCTGGGGATAAGAATAGGCCCTCAGTTTGGCTGTACTTGTCGTAAGAGGCGACTAAACAGCCACTGGGTAGATGGGACTCGTTAGCCTGGGAAGGCAGCTCATCTGAGAGAAGGAAAACTCTGATCGCAAACCTCCACTGCCTTGTGGCTACATCCAGTTATGGAAAAGGCTTCAGGAATCAACCTTGAGGCAAAATCCGGAGCCGGAGTCCCTGAGGCAGTTCATGGCTGAACACAGTCACATTCTGGCAACTCCTGCGACGCTGCTGGAACCAACCGTATTGGCCTCTGCCTTTCCAATAGAACATTTCAGCGACGTGGAGAGGGGGGATTTGCTGCATGGGAAACAGTCTATCCTCCATATCTATTTTACCCAGGCTTCGCGCACTGGAGAGGACACTCTGTTCCAGAACCATCATTCAGAGCGCGATACCATAGTCTTCCGAGACTGAAGGATGCCAACAACAGTTATTGAAGACCATAGGCAGTTATGTCTGTCCCACTTTTTCATTCCCATCCATTCCATTCCATTTTGATTTATTGTCATTCATTGCCCTTGCAGTCACATAGGGTGGTTGTGTGGTACAATGGTGTCCTCTACCAGGATAGTGTATTTTTTGATTATAAAAAAGTACTCTCTCATGCTAGCTCTCTGTCAACTGATGCATGATGGTGTGTATCAGTTGATCAAGAGATAGCAAATAATCAAACAGCCAGTGACATATCACTTTGAGACTGTACAGCAATAAGGATTGTTCAAGATCTGAAACAGTAAATGCTTCCAATTATCAGCAAGGGATTGCACCTTATTCTGCCTTGGGGGAGTCCTGCAGGTTTGGGAGCCTCCTATAACTCTGGTACCTTTAGCCAACTGTACCTGGATTGTGCAGAAGCCCCTTTTGTTAGTTTTAATAATGAATGTATCTTAATAAAGTCTGTGTTTCTTATTCCTTTTTCTTTGTGTCTCATTGAGGTATCTGGGAACCATTACTCTCTTTCTTTATAGGCACAAAAGCGGGAAATTAAAGAGAACCCAATAATTAGTGTATGTAATAAGGAAGAGGGATTTATAGCAATCCTGGTTCTTGGGCTGGTGGCAGCAAGGCAGTTATTAAGAGCACAATCCTAACCCCTTATGTCAGTGCTTTCCAGCACTGACACAAAGGCAATGCAGCTCTGAGGTAAGGGAACAAACATTGCCTTACTTTGAGGAGGCCTCCATGAGTGCCACCCAATTGCAGGATGCAGTACATGTCCCATTGGCACCGCTATGCCAGTGCTGAAAAGCACTGACATAAGGGGTTAGGATTGCACCGTAAGGGGTTTTGCCTGCCCAGAACCCTGACACAGGGGCACCATCACCCAGCTCTCCTGTGTGCCACCATCTTGAATCTTGCAAGATCTTGCGTGATTCCAGGTTGTGTCACCTGGGAGAGTTGGTACGGCTGCCAGGTATACCCTGCGTGTCCTTGTGAGTTTGCTGCAGCACACAGTTTGGGAACTACTGGAATAGACCCTAGAGATTTTATGCAGGAAGTCAGCAAATGGATCAATACACTGATCACAACGGTTTGTTGTTGATCAAAACAATGATGTGAACAATGTTTGTACCCTTCTGTGTTTGAAGAAAGCATGCCTAGAGCAAGGTAAAAAGGTAGGTGATCCACTTTCAGATCCCTTGTAGCATGTAGAAAATGAAGCTGTGCAGGTTGCATCCATGGCAGGCTGGAGGGAAATATGGAAGTGAGTGACTCAGGTTAAAAGGTAGTCCAAGTCCACAGCCTCCTCATGCCCCCTTGATCAAAGAGGGCCTTCCTGTCCTCCAAGTTGACAAGGGCTACCCCCACCCCTCTATAACAACCAGGTAGGGGGAAAAGAATCCCTGTCTCTCCCCCCCCCCCCGAGAATTCGACAAGAGAGGACCCTTCATTCAGGATATTAAGGTGAGAACTGTTGATAGTCCACATATGTATTGTTCAAGTTTTGGAAAAGGAACAAACTTTTCCTAAACTATTTCTCTAGGTAACAGATGGCATCATTTCCAACAACAATATTATGTTCCTTTTACCGGACCTGAATGTAGGTGTCTGTAGGGAGACATTTATCTATTCTTTGTCAAAGAGGTATTTATCTACTCTGTAACTATTAAGATAATGGCTATTTTTCACTCCTTCAAAAAACAATCCTAACTAAAAATATAGGCATTTAAATCCTCAGATCACTTCTGTGCCAGTTGTAATGTGCCGCTGAGCTGGGGTGGTGCTGTTACTCCAGAGAAGTGTAGGACTCCATTTGCTCTCTGCTGGACCTGACCATTGTAGTTAGGCGTGTGGTGAGGAAGGCTGATGTGCAGCCGAGATATGAATAGGCATGTGCCTCTACCCAGGGGGCTGTTTTTTTCTGTCCTTTTTCTTGTTGAAGATAACTTCTGTTGTGTGCCTGGGCTCAATAGACACATGCCTCTATAGAAATATCCATGACAATGTGTATAAGCCTGGAGATGTCATCATTGGTGGGATCCTGTCCCTAACATTTCCTTCTCCGGATTTGCTCAATTATAGAGAAGATCCAGTCAAGAGTCATAAGACTCTCCAGTACGTTCCTCTTTCTTCTTGTTTAGAAATATTGCTTCTTGGTTAGCCATTTGCTTGAGGAGATCAAGCTATCCAAGAAGCTCCAGAAGTACAGCACATATTTGCCAGAATGAATCTGAAGTGACTGGGGTTCATTTCCTACCCAAAATGAATTCATTAGAGCAGTGGTTCTCACACATTTAGCACCAGGACCCACTTTTTAGAATGAGAATCCGTCAGGACCCACTAGAAGTGATGTCATGACTGGAAGTGACATCATCAAGCAGGAAAATTTTTCACAATCCTAGGCTGCAATCTTACCCACACTTACCCAGGAGTAAGTCCCACTGACTATCATTGTTTATATATATATTTCCCCAAATGCAATCACATAGCATGGTAGCATCAAGTCTAATATATTAAAAATAAAATATTAAAATGAATGGGGACCCACCTGAAATTGGCTCACAACCCACCTAGTGGGTCCCAACCTACAGTCTGAAGAAACATGCATTAAAGGAATAGAATGTTCCACTAATTAAAGAATTTGCTGAACTTGGTCTAAGCTATCCTGAGGAAGATTGTAAACCTTGAAAGCAGCAGTAATCCGTTTCACCATGAACTTGCTTGTGTGTTATGCATGTTAAACTGGTCCCATGACCAATTCATGGGAGGTTATGTCTATCCCACTTTTTCTTTTCCATCCACTCCATTCTGTTTTGATCTATTGTCATTCCTTGCTTTTGCAGTCACATAGGGTTGTTGTATTGTACAATGGTGTCTTCTATCAGGATAGTGTGATTTCAGATTAAAAAGAAGTACTCTCTCATGCTATCTCTCTGTCAACTGATGCATGATGGTGTGTATTGGTTGACAGAGAGATAGTAAATAATCAAACAGCCAGTGACATATCACTTTGAGACTGTATAGCAATCAGGATTGTTCAAGATCTGAAACAGTAATTGTTTCCAATGATCAGCAAGCGATTTCCACTCATTTGGTTATAATGTGAAAAATCATCAGAACACCATTAAAGAGAACAAGGCCTTGATAATAAAGAAGGGCAAAGAAATATTTGGGTGTGGGACAGTGCTGCCATATCTATGTAGAGTTGCTACACATGGATGGAAGAAACAAAATACAAATTCAACCCAAGATTCCATGTTCCTCTCTGATTCCCCTCTCAATTGAATACAGGTACCAATATCACTCCTTAGGTTTATAGCAGACTTGTTTTTTACTGATGGTGCAAGTGAGCATCAATTGCGTATGATCTTCCATAGAATTTCCCGAGCCTCCGTTTTAATCTCATTTCAGAATAATGATTACAAATTACCAGCACCCCCTTTCCTTGATATTTGCCATCCATGAGATCAACAGCAATCCCAGGCTCTTGCCCAATATCACCTTGGGGTTCCACATCTATGACAACCTGTTTGACTCGAGGACCACCTATGAGAGCATCCTGGACTTACTATACACACAACAAAAGAAAAGCCCCAACTACAAATGTGAGGAGAAAGATGTGTTGTCTATCATTGGGGCAGTCCGTCAAGAAGCCTCCATGCAAATGGCCAATATTTGCAATGTTTACAAGATCCCACAGGTATGTTAAAGTATCTTGGGTGAGAGGGAGCAGATTTCTAGTTAAGGTGTGACCATTAGGAGCACAGAAGTGTTTTTCTCATGCAACTCTATGACATCCCTCAATACATGACATTTTGTTAGAGACATTGATTTACTGTATTTTTATCCCAATTTTTCCCCCTATAACTTCCATGAGAGAATGTTTATTAGCTTTCTGAGTTTCAGAATATTCTGCTGAAAAGTGGCTCACTGTAATAGGGATGTAACAGAGTGTAACAGTGTAATGGGGTGAGGATTGCAGCCCCCCAGGAGTTGTCAGGGAGGGCAGGTGTTCATCCACAGCAAGGCCCCCTGTCTGGCCTTGCCAAACCAACTTGGATCCCTTTGGACTTGCTGCAGACAATGCTGGACTGGGTAGATCCACAATGGTGGGCTTACAAGAGTGTAAGGGAACAAAAGTTCCATTACCCCAAGGTGCTTTCTGCTGGCTCCTCCATCTTAGGATGTGATGTGTGCCTCAATGGTTCAGCAGTATTAGTGCCTCTGGTAGAACTGGGGCCTTAGACCTTTTCTATAGCTGGATTTGCTTAATAATTGTGTAATGGTTTGATTAGGATGACTCTTTGTTTTAATTTAATGTATATAGTTCCTCAAGCATGATCTGATTAAAGGTGAGATAGAAATGTCTTCATCCCTAATCAATACATAAGATACATCACCAAAAATGGAAAGATGGGCAAGAGGTATTGCTGGATCATTAGAGAAATTTCACAGTGAAAACATGTCCTTTTGTCATGCCATGTTGAATGATTATCTTCCCATTCTCTAGTTTACATATGGTACAGCTCAGAGGACGGTTAGTGATCAAATTGATTTCCCTTCTTTATACTGGGCTGCACCAAGGGAATCTATTCATCATATTGGGATTGTCCAGCTGCTCCTGCATTTTGGATGGACATGGATTGGCCTTGCAGTTTCTGATGATGACAATGGAGCAAATTTTGTTCAGAACCTGACACCTCTTCTTGCCCAGAAGAGCATTTGCATTGCATGGTTGCAAAGGTATTCAAATAATCCAATTGATGATGCAAATATCACTTTCAAATGGAAAGAGATAGAATCAATAATGTTAAGTAGTGACATCAAAGTGATTATTTTCAGTGGGAACGCAAACTTGTTCCATCTGTTATTCTTAACAATGTCTGGAGACTCAATAGGAAAAGTTTGGATCATGCCACCTCAGTGGTATGTTGCTTCTTCAGACACTGGGGAATTGTCTGGTGCAAGTATTTACCAAGGATCATTATCTTTCGTCTTCTACACAAACACCGTGTCAGCATTTGAGGACTTTCTTCTGACACTAAAGCCTGATGAGAAACTCAGGAACTTTCTCTGTTTCCTCTGGGAATTGGAATTCATACACTGCCAAAGATGTCCAGGAGAAAATAAGCTGAGGAAAGCACCTCTATCACTCTTTGAGATGAGAATGTCTGGTGAGAGCTACAGTATCTACAATGCTGTCTATGCTGTGGCACATGCCCTACATGCTTCATACTCGACCAGACAGAGAACACCGCAGCAGAGAAGCACATCCGAATCTTTTGGTGTTCATCCATGGCAGGTAAACTCAACAATAGAATTGAGTCAATTTAGGATGGTGATGATTTAGAAAGTGAGCAGTGCTTCATGACTTAACAAATCTCACATCTGCTGCCATGAATTCTAAGTGGCCTTAAGCAAACCTGTTTCTCTCTCAGCCTCTGCTCCCCAACCACATTATGGAGGTAATGTGTGATCCTTTCCAATGTCTGAATGTGGATTGCATGTTATAACACGTCATCACTCTTTGCCAGCAACTGTTACCCTGCACATGCCCAATCTTGTCTGATCTTGGAAGCTAAGCAGGGTCAGGCCTGGTTAGTACTTGGATGGGAGACCGCCTGGGAATACCGGATGCTGTAGGCTTATACCATAGTCTTTCAAGACTGAAGGTTGCCAACCAACCACTCTTTGCCCATCCCCTTCCTGAATGCTGGGCAAAGATGGGAAAAGCCTGGTTCGCTATTGGATGGGACAATTTTGAGTGTGGGGTGAGCTGCTGGTGGTGGGCTAGCATGCTTGCCTACCTGGTAGTTGGGCTCCACTGGGCAAATGCACAGATAGTGTGTGCCCTCCATCTGTGCTTTTGATTCGGGCCTGTATGTCTTCTCAAGCCTCCGCTTGCTTCTGTCAGCTATTTTGCATGATTTCCTTTTCAGTACAGATCAGTTTAGTGCTACTTTCACTTTTTAATTTTGTCCCTTGTTTTTTCCCATTGGGTCAGGAGAGGTGCTTCAACTGCTATGAGGCCTCCTGTGGCAGCAGGTCTGCAGCTGTCCCTTTGTGGGTATTGTTTTGGCTGTCCAGGCAGTGTTGGCTTGTACCTTCTGTTGAATTGGAGCACACTCTCACTGTCTTCATACCTTAACTGCAGGCCAAGGAGGGGACAGCGAAGAAACCCCCAGGGCATAGGTTACTAGGGTGTCTGGGCCAAGACAAAAACAGCATGTACACTGCAAAACCAATTTATTACAAAATAACTCTGAGTACTTCAATTTCAGCCTATTCAGGGCTGAGTTTCTGCTACAGCTTTAATCCACTTTCAATGCACTTCTATTCCCCCAGTGCAGGGGTCTCCAGACTTTTCAGTACGTGGGTCACATCTTATATTTTGCAGGCTCAGATCATCTTGACTTCTCTATTTACACTACCCTTCTGCCATAAAGACAGATGTTCCTGAACAGTAACTGATGCAAAGATATGGGGACTGATTAATTCCCAGTGGTTTCACCTCAACACTTCCATTTCTTCATTCAGAAACTTAATGGTATCTTTTCCTATCCTAGCTCCACAGTTTCCTCAAAAGCATCCATTTCAACAATGGTGCTGGGCATGAGGTCTTGTTGGAAAACAGAGAATTCTTGTCTGGCTATGATATCATCAACTGGATCACTTTCCCCAATCACACCTTCCTTAAAGTCCCTGTGGGAATGATTTCAGCAAGCCAAGAATTCACCATCAATGAGGATGCCATTGTATGGAACCACAGATTGAGGCAGGTATGCACATCTGAATTAGGATTGTTTGTTATAAATCATGATTATTCCCAGTTTTATCTCTCCAATTTGTCCACATAATTAGCAAGGCTGATAACAATCATTCTCTCTCTTCCCCACCCCCCACCCCCACTACAGAAATGAAGAAGCAAACATAGCCATATTTCCTAGGGCAGTTGGATAGGGGGAGATGGGGGGCATGTGAGTTCATATCCATAAGCAGATGTAGAAGAAGCCAACTCAGATATATTGTCCAAACTGGTCCTGTGGCAATGTGATCATATAATTCTTGACTCTGAAAAAAAAGCTCAAATTCCTTTTGTACCAGGTGTGCAAGACATGTGTAACATATGTGCATGGAGAAAATATGTGGAGTGGGCAAGGAACAAGTGCAGTGGCTAATGGCACAAGTTAATGGAATGCCATGAAATGAATGCGGAGGGAAGCAGAAGGAACATGGTGGTGCTATTCAATGCATGTGCAACAATAGATATATTTAATTATGGGGTAATTATGGGACCTTCAATGTCTATGCAGGTTGCCTGAATGCTTGAAAAGACTAGATTGAATGCAAACAGATTGACCACATTACTAATTGACCACATTACCCCACTTTGACTTTTAACCATTGATGGGTGAGTGCAGCTCAGTTAAGAAAGGCAGAATGCAAACTAGATCTGTACAAAGGGTGTGCATATGTGCATGTTCATCTTTATCAGAAAGGAGAGCAGTTACCTATTCAGTTCCTCAAGGCCTGTGAATTGCTCTCTCCAACTTCGATGAGACTTCTCATTAGCTCCTTTTCCTTTCTTGTTTTGTTATGTCTCCTTGCCTAAACAACCATGACCAGTTTCTTCTCTTGCTGTTATTTTGCAGTATATATAGAATTGTTTACAGTAATTCAGAGTTTTTTTTAATTTCCACAGCTCTGCTAACCACATCCAAAATGTTTAATGACTAGGTGCCTCCCCATTCCACATGTGTTGAAAGTTGCCGTCTTGGACACAGTAGGAGAGTTTTAGAAGGGAGACCCATTTGTTGCTATAATTGCACTCCATGCTCCGAGAACATGATTTCTAATCAGACAGGTAAGTGCAACTATAGAATCCCTGGACTGTGACATCTTGAAAGACTCCTTAATATGATTAAGCATCAACTTATATGAATGAACACAGCTCTAGATCCCTTCTATCCATTTCAGATGCAGATCATTGTGTTTCATGCCCAGAAGATCAGTATCCAAACAAGAACCATGATCGGTGTGTTCCAAAGGTTATATCCTTCCTTTCCTACCAAGAACCCCTAGGCACTGTGATGGTTGCTCTTGCCATTTCCTGTGCTGTGATCACTGGCCTGGTGATTCGAACCTTTCTCAAAAACTGGAATACTCCCATTGTCAAAGCCAACAACCAACACCTCAGCTGTGTCCTTCTAGGCTCCATCCTGCTTTGCTATCTTTCTTCCCTGCTATTCTTTGGGAAACCTGGAAAGATGACCTGCCTTCTGAGACAACCAGTTTTTGGCATCATTTTCTCAGTGGCTGTTTCTTGTATCTTGGCAAAAAACAATCATGGTGGTCCTTGTCTTCATGGCCTCAAAGCCAGGAAGCAGGATGATGACATTTCTAGGCCAAAAAGTGGCCAACTCTATTGTTCTGTCCTGCTCCTTCATCCAAGTAGCTATCTGTATTGCATGGCTGTCATCCTCTCCTCCATTCCCAGATACTGACATACACTCAGAGATTGGGCAAATCATAGTAGAATGTAATGAAGGGTCTCCTTTCATGTTCTACTGTGTCTTGGGCTACATGGGCTTTCTGGCCACCATCAGTTTCATTGTTGCTTTCCTAGCCAGGAAACTACCAGGCACTTTCAATGAAGCCAAGTTCATCACCTTCAGCATGTTGGTCTTTTGCAGTGTTTGGATCTCTTTTCTTCCAGCTTATCTGAGCAGTAAGAGGAAAATGGTGGTGATAGTTGAAATTTTTGCCATTTTGGCTTCTAACACCGGACTATTGGCTTGCATCTTTTTCCCCAAATGTTATATTATAGTTCTCAGAGCTGATCTGAACACCAAGAAGCTGGTCATAGAGAAAAGAAAACATGAATTCTAAATCTGAAAAGCTAGTTTGTGTGTGTGTGTGTGTGTGTGTGTGTGTGTGTGTGTGTGTGTGTGTGTGTGTGTGTGTGTGTGTGTGTTTTGTGGTGCTCTCTATGTATCTGGAGGAAAAATTTGTATTCCTCAGAAAGCAATAAAAAAGATCTTTGTGAATAAACAATTGCAAAGTACTTCTTCAAAATCCATTCTTTTGGGGGTATAGAAATACCTTTATGTATGCTAGATGGAAGCTTCATAGAGTTTTTTGAGAGAGGAAGGAGGGACTGGGGTGACAGAATGAGGGTGGGTGAGGGATTGGTGGATCAGGTCTTGGAACAGGGTAGATTCATTGGCAGCTGTAGCCACAAAATCCTAACCTCTTTGCCAAACCCAATTGTGTGGTATGAGTCCACACAGGCCAACTGTAGCTATTTAACTAGTGCATGTCTGAGGAGATCCCCCTGCTCCATGTAGGCTTACCCCCAGAATTGCCCCCCAACCACAGAAATCAGTAGTAGCCATTTTGGTACCACTGCAGGGAGGACGGCTCTTTTCTTTATTTGGAGGTGTGGCTCATCAAAACATTAAAAATTTAAAAGCAACAAAAACATTAAAGTCCTGGAGGGCTTAATGAGCCTCAGAATGCCATATAAGGCAAAAAACAAAGTCATTTCCAGTTTCCAAGGAAACTGGAAGTTGCTTTTTTGACCATTCTGAGCTTTGTAGAAGTCATGCACGGATGTGCACGGCTTCTGCAGGGCTCAGAAAAGGCTCCGGAGGTTTGGGGGGAAACGGATCAGTGACGAACTGTCATTTATGTGGTCCATCACTGAATGGAATGTCACTAAGCGACATTCATCTGTAATTTTACAATGAATTCTGTTAAAATGTTTCATGTGCCTCTTTAGTCTAAGTTACCTTTTCATGAGGATTAACAATGAATCTGAACTGAAACTCCAGGAAAAACTTTATCTGTTGGAATAGGTTTTCTGAAGATCACCCCCATTTTCAGCTCTTACTAGTGTCAGTGAGAGTCCAAATTAAAGCTTTTCAGTTTTGGCAACATGACAGAGAGCAAAGTGAAGAAATGCTCCTTTTCCATTCTCTGATTGCTTGCACTTCTCAAGTCTCAGAAACTATGAGTTCAAAGGGCCAAAGATCAGAGGAACTGAGATGCAGTGCTGAGGACCAGTGCCTAGATGCCTAGAGAGGCATTTGGCTTCCTCTCCGCATTTGTGGTCACTCTCATGCAGTGATGTGCTCAGAACAGTGGGTGGTGAAGTGGAATAGGTGATGAAGTGGTTATGAATAAACTCGTTTTACTCTGAACTTCTGTGGTTCTTCATTCTGACTCCAAACAATGAGTTGCTCAAGTGATATCTATGGACCCAAGGGAATAGACGCAAGAGTTTTTTGCACACTTTGCAAATGGAACTCAGATTAGCAAGAGCATCAGGGACCACACAAGAAGGCATTGTTTTCTTGTAGAAGGAGCATAATTGTCTTCTGCTTTCTGCAGTAAACAAAAAATACACAATACACAGGTCACAACAGTAAGTTGCTGATCACAATGATGACTTGACTGCATTCCTTTTCTGAAAATGAAATAGGATTCAGATCTTGGACACCACAGGTATGTTTAATACACTTTTGCATGAATTATTTCATCTCAGGATTAGTTCAGATATAGCATGTGTGATGTGAATCACTAGTGAGAGTCACCAGTGTCCAGTGGTTTCAATAGTAAATTGACCAACGACTTTGATGGAAACAGTGGTACTCAAATTGCATTACTTTGACTGAACTTGATCCAAGGTGTTTTGTGGACTGTTAACACCAATATGTTAGTAAAAAAGGCACACAAGCAGTTATACTTTCTGAGGATACTTGGGAAGTTAGACCTGCCACCGTGTTTGTTTGTGTCTTATTACCGTAGCACTATTAAAAGTGTCTTAACATATGACATTCTGGTGCGGTATGGGAGTAGCTCTGCAATGAATAAAAAAGCATTGCAGAGAATTATAAAGATTGCACAAACCATCACTAAGACCCATTTACCAGCCCTGGATAACATCTTCATACCCTGCTGTTAGCAGAAGTCATATAGTATTCTTAAAGATCATTCTCACCCAACTTATAATTTTTTTGAATTGTTGCCTTCTGGCAAACAATACAGATCTATTAGGACACACACCACATGATTTACGAACAGCTTTTATCCCAGAGCTATAACCATATTGAACAATGAACTGAAAAATTATTAGGAATGTGAATACACAGCATCTTCAACTGTTTACTGGGTTTTATTATGTGTGTGTGTGTGTGTGTGTGTGTGTATGTGTGTGTATGTATGTATTGAATGTGGGGTGGAATTAAATGTGTTGTATGTTACTTAAATGTTTTATGTCATGTCTTGGAGTGCGTTAAAATTTTGTTGTACCTGGTACAGTGACAATAAAGTATCTATCTATCTATCTATCTATCTATCTATCTATCTATCTATCTATCTATCTATCTATCTATCTCATAATTTTATTATTGTTGCATGCTTCCTTGAAAGACCTTCTAAAAACTTAGGGATTAGAGAAAGGAAAAATAGACAAAAAAAGTTGCCCCCTTCCCAGGTAGAACAGTGCTTTATCTGAACATACTGTATATCTCCACTATTATATAAAGATCTTATCACAAAAGCAAAAGTGCTGCAGACAAGTAGGCAGTAGATTCCAAAGACAATTACCATGAAATTATAAGGCAATAGTTGCTGAAAAAATAGTAACTTTTTAAGCAAGTCACTTGGTTTCTGTGTTTCTTTACAACATATAGTCAATTCAAATACAAGCATGTCTGTTCAATTCTCTTCCATGTGCCACTCTGCTGAGATTCTTCCAACCCTTGTGTTCTTTCTGTTGTCACCTGGGCTGGTACTGAAATCAAAACTGAATTCAGTCATGTTACTGAACAAGGAGAAAGTTTTGTGTTACCTCTATTTTCTCCTCCTCCATATTTATGTACTCCCTTTATTCATTGTATGTATGTATGTATGTATGTATGTATGTATGTACGTATGTATGTATTTCTACAGTGTGAGCATTTTGAAACTGGTAGCAACTTGAAACACTGGTAGAGGGTATGCACAAGTTCCCATTTCACATCTCAGTGTTGCCATGACTTGACCAGGTATACTTGCCATGACTTTTGGTATACTACTGAGGAACATGATAGTAATCTGTTTTGTAAGGTTGTTCTATGACAATGGAATGCTCTCCCCCCCCCAGTAGCTAGATGAAGATGCTCCAAACCATTTGAAAAAATGTACTTAGAAAAGTAGAAAAATATAATGATCCTGAAATATGCAATGGCACAAGCCAAGAGCACATAAAACAAGCGTATGGGCAGACATACAAATATATTATCTATTTTTTTTAATTACATTTCATTCCAATTTACTATATGTCAGATTTTTTTTACAACATTTCATTCAATGGGATACTCAATACTGCTAGTGTGTTCTAGTCAAAATTCACTCTAGTTTCATTGACTGAATCCTAATCCATAAAATAGCCAACTAGTGGTTGCAGTTGAAATGAGAAAACTCTCAGTGTAATCGTGCGGGGTTGCCTAGACAGTAGTTCAAATTCTGGCATTTCCATTTAAAGACTGTCAAGTAGCAGAACAGGTAAACACCTCTCCTGGGGAACCTTGAAATCCTCTGTCATCCAGCCTAGAAAGCAGGTTTACAATATAATCCTTTTATCAGCCTGATCCTGTCAGGGTGTTATACTGCAGGAACAAGTGTTCCGGCAGCTTATGACCTATTATAAAACTCTCACAAAATGAGACATTCTATTTGACATGGCCTGGCCACTATCACAGCTGGGAAAGAGCCATGTCTAGGGAAACACTGATGGAGGACATCCAACAGCATCGAAAAGTCTGTGCAGGGGGCAGGTGGGAGTGGAGGGAGTTGATGAATTGAGATGGGAAGTGGAAGGAATGGGGCAGAGAATGGGACAGGGTGGAGGGCAGATTGAGGTTGGAAAGGGGCAGTATTGGTGGCAGTGATACACAGTGATATCCCCCTTCTCAGCCTCAATCTCCTGACTCAGTTCCATGTAGCGTAGCAGGGCACAGGTTTGAGTAGACCCAGCAGGCTAGCGAGGGCTTACCCTGAGGCAAGGAAAAAATTACCCTGAGGAGGCCTTCGCAGCTCAAAACTCCCCATGGGATTTCAGTGCATGCCCCATTGGCACAGTTCCCTCACAGCATGGAGAATGGCAGCCCAATCCTAACTTGCACTGGAACAGGCAGGCCGGTGGGACTGCACTGTATCCAGCGCAAGTTTCAGGTAGCCAGAGGCTCAGCCAGGGGCAAGGAGAAACTTTTTCCTTTGCCCCGGGGAGAGCCACTGCAGTCCCAATGGGGCTACTCAGGAGGTCACACAAATCTGAGCAGCCTGGACTGCGTGGGAACGGGTTTAGGATACACATCCTGGACCAGTCTCCTGCTCCCTGCCTGCCTGCCCTGGGAATGCCCGCTGCCCGTCCTCCCCAACTCTGGAATACCTACCTCCTGCCTCCTCCTCACCCTCCCCATGCCCCCCCCAGACCTCTGCATTGGCCAAGCTCAGCCAGCACAAAGGTACCGTGGATACTCACCTATAGTACACAAAATTTTTGCCAAGTAATCAAGATCCAATTATCACTTTTTCTTATCTCTGGGTCAATCAGAGGGCAGAGACTTTCAACTCTAAAAAGCTTTCTTGCTAAAGCAGGTTCATGAGAAGCAATGCAGAGATCATTTATTTCTATAGTAACTTTCCTGGGAAATTCCAGCCAAAGTTAACCTTTTATTCTCCACCATTCCCTTTTGCAAATGCTGCTGCAACCTGGTTCCTTTTTGCAAATGCATTTGGCAGAAGTCTTTTTTTTTTTTTTTCCAGCACCAGGATGGGATCCTCCTTTCCATCTGAAATAAAGTCCCAGGCTACAATTCAGTGCACCATTATTTAAGAATAACTCCCATGGAAAGCAGTGGGTCTACTTCTGAGTAAAAAGGGTTGCAGATATATGCAGCTGCATCTCTCTGCTGTGAATTGAATTGCACACTACTAGTTATGTGTTATGGGTTGTATGTTGTACATAGAGCTTCTGGCTTAACACACCAGACACCTTAAAGGTGGAATTGATTCCTGGTTCTCCTGCAGTGGTTCCCAATCTTTTTCACTTGCATATCCCTTGGCAGCCCATTTCCATAAATTGTACCCTTCATATTAGCTAAATGTTTGTAATTAATAATACAAGCCCTCATCTCCTCCAAATGAAAGCCCAGATTTCATGTATTCATCACAGTGTTTTCTCTTTTTATCTGTTTGAAGAACAGAAGACTCTGCCTTTGCACTGTTTTGCACCAGAAGTGTGCTGAGAAATTCTGCGTGATTGAACACTTTCCATATTATGTTTCAGCTTTTTTACTGTGCTGGTTTTCAGTCACTGGTTCATACATGAATTGATGACCAAAAATTGGCTTTTGGTGGGGCTTTCACAGCCAACTAGCTACCTCCCTTGCTGCCTTGCTGGTCCTTGCAAGTCATTCCTGTCTTGCAAGGCATTCTGGAGCATGACCTGCCTTTTTCTGCCATTATTCCATTATTTTTCAAGTACCCCTAAAGATCCTGTTGAGTGCCTCTGGGAGTACATGAATACCAGGTTGGGAACCACTATTTTACTGGTATGTTGTTTATAGTGCACTTACTCTGATAGTGTTTACAAAAGGTGGTGAAGACCAGAATTTAAAAAGAATAAAAATGTATCTTATGATCTTTTACTATGTTTTTAATAAATTACAGACTACAGTCCTTAGGTAAAAATTAGTGGTAGATTCTCCCCTGGGGGCTGGGGATAAGAATAGGCCCTCAGTTTGGCTGTACTTGTCGTAAGAGGTGACTAAACAGCCACCGGGTAGATGGGGCTCGTCAGCCTGGGAAGGCAGCTCATCTGAGAGAAGGAAAACTCTGATCCCAAACCTCCACTGCCTTGTGGCTACATCCAGTTAAGGAAAAGGCTTCAGGAGTCAACCTCGAGGCAAAATCCGGAGCCGGAGTCCCTGAGGCAGTTCATGGCTGAACACAGTCACGTTCTGGCAACTCCTGCAACGCCGCTGGAACCAACCGTATTGGCTTCTGCCTTTCCATTGGACCATTTCAGTGACGTGGAGAGGGGGGATTTGCTGCATGGGTAACAGCCTATCCTCCATACCTACTTTACCCAGGCTTCGCATACTGGAGAGGACACTGTTCCAGAGCCACCATTCAGAGCGCGATACCATAGTCTTCCGAGACTAAAGGATGCCAACAGCAGTGGTAGATTATTTTTCAGGATCTGGCCTCAGGTAAAATCAGACAAAATTATAGTCAGAGACACCCTCCTCAGTTTAACCCCTGACTTATCCGAGGGTCATAGAAAATTCCATGATTTGGGGCTCAAAACCTGCCCTCGACTTATCTGTGGGGTCGGCTTATGGGCAAGAGTCTGCGGTGCCTCTTCCCAGGGATCGTGGCAGCGAGGGAGGCTGTCGCATGTCCATGTGCTGGCCTAACTCCCCTCAGAGTGGCGCGAAAGTGCTTTATGGCACTTTTGTGACACTCCCAGGCTGGTGCAAGGGACTTGTGCCAGTCCAGGGCACAGTTTGGATTGTGCCCTAAATTGGATTGGGCTGTTCGTGTAATCAGAAGTAAATCCCACCATATTTCATGGGTTCACTAGTGCGTAACAGCCCAATCCCGAGTTGCCCGGAGCGCCTCCTCCCTGCCCCTGACAGCCTGCCCCCTCCCCAGAATGCCTCCTCCACACATCTTTCCCTGCATGCCATTCTGCAGCTCGGCAGTGGGAGACCATCGAGCCGTGGAACCTGGGCGACCACCCTGCGCTAGCCCAGCACCAGCTGGCGGGCGCTGGAGCCCGGCGGTGATCCCCGCAAATGTGCCTTACGGTACGTTTGCGGCTGTGGTTGGCAGCATGGAGGCTTGCCACTGACCACAGGATTGGGCTCTAAGTGTGCATAGGATTGCAGCCCCATAGTAAAGAGGCTTACATGGAAAATGTAGTGTCAACATTTCTGAAAGTTCTCACTGAACTTTATGTCGGATGAATATATATGCTCAGTGATGTGTCTTGGACAAGAACTACAAATGCAGAAAAGTAAAATTACTGAAATCAATACATTGTATTTTATCTCCACAGATATTCATCACAAGACTATTGAATGGAGGCAGACAACACTACAGCAGAAGTTATGGAATTTGTATTTGTGGCAATCTCACAGTACCCAGGAGTTGAACGTGTCCTGTTTATACTATTCCTGCTGGTTTATGTGACAACATGTTTGGGAAATGCCACTATTATAGCCACTGTCATGTCAGACCACCATCTCCACACACCTATGTATTTCCTATTGGCTAACTTGGCTTTTCTAGATGCTAGTGAATCCTCAGTGACTGCTCCTAAATTGCTCCAAGTTCTCCTTTCCCAGAACAAAACCACCTCCTTCCATGGATGTTTGACACAGGTGTTCTTTTTTCACTTTATTGGGGGTACTGTTGTCTTCTTCTTGGTGGTGATGGCAGCAGATCGTTACCTGGCTGTTCAGAAACCTTTGCAGTACATGGCCATCATGAACAAGAACACCTGTCTAGGAGTTGTTATAAGTGCTTGGCTCGGTGGTTTTGTGCATTCCATTGTCCAAGTGATGCTTGTTTTACAGTTACCATTTTGTGGCCCCAACATATTGGACAATTTCTATTGCGATGTCCCACAGGTGGTCAAATTGGCCTGCACAGATATCTTCGCTGTTGAACTACTCATGGTCTCCAACAATGGGCTTGTTACCACAGGGGCATTCATTGTTTTACTAATTTCCTATAGCATCCTCTTGTTCAAGATACAAAATCATGTCTCAGATGGGGAGCACAAAGCCCTTTCTACCTGCGCAGCCCAGTTCACGGTCGTGAGCTTACATTTTATCCCCTGCATCTTCATTTACGACCGCCCCTTTAAAAAATTTGCCGCAGACAAAGTTGTCTCCATCCTCTACACAGTTATCACTCCCATGCTCAACCCCATCATCTACACACTCAGAAATACTGAGATGAAAAATGCCATTAGGCGGTTAGCAAGCAGGCTGCTGAACTTTTTTCAGAAGAGATCAAAGCTGTGAATTTCACTTAGGGCACAATCCTATCCTGCGCTGGAACAGGCAATCCAAGAGGCTTGCGCTATATCCAGTGCAGGATACAGGCCCAAAGCTGCTCAGTCAGAGGCTAGGGGAAACTTTCCTCCTTACCCCTGGGTAAGGCGCCCTGGCCCCAATGGGTCTCCTCGAACTTGCGCCACCTCCTGAGGTGTCAGTCTTGTGTCAGCCTCTGCAGGCTGGTGCACCTCCATGCACCAGCGTGGCTTACTCTTGAGGAGGCGCAAACATGCTTTACGGCACGTTTGCAACCCTCCTGGGTCAGCGCAAGGGACTTGCGCTGGCCAAAGTACTTCTCAGGATTGCGCCCTTAGAGTTACAGGAAGAGTTCATTTCTGTATCATAAGTTTTTGATCATTATTACAATTAAATTATGCCGGTTTAATGGTGGGTTTAAAGCCTGCATAATTTTTTATTTGGTTGGTCAGTTCTGGTGACACAAATACACAAAGGCTGCAATTCTTTGACTATAAAACTCCATTGACTATAATGGGACTTACTTCTGAGCAGGCATGCATGGGCTTGAACTCAAAGTGATTTTAAAAAAACAGCCATCTCAAATGTATCTTGCAATGTAAGGAGAGAGACCCTTTATGTTCAATTGTTGATTAGTCTGATTGTTGATTAGATGTCTTTAAAGACATCTGCACAACTTGGAACCCATTAACCCAAATGCAGTCTGGAGGAAAAATCCATTATGGGTTACAAGTCATAGTAGGTATGTGTAAGCTCTTGGTTTTAGAGGCAAGCTGCCTCTGATTGCCGGATGCAGGGGAGGGCACCAGGACGCAGGTTGTGTCTGTTGTCTTGTGTGCTCCCTCAGGCATTTGGTGGACCACTGTGAGATACAGGAAGCTGGACTAGATGGGCCCTTGGCCTGATCCAGCAGGGCTTTTCTGATGTTCTTATATTGGGCCACCCAACCATGTATGGCAGGCCAACGTGGGTTTCATGTCCTTTATACATTGCTTTTCTCATACTGGAAAAAGAGGAGGTGCTGTAATTAGATGTACTTTTCAAACACATTAACATGCACACATAGGGGAAATCTGATGCCATGGAGCCCTTTGCAGTGGCTACTGGCACAGTTCAAAGGTTTAGTGGAAAAGAAGATGGACACAAAAGAAAAGGTTTGCAACAAATAAACATTTATTGTGGGAATAATTTACAATAGTGGGGAGACGGAATTAAAATAAGAAACAATTTAGTATAACTTACAGCCCAATTCTGTCTAACTATCCAGTGCTGATGCAACTTTGCCAATTGGGTGCGCGCTACATCCTGGGGGGGGCAGTCACGGAGGCCTCCTCAAGGTAAGGAAACATTTGTTCCCTTATCTTGCAGCTTCATTTTGTCTGTATCAGCACTGGAAAGTTGGCTAAGATTGAGCTGTCAGTCAGTAATGTGGTTAGGCTCTTATGATAAAATTTTCAAACGTGCGCATATGCACACAGGCAGTTGCAGACCTGGCTCCTGTGCTGGCCCCAGGGCACAGGACCGCAACATGCTGCCTCCCCGGATCCTTACCTCTGCTACGGAGCCTCATGCAACAATCCTGAGCGCTCAAAAAGCCTTCTAGGGCTTCTGCTGTGCCCTTAACAGTACTGAGCACCTGTGGATGCAGCGCAGGGCTTCGCCTGCCCCGGAATGGCTCTGGAGGGCAGGCAGTGGTAGTGTGGCAGGTGGAGGCGGTGCTGCAGCAGGAATGGCAGTGCCACCCCCACAGATCCCACAGGCACAGCGCCTGGGGCTTTTGCTCCCCTGCCCCACCCCCAGACTGCCACTGCACAAAGCAAGAAACTGAGAGAGGCCCTGAACATGCTTTGACAATACACAGGACTGAGAAGGAAAATATGTAATTGATAACACGGCTGCATCAAGAACCAAAGATACCAGTCTCTTTTTATACTTCAGAAACACTGCAGTGCGTGGCAGAAGTCTTGGGGTTAGCATGCAGACCAAGCAGTTCTTCCCTTTAAAGGAAAGGTGCAAAGGGCTTGAAAGATCTAGATCGTAGCCACAGCAAGCTCAAGGAAGGGAAGAGAGCCAGAGCTGCTTGCCTGGGAGGAGGCACATTGCAAGGCCCCCCACAAGGAATGATTATCCAGCCCACACTGTCACAGTGGCTTTCAAGGTTGCACTTGAGGGAGAGAAGGAGGGAAGGGGGGAAAGGAGAAGGGACAAGGGTGGCTTAATGTAACATCAGCAGGCCAGTTCAAATTAATGCAAAGGCAACAAGGTAGACAGGTGAGTGAGAAATGAAAGGATGGAAAGACTAACAGCCCAGTCCTACTCCTTTCCCACCATACTGTACAAGTGCGCCAAAACACCATGTTTGCACCATTGTATCACTGCATGGGGAGTTAGGTCGCATTGGTCTGTTAGAGCTGTATGACTCATCTGTCTCCTGGATCTCAATGGTAGTTGACATGGATTAAATGGGATTGTCAACAAATGATCTACAGCTTTGAGTCAGAGTGGGAATACTCGAAACAGGGAATAGATAGTTGCATGCAGTCTCCACCATGCAGGAGCTCATGCTAAATGGGGTAGGAGAGTGTGAGGAGAGGGAAGAGCCTACTATGGGTGTTTACACTTAATAAAAACTTGGCCTATTTAATCCAAACATCTTGTGTTGTATCTCATTGGGGCTATTCTGAGCAATGATTGAGACTTAAGTTAGCTACAACTGATTATTAGGCTGCAATCCTACATACACTTATATGGGAGTAAGCGCTATAGACTCTAATTAGACTTACTTCTGAGTAGACTTACTGAGTAGACTTACTGAGTAGTACTGAGTAGACTGAGTAGAGGAAAAATCCATTACGGGGTACAAGCCATGATGTGTATGTGCAACCTCCTGATTTTAGAAATGGGTTATGTCAGAATGCCAGATGCAAGGGAGGGCACCAGGATGAGGTCTCTTGTTATCTGGTGTGCTCCCTGGGGCATTTGGTGGGCCGCTGTGACATACAGGAAGCTGGACTAGATGGGCCTATGGCCTGATCCAGTGGGGCTGTTCTTATGTTCTTATGTTATGTAGACTTGCATATGATTGGGCTCTTAGGTTTCACTTTCTTTGCACATAACCCTGTGTGAATATGAAAAAGAGAAAGAGGAAACTGAAGGAAGTTTCCTCTAGGAAAGGTGTTCATGATAAATAAAAAAAAAAGATTTCAAACAAAAAAAATTAGCATTGTTATTCAGTTTACACATGAATGATATGAACAATTTATAGTCATTAATATGCACATGGACACCTGGACTTGGCAACAGGGTTTTAGAAATGTCTTTGGAACTAACCAATTCACCCATTTTCCAGTTCATTTCTCTGAAACTGTGTCCCTCCTAGCAAATGGGGGGGGGGGTACAATCCTGGTGTAAATCTCTGGTTGTGCAATAGCACCCCAGCCAAGATGTGATTAAGCTGCAACTCCATTGACAATGAAAAAATGTTTTTCCTTCTGTAAAAATGTAATTCTTCTCAATAATCTCCTAATGGCATTCTTCATCTCGGCATTTCTCAGTGTGTAAATGAGAGGATTTAACATCGGCGTGAGAACGGTGTAAAGTGCAGACAGACTCTTGTCCGCTGCAAATTCCTGGAAAGGGCGAGCATAGATGAAGATACAGGGTACAAAATGTATGCAGACCACTGTGATCTGGGCCACACATGTGGAGAGAGCCTTCTTCTTCCCTTCTGTGATGTGAACTCTTATCTTAACCAAGATGATTGTGTATGATACAACCAGGATGATGAAAATAAGGACAGTGAGAAGCCCACTATTTGAAAACATTAGTAACTCTAGAATAAATGTGTTTGTACAAGCCAGTTTGATAACTTGGGGAATATCACAGTAGTAATTGTCCAAGGTGTTGGGTCCACAGAAAGGCAATCTAATCATTAAAACTATCTGAACAAGGGAATGAACAAAACCACCCAGCCATGCTCCTGTGACCAATCCCACACACATAGTTTGGTTCATTATGGTGAGATACTGAAGAGGTTTATGGATAGCCACATAGCGGTCCAATGCCATTACCATGAGCAGAAAGACCACTGCTCCCCCAGTGAAGTGAAAGAAGAACATCTGTGCCATGCACCCACCGAAAGAAATAACCTTGCGCTGTGATGTGAGGTCCCACAGCATCTTTGGCACAGTGACGGAAGACTCGCTGAGATCTATGAAGGCCAGGTTTCCTAGCAGAAAGTACATTGGGGTGCGAAGCCGGTGGTCAGTAATCACTGTGGTGATTATGGTGAGGTTGCCAAGCCAAGTGGCGACACAGATGGCAAGGAACACCACAAAGAGGACATATTGCAGAATACGGTTTGCTGTGAGGCCCAGAAGAAGAAATTCCGTCACGGTGCTGGTAAGGTTCTTTGGCTCCATTTGGGATCACTGAAATACATATATACAAAGAAGAATTGCAAGCCAACCACATTTCCCCTTTTTGTTTTAAAAAAATTGTTGCTTTTTTTTGTTATTGTACTGAATTTGCACTGAGAATTCTATGGAAATATCCCTCTCTTGCAAAACTTCAAACTGGTTTGACAAAATAGAAGATCCTCACTATCCACTAGACACAGGGTGTGGCACAGTCCTTCTTCCTAAACATGCTTCCCAACCACGGGGAAGGAAGAACCTCAGGATTGATTTTTTTTCTAGAACCTTGTGGACCACCAGCTGCAAAATGATGGCAGGTGGAGATGGAACTCATGACTTCTATACTGATGTTCAACTTAGTACACCTGTATATATGGAGGAGATGAGATTTGTGCCACTGACCACCTTCACCGCCTCCCCCTTCTAACGGTAGCTTAGTGATATAGTTCACGCTTTACATCTAAATGTTTCCAGATTCAGAGAGAGCAGAGTGGGAGGGGGGGCTGTATGCTTTAACAACAGTGACTCCATGCTTAGAGAGAAGAGTAAAACTAAATGCTTACAAACCTTTTGCATACTAAGTAGTGGCTTCATGCCCTCACCCCGTGCCCAGTTTCCCAGTACCTTGGTCCTTGAAGACCAAATGGAGCTGGTCTATGTAAACACCTGTTATCTTGCAAGTGCAGTGAAATGTGTACGGAGGAAGGACACCACTACCACCAGAATGGGGGGGGGGGGTAAAGGGGAGCTTGGGTGAAGCAGGAGTGGAAATTTACTGAGCTTCTACCTGTTGAATTGTATTGCTCTGAACTGAGTATGAAAGGCTGGCTGCGTCCAGCTGAACTTTGCACATGATCTGAGAACGTTCTCCTTGAGGCTTGCTTGGTTAACCTGCAATGAACAACTGTTTCTGCACCTTCCGTTCAGAGCATTGAATCGGGGCACACCGCCATGCCCTCAGAGTTTGGGAGAGGTAACAGAGTACTACTGGGTAATGAGTTAGCACTTTGCTATTTTAAAATTGTTCTTACACCAATAGGGATTGATAGTGGCATTTCCATTTGGAAAACTGCATGTGGTTTGTAGAGTTATGATATTTTTAAAAATCCAATTAAATTGTGGAAACATGACTGCAGTAGCTTGCATATGTACTTCTTTTCAGTGCCATTCCCCCTTTAATTAGCAGAGGGACCAAGAGAAATCCTTTGCACTGTCAGTCTCTGCAGCAAGACACTGAGCAAGAGGCCCTCAATTCCAACTGAGGCTCCATTTACACACATTGCAGTCATAGACAAGCTATACAGAGTTTCACTGTGATGTGAGGAGAAGGGAAGAAGCCCCTGACTTGGCTCCAAGCATCCACCTTAGCACTCTTGAATTCAACAAGTGGATGGGATCCATGACCCCACTCTCTTTGTCTATAGGCACTCATAGAACATACTAGAAGTTGCAGGTGCATACCTTTCTTAGGGAAGGAACTGTAGCAGTGATAGAGCACCTGCTTTGCATGCTGAAGGGCCCAGGTTCAATCCCCACCATCTCTAGGTAAAGTGTCTGTCTGAGAGCCACTGTTAGCCAGTGGCAACGCTTAGCCAGGTAGACCAATAGTCTGACACAGGATGAAGCAGGTACGGAGGAATTAGACTGTGTCTGGTGACACCCCAGCGTTGACTAGACCTGGCTTCTGTTGTTGATCTATCAGTGAGTCCTGAGGCAGCAAACAGCCCATCCAGGAGAAACAGCACAGCATGTGAGAGAAGAGGCTAGGATCCTGTCACATTCTCCTGCAGCCAGGACTTGGAAGGACACTCAAAGGGCAGCTAGAATCCAGCAGCCTTTCCCTGCACTGGGACTAGTCAGTGACACTGTAGGGGGTAGGAAGAGTAGCCTGAGTAAATGCACACTCTCACTGTGTGGAATTACTGTGTATTTACAGAGTCATTACGAGGATCATTCTGAGTCTATTCTGGGTTGGGGTAGCGTGAGAAAGGAAGAACAAAAGAAGGAACAATTATGGATGTCTTCAACAATATTATATATAATTGAAATCTCTCTGAGCTGCTAAACAATCTTCCTATTACCTGCAGAGATCACTGAGCTAAAGGGGCAAAGAGGTGCTTAATTTCATATTTTATATGTGCAGGTGTTTTGATAACATCAAGTTTCACTTTATCCTGTTGGCTTTCGTCTCTCCTTCTTTAAAGCAATCAGTTAAAAAAATGGCAGAAAAGCAACTGCCTGATTGTACTGACCTGTTTTGCTTTTAGTCTCCAGAATAAGCTGTCTCCAATTTGAGCTGGAAATCACATCTTGACTCTGTATTTTGAGCTCCCTTCCAGTTTCTGGCCTGGGCACCCCAAAACAACAAATGCCTCTGTGATCAAAGAGAGATTTGCTACACAAGTCTAGTCTTATGTAAAGATTCCCACCCAAGTCGCTGATTGAAAGCATTATCACGTGTTGACAGAACGTGAGACAAAGCAACCATTTCATCTCTGGGGATTGCTCTATGAAGAAAGTTTGCTAACTTTCTGTGGGAATATGGCAAGGCATGTGAAGAATTTGGTATCTTAACAACACTGCAAAGAAACTGGAATTTTAAGAAGCTACCTGATATGCTGGTAATGGACCAAGACATTTTATGTATGGAAGTGGTAAAGGTGCTGTTACAGATAGGATATGGCCCCCTTCAGATGTGAATGTCCCAAAGATAATTTTTACTTTTATTTAGTTGATTTTTATAGTTGATTGGATGTGGTATTACAAGAAAAAAAATGGATTGAAAACAGGTGGCTGTTGTTTTCTGGCTTTTGGAAGAAATATGTTGCTGTTCCAGTCCAGAGTGGGAGACTGCCTGCTTCTTTATACTTCTACAGGGTATTCCAGTCTGTTTCCCTAGAACACGGTATTTGTTTGAGAAGAAAGAGAATCATAAGCCCAGTCCTAATTAAATTCCTGCATGGCAATGCAGCTACACCAGCATGGGCAACGTTGAGTCCCCCAGGGGAACTGTGGTTGCTGTGGATCTCCTTGGTGTAGGGGGACATTTGCCCCTTTGCCCGTTTGTAAACCCCAGCAGCCGCAATGCAACAACTTGGACCAGCACCAGTGATATCGCTGGCACAAGTCCAAGTTGAAATAAGGGAGCAGGCTCCACAATGTGGCTACTCAATGTGTTTGCACTTGCTATTTATCCAGCACAGGGTTGAGAGGTCTCGTGTCAGACCAGGAGGCCCAACGTGGAGTTCTGGATCGAGAGGAGCAGAGCTCCACTAGTCCCACCCCCACCCGCCTTGCTCCCATTGCTCTCCCTACCTTCCCCCGCCCTTTCCCCACCCCCACTTACCTCTCCTGCACCCAGAGCAAGGAAAGAGCTCCGGGCAACATGCAATGGGTATCTGGCCGGCATTGGCTCAGTGCAAACCGGCGCTGTGCCAGTGCCAGCACTGACCCAGCTGTGTGTCTCGCAGGCATGACTTACAGCACATTTCTGACATTCAGCACCAGCAGACAGCTGGATCCTAAGGATCAGGCCTTTAGGGAAACAACAAACAGCCACCTATTCCCAAAAACCCTATTCCTGCTAACCCCTGCTAACTGGATTAGAGGCACTTTCTAAGTGGGTGCTCTTCTTTCATTTAGCAGGGGGAGAGTAACTGGCCCTCCTCACCCCAGCACTGTCTTTCTAGTGGCTGTCTGCTGCTGTTCTTTTGCATCTTTTTAGATTGTAACAGGGACAGGGAGCCGTTAGTTATTTGTTTGATTTTCTCTGTAAACCGCTTTGGGAACTTTCCAATGTAAAGCAGTATATAAATACTGTTAATAACAGTATGACCTTCCAAAGTCTTCTAGCTGGCAAAGTTTACAATTGCAACACTTCTTAGTTTCTAAATTTGGTCCCTCTGCACTATCTGCCTCACAAACACCCCCACTTCTAGACGTAGTTATGCAGTTCGTTGATACGAAGAAGCCAGTAATATTTGTTTATAAATCTCTAATGTCATGAACTAAGTTTGATACACATTTACTCCGAACTAAATGGAATTCTGAATTGGAACATTCTATCCTGGGTGAGCAATGGGAGGTGGCACTTAAGAATATACCCGCAATATCTAGAGATTTTAGATTGCGCCTAGTACAGCAAAAAATACTCTTTAGAATAGATTGGACACCACAGAGGCTAAAGGATTTAGTAATGAATCTAGATGTTCGCGATGCTCATGTTTGAATGCAATGCTTACACCTTTGTTGTGGTCTTGTCCTGTGGTCATAAGATTTTGGGATGAAATAATTAACATTATCAAGACTGTGCTACAAAAACCTTTAATTTTTACGGACATGTATGTAATTCTCAATTATCTACCCATTATTTGGAGACTCACACCTGGACAATTGAAATGGACTCTCTGTGCCCTCACTGTGACAAAAAGGGGAGAATTTAATGGCCAGGTAACATCTGAACAAGGAAAGTGTCTACTTATAGCCATGTCATTAGGCCCAAGTGCAGGGCCCCAGCTGTAACCAACTTCCAATTAGTGCATACCAGGCTTGGGAGAACTGTGGAGGAGGCCACTTCACAGGGCCCACTGATATTGTACCAAGTGGGCTTCAAGGCCAACTTGATTAACAACAGGGTTCAGCTGTGAACGTCTCAGGTTGGGAGGGGGGATTCCACCATGAGTAAGAAGGCTTGTGGCACGTCCACCCCTAGAATGTTTGGCTGGAACCGAGTTCTGATTGGTGGATGGGTCAGGAGACCTATAAAGGTGAGGGAGAAGAGTTTCTTTTGTGCTAGCTTGGTCTCTGGCTGAGGGGGCCTGAGACCCTTGACCACTCTGGCAAGAGCGACCCAACTTGTCTGCAGCAAGATGGGTCAGATTGGACTTTGGAAAGCTAAGACTTTGGTGAGTGATAGTCAGAGTTAGGAGTTAGTTGTTATTGTTTTATTAGGCTGGGTGTTGTATTGTATAGGTGTGCTCTTCTCTAAATTCCTAAACTTTTGACTGATGCAGTGCTGTCTGTCTAACTATTCTTTAAACATTTATTCAATAAATCCTACTTATTACAACTGACTGGATTATTGGGATTGGAGAAGCCACAGGGACTGGTTGTGGGCGGCAATGCAGTGTGTCTGGGGTGTACCCTGGAGGACTGGGGTACGACTCAGGGGAGGGTTCCCCAAATTTGACCTGGCTACCAGGATTGGAAGCTCTGCGGTTTAAGAGCTATTTGGCAACCGGTCTTGGATAGGCCTGCGGGTGCCAAGTGACCATAAGGGTTTATGGCTATGTGTTCACCCTGAAAGTAATAAAGAGATTACACGGCCGTTAAGGAGTGTGGTCTGGTTTTCCTTCACACTCACAATAGCAAAAAGACTTATATTACTTCATTGGAAGGAAGGATGCCCACCTACATGTGCCCAATGGATGGACGGTATTTTGCATTTATCAGTATTCGAGCATATCGACGTCAATTGCACATGGATATATTTGAGGATATCTGGAGGCCATTCCTTGATATAATAACATAAGCCACCTAAAGTGTTGATATGCAGATAATGCTCTATCTTAAAAAAAACTGTTAATAATAATAATAATAATAATAATAATAATAATAATAATAATAATAATAATAATAATAATAATATTCCCACCCTGACTCAAAACTGTGGCCTGTCCTTAGATGGCCCAAGCTTCTCTACATCTACCCCAAAACGACAAGGCAGCTGAATTGTGCACTGACTCCCCCAAGGTGGAATGCTTCTAAATCTACCTTTGCAATCCAAGTCTGAGGGCTCACCATCCAGCCTCTCTAAGATTGCAAGCTTCTGAAAAGTGGCACTGGCTCACCTACTAGCCTTTGCTTACCTCAGGTTGCACACTGAAATCCCTACAACTTTTTCCCTGATCCACATGACACTTGCCCAAAAGAGACGTAAATAAAGAAACAAATGGCAGTCTTGGATAGGTGAAAGAACTGCCTGCTAAGGCCAATCAAGGAGGCAGGCAGCAAAAATTCTTACCAGTTGCTCTCAGACTGTACAAAGGAGGGGTGGTGTGGGGGGTTCAAAATCTGGAGCCAGATTGCGGAGAAACCTCAGAGCACTGATTAACATTCAGTGAGACTCTCCCCAAGTGCAAAGCACCAATTGGCGGCTTGCAAAATTGCACTTCAGCCTCACACAATGTAGCAGGCCAGGTAAGGTCAACCCAAGCGCGATGAGTGGAGCACCAACATGTTTACTTCATGTGGCACCCACAAGCGCCATTAATTCACTGATGTGTGGGTTTGAATTCATGCCAATTATTTAAAAGATGTTAATGAAAAGGAGAGGAAGCCTAAACAGTCCTTGACAGCTCTTTGTGACAAAGTCACTGTGGTGGTTCTGTCCTTTTGGAAAGCCAAAATGCTCTCATTCGCTTCCTGACTGTGTTTTTCATCTCTGTGTTGCGGAAAGTGAAGATCATTGAATTCAGCATCGGAGTAAAGAGAGTGTAGAGGACAGAGACGATCTTGTCTCCTGGAAATACTTGGAAAGGTCGGTCGTAAATGAACATTCCTGGAACAAAATTCAAGCTCATCACCATGATCTGTGCAGCACAAGTGGAGAGGGCTTTGTGCTTGCCTTCTGTGACGTGTGTTCTAATCTTCACCAAGATGACAGTGTATGACACAAGTAAGACAAAGAAGATTAATGTCAGCAGTAGCCCACTGTTGGAAACCATCAGGAGTTCAGTGATGTATGTGTCAGTGCATGCCAGTTTGATGAGCTGAGGGATGTCACAGTAGAAATTGTCCAAGACGTTAGGACCACAGAAGGGGAGCTGAATGAGAATTCCAATCTGGACGATGGAGTGAGCAAAACCTCCCAGCCAAGCACCTGCTACCAAACTAATACAAACGCCTGTGTCCATGATCATCAAATATCTCAGGGGCTTGTAGATTGCTATGTATCTGTCAATAGCCATTACCACTAGCAAAAAGACCACCGCACCCCCAGTTAAATGGATGAAGAAGATTTGGGCAATGCACCAGTTGTAGGAAATAATATGGGTATGGAAGAAGAGGTCCCACAACATCTTGAGGGAGGTGACTGATGATTCACTGATGTCTATGACAGCCAGGTTTGCTAGCAGAAAGTACATGGGTGTGTGGAGGTTGGGTGTGGTGATGACGGTGATTATAATGGTGATGTTTCCAATCCAGGTTGTGCTATAGATGAGGAGGAAAAGGAAGAAAAGGGCGGACTGTACTTTTGGATTCTGAGAGAGACCCACAAGGATAAATTCTGTCACTTTCATTGTATTGTTCTCCATTTAGCACCCAGTTGAAGAAGTAATCATTATAGACACAAAATGTTTGTCACTGAGGAACAATGAAAGTCACAGCACCAAGAGTCTTCCAAAACAACCCACCATCAATCCCTGGTCATAAATGCTACACACTGAAAACTTCCATGAACCTAGGCATAGTATGCACTGTAGAGGACACTGAACACAATCACTAGATCACAATCCAGTGGCACAAATGTGGCACATCAAACTCCCACTGCAAGCCACATGAGTTTGTCAGTCATAGCTTTAGCAGTACATAGCACGCTCTCCTTGGAGATTTTTCACATTTTGCAAAGTTCAAACCTAGGCACACTGGCCATACGCCAAGTCATTTATTAGAGAATAGACGAAGCCTTACCATGGCTAAGAAAATGCCGTAAGGCAATTATTATTACATCCAGTAAACCCACATTATTCCTTGAATATCAACATACTTGTATAATTCATTGTCCAACTGAAACTGTTGTTCAGGCTGCAATCCTTTGCACATTTACTTGGGAGTAAGCACTGTTAAACTCAATGGGACTTACTTCCGAGGAGAAATGCATAGGAGTGTGCTGACAGTCTGTTAGTACAGTTTTTACTTCTGCTTTTCAGCTCTCATATATATACTAGGTGCTATGCATCCATTTCAAATCAAAAATATCCTTTAATCGAGTGACAAAAATATCAACAACGTCTTCTGTTCGGTATAATTGTACACAGTCTGTTATTGTGTATGTGTGCTAGATGTGAGGATTATGAAGATAAAAGCAATCTGAATGTTATAATTTAACATTTCCATTGATATACTCCAGATTCTGTGATATCAACATTCTTCAGCTTACTCCTAACAGAATGAAGCGGCTGTTATCACTTGTGTACACATATCTCCACCTTGCTATAAACTAAAGAAACATACCATCTTTTTAAAGTGAAATCATAAGGGAATTTATGTGTTAAACACAGTCAAATGATCAGTTTCCTGGATATTTTCTGATCGGGAACATCCAAATTGATCTAGGCAGGATTCGTTCATTTAGAAAAAGCATAGTTTTCCCACTGGGTGAATGCACACATTCAAAAAACAACGTTACTGTACAGCATGCCAATCAAATCGCAGCCTGTATATTCAGTGTTATTTAGTGCTACCTTCTGTCATTGTTAAGGAACAGATCAGGATGAAAGACAGAAATTCTGGTTCCAGAAAATGGAAAAAGAATCATTTCCAGTCGTGAAGAATTTGTAGCAATTAAGAGCATGAGGTGTTCTGAGGAGTTGACTCATTAACTCCTAAAGATAAAAGAAAACCTCTTGTAGAGTTTGCATCTGAAGGCATTTCTGGAGTTGCACAGACTGATCCTGTATTCAGGTGTCTGATAACAATGAGGACATTTTGAAGTCTCCTTTGAACATTGTCACAACTTGAATATGTTGGTGGGGGAATTGAAGGATCCAAACCCAAGGGAGATCGTTAAAATGGTTTTGTTCACTTCCACGTTCATTGAGACCAGAACAAAATTGTGATAGAAGCCCAATTAGAGGATGGAGCTTATAGAAATCACTCTACTCATTTCAGATATATAGCTAATGTATATGTACCCAATTTTCTTGCCATCAAATGATAGCATCTGCGTATGATATCAAGCCACCAGAGATCAAAGCAAAACAACTTTCTTTTCCAGGGCATCATTCTCACAGTGTGTAGGTGCATAGAGAAGATATGGTAGCACTTGGGAAGGATTCCCCATGTATACATCTAACTTGCAGGTATTCTGACACATGTCCTAATGAACATGGATAGAGCCAAGAGATTGAGAGCCCAAAGCTGGGCTCGGCGTTCTGGCTCACCGCCAGTGCGCACTGTTGCAAACATGCCGTAAGGCAAGTTTGCAGGTCCTATGCCAGGCGAGCACCGGTGGTAGCCCAGCACTGGCCGGCACTGGGCTTCCACCAGGTGGGCACCTGACCTCTGCTGCTCTGCGGTCACATGGATCGCCGAGCAGCAGAGAGGCAAGTGGAGGTGTGGGAGAAGGTGTTCTGGGGAGGGGGGAGGCAGGTGGAGGGTGGAGAGAGGGTGGGAAGAGGCATGCTAGGGGAGGGAGCAGGGAGGGAGGGAGGCGGGACCAGTGGAGCGATGCTCCTTGGGATCCAGAGCCTCCATGTTGGACTTGCTGCCTTACACAGTGGCTCTTGATTCATCGCTGACCTTTTGGTTGGCAGTGAATCGAGTAGCCCCATTGCAGGGCTACTCTCTTTACCTGGGGGAAGGGGACTAAAGTCCATTTCTCCTGAGGAGCCACTAGCAGCTGCCTGAAGCGTGTAGGATGCGGTGGCAGCCATTTTTGGCACTGCCGCAGCCACGCGCCCCGGGCAGTTCAGGATTGGGCTGACAGTCTACCACGGTGATGCCCTCCTGCTCCCTAAGTCCATTCATTCTACATGAATGAATGCATGAAAATGGCCAGTCTAGACCAGTGATTTTCATTTTTCATGTCAGGGCACGCTGACAAGGCACTGTAATTTTCAAGGCACACCGTCCATTTGTTGTCAATTGAAAAGGCACACCACACAGCTGGTGGTGGCTCACATTCCCCAATTGCCCTGCTAATAAATGACCCTCCTTCAAACTCCCATGGCACACCTGTAGACCATTTGTGGAACACTGGTTGCAAATTGTGGGTCTAGACTGCCATCATTTATAAGGTCAGGGAACAATCCAAAGAGATTTCTGATGTCACAGAAAGAACTGTATTTGGAAAGAAAACTAGCAATCCCATCCCCTCCCTGGAATATTCAACTCATTCACAAGGAACTTCGAATCTTGGCTAATGGGAATCGAGGCCCAGATTGTTGTTGTTGTTTTTAAATACTTCATTTGGTTCAACAACTGAGAAAATAGCAACAAAGCATTTTATGTCGATTTAAAGAAGGGATACATTATAGAAAAGTAAACCAACAAATTCTGTATTTTTCAACCTGCATTTATTTGTTACAATCAGCACACTTTAAATATTTTCTGATCATATTTTCTGATTTCCCACTCACCCAGTCAGTTATACAGTATCAAACAGTTCCATAATAAATGTTTTCGTATACTTTGTTCTTTAATTTATTTTTACTTTCTGCCTTTCAAAAGAGCTGCAAGAAGTTCTCAATACCTGTGAAAGCATCATTATCTAGATGTATTTGGATCATTCCAAGAACCTACAACTATTATGCACTTGGTTCCACCAGAATTCTGAATAGAAGCCAGGACAGCAAAGATCTCTACCAATGGAAGGTTCACACTCCAACAACCTTTATTGGCATCATACATAATAAATACATGATCATAAATATAACCCACAAATAAAATAAGCACAGAAGCTACCGCATGGGAAATGCTCACACAAACATGCCAGTCAGGGCTGCCTTGGGCTGTTAAAAATAAAAACTTTTACGAGGAACTTGGCAACAAGCGTCGTCGTTTCTTGCAAAAAGTCATGTAAGAGAAATGCTGCAAACAGATGGGGGGGCAGAATAGCTGGAGAGAACAGGGTCCAGAATAGAGCGGCGGAGCTTGCTAAACACAGGGCAAACGCAAAGAAAGTGAGTGACAGAGTCAGGCTCAATGCCACAGTGATTGCAACACCTTTGGTCAAAAGGTATCTGAGAATAACGACCGTTCAGCACTGCAGAAGGGAAAATATTTAACTGGGCTAACATAAAAGCCCTCCTCTCAAGGGGATTCGTAAGGAACTGGAAATAAGAATAGCGGGTGGCAAAAGAGGGGAAAATTCCATAATAGATAGGAGAGCATACCCAATTCAAATTAGAAGATAACCATGAATATTCAGACTCACTAAGTCTTTCATAAATAAGGGATAGCGCCTGATTAAAATTACTATTAAAAAGAGAGTCTAAAAGAATGCCAATAGAGGCTAATTTAGATATACAGAGAGAAGACCAGAAAGATTGAAAAGGGTCTTTAAGAAAATGAGCAAGAAGAGAGTCAGGATCAGTCTTAAAAAAAAAGACGTAACCAAAGTTTAAAAGTAAATTTCCAGGCCATAGTTGAAGGGAGATGGGTGCCCAACTCAAAGGACAAGGTGGACAGTTTAATATAATTGGGGACCTCAAGGATCCGTCTATAAAAGGAGGCGGCCAACTGATCAACTTTGTTAGATAAGGCATGAATCCAAATAGGAACTCTGTAAAGCAGGCGACTAACCATTTTAGTATTAAAATCATGAAGCATAGCCAGGACATACTGATTCTCGGCAGTATGGTGGAATTTGGTTATCGCCCCAATTAGATGTGGGGAAGAGGCTATCACAGAGTTCCTATGAAAAGACCACTTAAGTTGATAATGTAGAAAAATGCCAAGGTATTTAAAGGATTTGACTTGTTCAATAGGCCGGTTATTGATTGCCCAATGAAGGGGGCTCCAGGATTTGGGAAAAACCAAAATTTTGGTTTTTTTTAATCGAAGGTTCTATTTCTTGAAGACAAAATTTTTCTTTTTAGTTTTCTAATACTATTCCTCATTTCTGTATTTCTCAGAGTGAAGATCATAGAGTTCAACATGGGGGTGATAAGAGTGTACATTACAGAAACAATCTTATCTCCTGGAAATACCTTGAAAGGCCGATCATAAATGAATATTGCAGGTCCAAAATTTAAACTCAGTACTATGATCTGTGTAGTGCAGGTAGAAAGAGCTTTGTGTTTACTTTCTGTGACATGGGTTCTAATTTTTACCAAAATAACAGCATATGAAATCAGTAAGACAAAGAACATCACTGCAACAATTAATCCACTGTTAGCAACCATCAGCAGCTCAATGGCGTACGTGTCTATACAAACCAGTTTGATGACTTGTGGGATGTCACAGAAGAAATTGTCCAAAATGTTAGGCCCACAGAATGGTAGCTGAATGAAAATGGCCATCTGGACAATGGAGTGAACAAAGCCACCCAGCCACGCTCCTGCTACTAAACGTATACATACTGCTTGGTTCATGATAAGTAAGTATTGCAATGGCTTGTAGATAGCTATGTACCGATCAACAGCCATCACTACAAGGAGGAAATCCACAGAAGAAGCTGTGAAGTGGAAAAAGAACATTTGGGCAGTGCACCAGTTGTAGGAGATAGTGTTGGAATGTGTGATGAGGCCTTGCAACATCTTGAGCGCAGTGACTGTGGAATCACTGATGTCCATGAAGGCAAGGTTGGCCAATAGGAAGTACATGGGTGTGTGGAGCTGGTGCGTGAAGATCACTGTCATGATGATGGTGAGGTTTCCGAGCCAGGTCATTATATAGACAGTGAGAAAAACCAGGAAGAGGATTACTTTTAAATTGGGACTCTGGGTGAGGCCCAACAGAACAAATTCTGTCACTTCTGAAGTGTGGTTGCTCTGAGCCATCTGGGATCTTCACAATCTATGTGCAGAGTTTACAGTAACACATTGATGATAAGCTGCTGAAGTAACATCATATCTCCTGTGTTGGTTCAGTTGTATAATAATTGAAGCATTTGTTTTGAACTGGTTTTGGTTGGAGAGGGTTGGAACACCAGGCATCTCAATATTTGAATCTCTGTAGCTGGTCCTTGACATCACCCACTTGCCACTGCAAGTCATTGGTTAACGCGCATTCTTGTTAATGTAGCAAGATGCGGTATTCTTTTCTTGACAGCTTCCAAAACATCTGACCGTTCTTCATCACTAATTAGGAGATGGGTCTTGGAGTCTGTTCTTTGTCTGGAACCTAAGGATCATGAAGTCCATGCCATTAGGGCTTTACATTTGGTAATGCTTAACAAAAGAGTCTATCAATTATGAGTAGGATAAAAAATAAGCCAATTTTATAGCCCAGTCCTCACATGTGCTGGAACAGGCAGGCTGACTGGCCTTTGCTGTTTTCAGCACAGGCTAGGTGCAGGCTGAAGGTAAAATTAGGGTAAGGGGATATTTGTTTTCCCTTACCCCATGTTGAGCCCCAGTCACCCCTATGGGGCTACTTGAATCTGCACCTGTGATTTCACTGGCACAAATCTGAGCAGCCCATGTAAGGCTGCTGGGCCTGGGGGAGGGGGTTAGAATTTGGTGTGCACTGCCTCTCCCGGGCCTGAACCACCCCTTGTTCCACCCTCCCCCACCCAAAAATGCCCCTTCACCTGTTCTACCCCCCTCCTGTGCTGGTCAGCTGATCCTGAGCCGGCTCAGTGGTGAGGTAGGATTGCACTCTTAGTCTGTGCAATTTGCTGAGCATGCTTGTGTCTTGTTCATTGACTATACTCTCATATAAATATGATGAAAAGGACCACTTAACACCATGCTCATAGATGGTGTTGAGATATCAAGTTTATTGCCTCCAAATCTGAAGACCCTATGAAAACTGTAGTTCAATATTTTTCATAACTCATTGTTTTGTTTCCCCTAAAACTCACTGGTCACCTGCAGCTATGAGACAGCATTTCCCCTTCTCTGCTATAACCTCCTTTGTGATTATTAAACTGGTCTCCTAATCAAAATAAAATTTTTAAAACAAACTTGTGTTTATTAATGAAATCTTAAATATGTCATCAGAAATCTCTAAATGTATTAGACTAAAATCTCTGCAAGGGAGGGCGTCAGGATTCAAGTCTCTTGATGTCTTTTGTGCTCCCTAAGGCATCTGGTGGGCCACTGTGAAATACAGGAAGCTGGACTAGATGGGCCTATGGCCTGATCCAGCAGGGCTGTTCTTATGGGTTCAGTATTCTGTTTCTAGCCATCACCCTTGAAGCTCAGCATTAGGACATGATGATTATCCCTTGTTATTTGCCATTAGCATCTGGCATAGTCTGAACTTAAGTGTTCTGTTCAGTTACCAAGGCTTGAAACTATTGTTACACCCATCCATTATCTAGCCATTGGTGTGGTGCCCTCCTCCCTGCAAATAACAATAAAAGAAGTTCAGCTTTGAATTAGAAATGAACCACACTTATTGATTTACAATAAGTTGATTTACAATCAATTATATGATCCTGTGTTAGGTGCTATCTATACCAAAATCCTCTCCCCTTTATTATGGGCAACTATCCTGGAGGAGACAGCATGCAGACACAAGGAATCTGATGAAAATGTGGAGTACGCACAGCTCCCCAAGCCTGTCCCATTCACAACAATGGAGAAAGCAAATCCTACATTCTTTCAATGCAAAATATCTCTGCGACATCAAACATCCAAAATGTGAATGGTGACAAGCCCAAGTATATTTTGTAAAGCCCTATTCCCCTTTTTACAAGGTTCTCAAGTGAATATTCCCAGCATATGAATCATGCTTTCCACTGAGATGAATGGATTAGAAGCCTCTATTGAAGAGGCTTTCTGCAGGTTTTGCTTTAATCTCATTGCACTCTTAGAACATACAAATAAACAAGAGACAGTCCTGCAGAACATCAGTGATCTTTTCCTTTTACAATGACCATTCCCAACACATATGCTAGTGGGTAACATAGACCAAAGATTCATTCAAGCAGATGTAAGCACAGAACCATTCATTTCACAAATTTAAGTGCTACAGGCAATCCTACATAAGTTTGAACCCCAGTGCAAACCAAATCAAGTGCAAACACAACAGCAGCATAGTACCAAAGGTTCCTGGGTCTTGTGAGTATGCATGGGAGATAACAGCCCTTCTGGGTGTTTCACCAGTAACTATTAGCATCACTCAGAAATTTGTGACTGGCAACCTCACATGAATAGACTCTGAATGAATTGACAACTTCATCCACTCTAGTGATGGGAAGGGATGGGAATTCTAACAAAAGCAACAATTATCCACCCTCCATTTCATGAGTAGCGAAAAAGATGCAAAAAAGAAATGCAGCTGAGACAAACTGAATTCATCCGAATTGTTTGTTCTATAAACCAGTTTCATTTTGCTACATCTTCAAATTGCATCAGGCAACATACCAAGCAGGACGTGCCCAGAAGCCTGGATAGTCACAGTGGCTGTCAACAAGGACTCCCCACATACTTCATTTTCTTCTCGGCGGCTAACCATTTTTCCGGAAGCGGGTTTGGACCAGAGATTACAATAAAAACTTTTCTGCCCCTGGTTCTCACATGATCTCGTAGCTTTCAAACTGACTAATCAACTCTCAATCACTTGGTGACTCCTGAGCAGAGTTTTGTTTGTTTTACAAATCACAGGAAAGTGGAGTCAAATGCTGCATACACCAGAATAACGAACTATGCCATGGGTTCTGTGGTATCTAGAGTAGGGTAGTTCATGAAAAGCAAAATGAAAAATATTATAGCATTCTCAGAATGTATCTTATAACACTACACACGATGTGCCTAGAAAGGCATCAAATAGCAAATAATGCCTGCAAACCTTTTTTAAATTGTGAATTTATTAATTTTGATAAGCAAATATATGATGGAAGACTTCTGCAGAGAGCCTTCATTTGACTGCAAAAACCAAGCTCAAGCAGAATGCAACAGAGAAATCTCTGTTGTGAATGGGGAATAAAGTCACAAGGGGATCATTAAAATATTGTCTAAATGTTAGATAACATAATTGGATAAAAGTTGATGTCAATGGCCAATGTCAGAAAAGAATGCTCTCTCTCTCTCTCTCTCTCTCTCTCTCTCTCTCTCTCTCTCTCTCACACACACACACACACACACACACCCAATAACATTCACAGTTGAATCCTAACCAACATTCCAACACTGACACAGCTCCACTGCAGCCCTGAGATAAGGGAACAAAAGTTTTCTTACCTTGAGGAGGCCTCGGTGACTCCCCCCACACCCGCCAGAAAGCACTATGTTTCCTGTTGGCACGGCATTGGTGCAGCAATAGCAACCATAATTTTATGCACAAAGTATCCTTCTTATTATTTGTTGAGATACCACTCCATTACTTCTGGTGTTCATCAAAAACGTGGTGAAGTTAGTCCAATTCATTCATTGCTCTCCTGAACACCTCACAGAAGTCATACGTTTTGTTCTTTGTTGCAGTGGAATTCTAGGAACTGCAATGTCGATTAGGAAGACGTTATTTGGATTTTGTTATTCTGGTTGCCATAAATTTTTGAACCAGTTTTCTAATTGTGTTTTTCATTTCTGTGTTTCTCAGTGTGAATATCATTGGGTTTAACATTGGAGTGATAAGAGTGTACAAGACTGAGGCTACTTTGTCCACTTGAAAGACTTGGAAAGGTCGGTCATAAATGAACATTCCAGGAACAAAATTCAAACAAATGACTATGATCTGTGCAGCACAGGTGGAGAGGGCTTTGCGCTTGCCTTCTGTGACATGTGTTCTAATCTTCACCAGAATGACACTGTATGATACAAGCAAGATGCAGAAGATTAAAGTGAGGAGCAGACCACTGTTAGAAACCATGAGCAGCTCAGTGACATACGTGTCTGTACAAGCCAGTTTGATGAGTTGTGGGACATCACAGTAGAAGTTATTCAAAATGTTAGGACCACAGAAGGGTAACTGAGCTATGAGTGTGATCTGAACAATGGAATGAGCAAAGCCACCCAACCAAGCTCCTGCCGCCAAGCCTATGCAAACGCCTTGACTCATAATAAGTAAATATTGCAGTGGTTTGTAAATAGCGATGCACCTGTCAACAGCCATCACAACTAAAAAGAAGACCACAGCACCTCCAGTGAAATGAAAGAAGAATATTTGGGTGATGCACCAGTCGTAGGAGATGGAGTTTGTATGGGAAATCAAGCTCCACAGCATTCTGAGTGCAGTGACCGTGGAGTCACTGATGTCTATGACAGCCAGATTGGCCAGAAGGAAGTACATGGGTGTGTGCAGGCGAGGTGTATAGATCACAGTCATGATAATGGTGAGGTTCCCAAGCCAGGTTGTGATGTATATAGTAAGAAAGATAAAGAAGAGAATGGACTGTATTTTTAGATTCTGAGAGAAGCCCAAGAGAATAAATTCGGTCACAGTTGTATTTGGGTTCTTCATAGCCATTTGATGCTCTTGCAATGTGCCTGCAAAGAAAATAATTGCACAAGCATTTATGTCCATTTCTATGAGAGAAACAAAAGTTATTTGAACAGTGGCTTCGGGTCATCAATTCTTTCCATCAAATATTCACTGATGATGCGATTACAGCATAATCTTAGGCACTTTTACTCAGAAGTAAGATTCACTGTATTCAATGTGACTTTCACCCAGGAATGAACCTTGAAGACGGTTCAGAAACTGCAACTAGTGCAGAATGCGGCGGCCCGTGTAGTTACTGGAGGTAGGCGGTTTCACTCTGTCAGTCCGCTTCTCCAGCGGCTGCATTGGCTGCCCATTCGTTTCCGGGCCCAATTCAAGGTGCTGGTTTTGACCTTTAAAGCCCTATACTGCTCTGGGCCAGGGTATCTTAGAGATCGCCTATTCCCATACAATCTGCCTCATCTTCTTAGGTCATCAGAGAAGGCCTTTTTACAAGTGCCGCCACCTAGGGAGGTATGTGGTTGCGGTGGCAAGAAATAGGGCCTTCTCAGTAGTGGCACCAATGCTATGGAATTCCCTTCCCCTTGACTTAAGAATGGCTCCCTCTCTTGAGACTTTTTGGTGAGGCCTGAAGACCCTTCTGTTTAAACAAGCCTTCTGAGTTCTCGGCCTTTTTAAACATCTTTTCAAAATCTTTTAATATCTTTTAAATACCTGGTTACAGGCCTGATTCTCTTATTATTTGCTGCTCTATGCTCTTTTTACCTGAGTACTTTTATCTGACTACTGTTTTTTATGAAAAGTTGTTAATATGCTTTTATCTGTTTTTAAATTATGTTTTTAATTTGTTTTAACCTTGTCGCAAGTCGCCTTGAGTCCCTCCGGGGAGAAAGGCAGGGTAGAAATAACGTTAATAATAATAATAATAATAATAATAATAATAATAATAATAATAATAATAATAATAATAATAGTAGAGTGTTCAGGCCCAGGAGAACAGGATACAGCAGAGGCCTCATATGTTGAACCTGCCCCCTCCTGGGCCTCATCAGCCCCCATTCTGCCCTCTCCCACCCCAAAATGCCCCCTCCCCACCTATGTACCAACCACCCTAAGCCTCTGCTTTGCTCACCACTTTTCTTACCTCTACCAGCAAGAAGAGTCTGGTCACAGTGCGGCGGGCTAGCGCAGGCCTTCCCACTGGTGCTGCTGGCTCCTGAGCAGTCGAATACATGCTTTCCAACATGTTTGTGACACTCTATGCCAGCCCAGCAGCTGCTGCATAATTGGACCCAGCACTTAGGATGGCACTGTCAATATCTTATCATAAGCAGGAGTATCTCTAGGAGGAGCGATGAGATCACCTAAAGAAGTGGAAATAAATTTAACCATAAAGCAATATCAGATGTTTTAGGGCCCAATCCTAACCAGCCCTTGGGCAGGCACAAGTCCCTAGCACCAGCACAGAAGTGTTGCAAAAGTGCAATAAGGCACTTCTGAGCCACCTTGGGAGTTGGGAGGCTGCCTTTGGTGCCATTGTGCTGGAGGAAAGGTAGGTCTGTGCCAGTCGTGTTGGTCTGGGGAGGGCGGATCGGAGGCTTTCTGGGCCAGAGGGAGAGCAAGTAGTGCATAGGCCTGTGGGCAGCCTGGAGGTGAGCAAGGTTTTGGGCCAGGATCTAGCACTGAGGTCCGATCCTGACCCCAGTGCCAGGCTACCCAGCTCAGCTCCAGGCTGCTGGAATCTGCGCCACATCTGAAAGTGGCGCAGATCCGAGTGAACCCATTGGGGCTGCTTCTGTGTTACCCAGGGTAAGGGGATTGAATTTTCCTTGCCACAGGCTGAACCCCAGCACCAACCCCGTGCTGGATATGGGGCAGACCGGCCAGCCTGCCTGTGCCAGCTCAGGTTAGGATTGGGCTGTTAAGCAAGTAAGTAATGTCACTGGTGGCCATCCTACACAGAGAGTTGGATGCTTTTTTGTTGTCTGAATCAGCTGTGAATTGACACATAAGAGATGTGTGTGATCATACTACACTTATACAATACTGCACTTATACACTTATAGACACACATACACTGATCACAGTGCTCATTGCCTGGAGAGTCCATGCCATTAACCATGTGGAAGGGATGGCTAGTCTGAACCACCCATTAACATGTGCCCATAGGCCTTCTTTAAAATAATACCCCTTACCAAATGATTAGACATTGCCCAACCTTTAGGTAATGATAGGTGAGCCCTTGGATCTGATACAGGGCAGCTTTTCCATCATTCACACAGACATCTGCCTGACTTCTAGGTGTAGATCATCTAGGTGGAGATGAGGTACCAGTGAAGGATGGACGCTATGCCAATTATGGCGGTCTTCTGTAATTCGACTGGTGTTATTGCTGGGACATCCAGTTGTGCAAAGTAGTTGTTAAATTGTGTTGATATTCTACCTAGTGCACCAATTCCTATTGGCAGCTCTTTTACACATTTATTATTATTATTATTATTATTATTATTATTATTATTATTATTATTATTATTATTATTATTATTATTATTATTATTATTTCTCTTCAACCAACCCTCCCATACACAAATGAAAAAGGTATATGAACTCATCAGGTGCACCCCTCTACACGTTCTAGTGGGATGTTTCAGACAAATTCCCCCCCCCCCCCATGCAATTAAGGAAATGTGCTCAGATTCTTGTGGACATGAAGGGAGAGGCCAAACATGAGTACTTCATTTTCTTTTACATCTAAAAGTACGTCACGCATCTTTTATTGCACTGTGTTAATCAGAAGGGCATTCAAACCACCCCAAAGAGACTTGTGTGGCCAAGTTAATGTTTCCAAAGAGAAGGTAAAGGATTTAATAGGCATTGCCTTAACCCTGCCATCACCCCTGGAAGCTCATGAAGATTATCCCTTCTCATTTTCCATCAGCCTCTGGCATTGTCTGAACTTAAGTGTTCCCTTTAAGTACCAAGGCTTGAAACTATTGATACAATCATCATCCATCTCTTATTATCTAGCCATTGGTGTGGAACCCTCTTCCACCCAAACAATAAAAGAAGTTCAGCTTTGAATTATAAATGGACCACACTTATTGATTTATGTCATGGGTTGAACCCCGGCCTGGCTGGTAATTTACTGGCTGCACAGTAACAGGCCTGAAGCCTTGGCCAAACCAGGAGTGCACAGCATCCTGGGAGCTTCATGCTGATGCAATATCTGGTGATATTGCATCAGGTGATTTCATGTGTGTGTGGCAGCAGCTGCACAGTCAGCATGACTGTGCAGTAATTCCCAATGCTGTGATTGGCTGCAAGAAATATAAATGTCCAGCAGAGGCAAGCAAGTGTGTGGGAGAAGCAGAGCATTGTGGGCTGGAGGCTACGTTGGTTGGAGAGTGGATCGTGTACCGTTTGTACTACTTTGGACTTTGTAAATATCTGTACATAAGTAAAGGAGGAGTGTGGTGGATAACTTCTGCCTCTGAGTCTTCCTTGTCTCCGGGGGTGATTGTGGTTCGGCTGTGAGGCACAGAAGCATCGAGCAGGTGTGCAAAGCAGCTCGTAACAGGTTATGGGCCCAGCACACAACAGCTTCTAAGCTGAGAGCACGGAACTTTAATTTACGTTTGCTGTGCCAAGTTTTGCCCTAACCAAAACACCCCGGTGAGTCTGCTGAGCGTCGTTTAGCTCAGAGACCTTTGTACAGAACTGCATGATGGCAGTAGTCCAAGGATATTCTCTCACAAGGCTAAATGAGCACAATTACAGGGGCTGGGCTGTGAAAATGAAAGCCCTACTCGTGAAAGAGTCACTGTGGCATGTTGTTTGGACTGTGCAGTTGGATGAAAGCTCTGAAATGACCACAGCGAATGAGAAAGCCCTGGCCACAATCATTTTGGGTCTGGAGGACTCTCAGCTTCTCCACATCCGTGGCTTGGAGTCAGCGCACCAGTGCTGGAATGCACTCCGTGCGGTGTATGTGTCTGACTCAGCCGTGTCGAAGGTCAGCCTAACAAGAAGGTAGTGCCTGGAACCTGGCACGAGCATGACTGACCATTTACGTGCCATGAGGCAGCTATGCGCCGACCTAGAGGAATGAGGCCTTCAAATTGCAGAACTGCAACAAGTTTTTATAATATTGTCTTCCCTCGATGGATCGTATGACACGACGGCAACAACCTTGGAAGCCCTCCCAGAGCGGCAGCTCACTCTGTCCTACCTAACCGGCAGGTTGATGGAGGAGGAAATGAAGAGAGCTGATAACCGCTGGGAGCGTGGGCTAACTGCCAAGGTATCTACAGAGAGGGAGGATGTTCCACTTAAAGCAGCTGTCCAGGGAAATGGAGAGAGCCCTGGAGTGTTTGTTGTGCGGCGTTGCTATGCCTGTGGATCTACACGGCATCTACGACGTGAGTGTCCCTCCCTGAAAGATCGCTTTGCAGGGAGGAAAGATACCAGGCGGAGGAGGGGCGGCAAGAGCTCCGACGTGTCCGTCGTTCAGCTGGAGGAGCAGGAGAGCGAGCACGAGTGGCTGCTAGACAGCGGAGCCAGCCAGCATGTGGCCTGCCAGAAAGAACTGTTTACATTCCTGCAACCAAATTAAAAGGCTACTGTACATTTAGCTAATGGACTCGACTCCCCAGTGAAGGGGGAGGGCACAGTGACGGTGCTGGGATTTGATGGGTCTGTATGCAATGTATTGTATGTACCTGAGCTCAGACATAATTTACTGAGTGTTCCTGTGTTAGACAGAAAGGGGTATTGTGTAACATTTGACCAAGGGAAATGTAAAATATTGTGTGGTGATAAGGTCTGTGCGCAAGGCACAGAAAGAGGTGGCCTTTATGTACTTGACAGTACACTATTTGAAGGTGCCACAAACCTCTGCAGAAATGAGGTGGAGCACGACAGTTGCTGTCACTTTTGGCACAGGAGACTGGGGCATCCGTCCTATGCTGTGCTAGAAAGGACAGTGCAGAACACCAGTGGCATAAAATTAGAGAAATGCCAAAGGTACCTTGATTGCCAAACCTGTAAAAAGGTAAAATCAAAGGCCTGTCCTGTCAACAAGAAGAGTGACAGACAAACGGACAGACCGTTTCAAGTGGTATCTGCAGATTTGATAGGGCCACTTGATACGTCCATGGGGGGAGCAAAATACGCTCTGACTTTGATCGATCACCATTCCAGGTTCAGTTACTGTTATCCACTTAAAAATATATCTGACACCAGTCAGCACATACGTGAGTGGGTGAAGTTCGTGGAACGAAAATATGCCTGAAAGGTTGGGGAATTGCAGACCGACCGAGGCACAGAATTCACATGTGCAGAATTGGATAATTGGCTGAAAGCACAGGGCATATGTCACAGGTGTACAAACAGGGAAGTGCCTGCAGAAAACGGGATGGTAGAAAGACGCAATGGGTTATTGCAAACAAAAATGAATGCATTGTTGTTAGACGCAAACCTGGGCAGACGTTATTGGGCTGAGGCCATGCAGACCGCAAACTATCTAATAAATCGTCTGTGGACATCTGGAATTGGCAAGACACCGTATGAGGCTTCATATGGTAAACCCCCATCTCTAAGACACCTCCGAACTTTTGGTGTGTCTGCCTGGGTCCAAATCTGCAAGGGACAAAAACCTGGGAGTGAAACGGAAAAGCTAACGTTTCTGGGTTACAAAACAGGCTCAAAAGCTTACCGTTTCTGTGACATAAATTGTAAATTAACAATCTCCCGGTCAGTTGTGTTTAATGAGTCGGAGGGGTGGAGCAGACTTTCAGCCACAGAACCAGAGCAAAGCAAAGTAATTTTGCCTGAAGCGCCAGCCAGCAATCCGCCAAAGCAGAAAGATAAGAGCAGGCTGGAGGGGCCGAGTGCTGAGCAGAGGCAAAGGGACGATTTAACCCTAAAAATGCCAAAATTAGAGCCAGACTCCGAGGAAGCAAGTAAATCTGACATACCGAGGCGTTCAGAAAGGGCAAATAAGGGAATGCCTCCCAGTAGGTATGGTTATGATGGTGAAACAAATTTTGTCACTATATGTAATGTGAAAACAGCAAAAGAAATTGTGAAGTGTAATAAATTGCATTACATGCCCTGGGAAAGAAAACGTAAACTAACGTGTGTAACAAGCTGTGAAAAGATGTATGTAAATGAAATACTGAAATGTACCCACTGTAATGAAAATGTTGCCTTGCTGGAGGGAAATGTAACCATGAATGTAAATGCACTGCACAGCCAGAAATTGGGAGGGGTCTCACGGGTTGAACCCCGGCCTGGCTGGTAATTTACTGGCTGCACAGTAACAGGCCTGAAGCCTTGGCCAAACCAGGAATGCACAGCATCCTGGGAGCTTCATGCTGATGCAATATCTGGTGATATTGCATCAGGTGATTTCATGTGTGTGTGTGTGTGTGTGTGGCAGCAGCTGCACAGTCAGCATGACTGTGCAGTAATTCCCAATGCTGTGATTGGCTGCAAGAAATATAAATGTCCAGCAGAGGCAAGCAAGTGTGTGGGAGAAGCAGAGCATTGTGGGCTGGAGGCTACGTTGGTTGGAGAGTGGATCGTGTACCGTTTGTACTACTTTGGACTTTGTAAATATCTGTACAAAAGTAAAGGAGGAGTGTGGTGGAGAACTTCTGCCTCTGAGTCTTCCTTGTCTCCGGGGGTGATTGTGGTTCGGCCGTGAGGCACAGAAGCATCAAGCAGCTGTGCAAAGCAGCTCGTAACAATTTACAACAATCAACCATATGATCCTGCATTAGGTGCTATCTATATTAAAATCAACTCCTCTTTATTATGGGCACATATCCTGGAGGAGACAGCATGCAGCTGCCATTTCCCTCTCAAGAGCCACCATTCAACCCGATGTCTACTGCTGATGACTTGACCTTTTCAACCCTAAGCCCTGTAAGGGGCTCAAGGCACCAAAAGGATTTGGTCTACTCAAAGCCTGAGAGCTTTAGAAAGAAGCCTCTAGATTCAAAGACAATACTCTTCTTGAGATTGGTCCTGGGCCTCCCTCTGACTTTTTGCTTACTTCAGGGCACACAACAAATCCCTGCTTCTGCACCCTGTCTTGCACTACACCTACCAGCTCTTCTGCACCCTGTCTTGCACTACACCTACCAGCTACAGCCACCCTGGCTAAACATCACATTTTAGGGATAGTCCTGGGTAGGCAAAAAAATGCCATGCCTACAGCTAATTAGGCAAAGAGCAACAAAGTCCTACCCCATCCCCAAGAGTAAACAGATAGTCACTGCTTACCCAGACAGTTGGGTAGGCTGGGGTCACGACACCTGAGTGACAGGACCTTGTACACTGAGAGTCCAGTCCTATCCTTTCCTCTCCACTGGTGCAGCCACACCAAAAACAGCCACACTTTGTTGGGGGGCAGTGATCAGGAGGCTTCAGAGGCAAAAGGAGATTTAAATCCCCTTACACTTCTGTAAGCCTCCACTCCAAAGTGGATCTTTTGAGACCTGTGCTGGCAACTGCATTAGCACAAAAGTGAGGAGAGAAAGGGGTGGGGAGGCTGCACTCCATTGCTGCTGGATCCACCCCTCCTGCAGCCTCCCCACCCTTTCCCACCCAGTTTTGCTCCTCCCCACGCCCACATTTTGTTCAGAAAGAGGGACTCTGTCAGGCTCCCCAAGCCTGTCCCATTCACGACAATGGAGGAAGCAAATCCACATGCACATTCTTTGGATGCAAAATATCTCTGCTACAGCAAACGTCCAAAATGTGAATGCTGATAAGCTCAAGGATATTTTGTAAAGCCCTATTCCCCTTTTTGAGAGGTTCTCATGTCAATATTCCCAGCATATGAATCATGCTTTCCACTGAGATGAATGGATTAGAAGCCTCTATTGAAGAGGCTTTCTGTAGCTTTTGCTTTAGTCCCATTGCACTCTTAGAACATACAAATAAACAAGAGATGGTCCTGCAGAACATCAGTGATCTTTTACAATGACCATTCCCAACACATATGCTGGGGGGTAACATAGACCAAAGATTCATTCAAGCAAATGTTAGCATAGAACCTTTCATTTCACATATTTAAGTGCTACAAGCAATCCTACATAAGTCTGAAGCCCCAGTGCAAACTGAATCAAGTACATACACAACAGCAGCATAGTACCAAAGGTCCCTGGGTCTTGTGAGTATGCAAGGGAGAAAAGAGCCCCTCTGGGTGTTTCAGCAGTAACTATTAGCATCACTCAGAAATTCGTGACTGGCAACCCCAAATGCATGGACTCTGAATGAATGGACAACTTCATTCACCCTAGTGATGGGAAGAGATGGGAATTCTAACAAAAGCAACAAATATCCACCCTCCCTTTCTTGAAAAGTGAAATAGATGCAAAAGAAAATGCGGTTGAGACAAAATGAATTCATTTGTTGTATAAAACAGTTTCATTTTGCTACTTCTTCAAATTGCATCAGACAACATACCAAGCAGGACGTGCCCAGAAGCCTAGATAGTCACAGCGGCTGTCAACAAGGACTCCCCACATTCAGTTCTTCATTTTCTTCTCGGAGGCTAACCATTCTTCCAGAAGCGGGTTTGGACCAGAGATTACAACGAAGACATTTCTGCCCCTAGTTCTCTCATGATCTTGTAACTTTCAAACTGACTAATCAACTCTCAATCACTTGGTGACTCCTGAGCAGAGTTTTGTTTGTTTTACAAATCACAGGAAAGTGGAGTCAAATGCTGCATACATCAGAGTAATGAACTATGCCATGGGTTCTGTCGTATCTAGAGTAGGTTAGTTCATGAAAAGCAAAATGAAAAAAAAAATATATATATAGCATTCTCAGAATGTATCTTATAACACTACACACGATGTGCCTAGAAAGGCATGAAATAACAAATAATGCCTGCAAACTTTTTTTAAATTGTGAATTCATTATTTTTGGTAAGCAAATATATGATGGAAGAGTTCTGCAGAGACCCTTCATTTGACTGCAAAAACCAAGCTCAAGCAGAATGCAACAGAGAAATCTCTGTTGTGAATGGGGAATAAAGTCACAAGGGGATCATTAAAATATTGTCTAAATGTTAGATAACATAATTGGATAAAAGTTGATGTCAATGGCCAATGTCAGAAAAGAATGCTTATTCTCTCTCTCTCTCTCTCTCTCTCTCTCTCTCTCTCTCTCTCTCTCTCTCTCTCTCAGACCTACACAAACCCAATAAGATTTACAGTTGAATCCTAACCAACTTTCTAATACTGATGCAGCTCCACTGTAGCCCTGAGGTAAGGGAACAAAAGTTCTCTTACTTTGAGGAGGCCTCTGTGACTCCCCCCACCCTCTCCAGAATGCACTATGTGCCCTGTTGGCACGGCATCGGTGCAGCAGCAGCAATAATAATAATAATAATAATAATAATAATAATAATAATAATAATAATAATAATAACAACAACAACAACAACAACAACAACAACAACAGGTATTTATATACCGCCTTTATTGGTCTTTATTCAAGACTTTATTCAAGGCGGTTTACAGAGGCAGGCTTTATTTAAATCCCTTATTAAATAGGGATTTTACAATTGAAGGAAGGTTCTTTCTTTCAAGAACCACTACATTCATTCCGATCTGGCTTCGCATTCTGGCCTCCATCCTCCCACGCTCAGAGCAGATGGAATAGCTCGGCTTCAGCTTGTCAGCTGCTTCAAGGTCGCACAGCGCCAGTGGCCTCGACCTGGCGACCTTGTGGATGTTATCTTCAGGCAGACGGAGGCTCTACCCTCTAGATCAGACCTCCTGCCCAATAGCAACCATAATTTTATGCACAAGGTATCCTTATTATTATTTGGTAAGATACCACTCCATTAATTTTGGCGTTCGCCAAAAATGTGGTGAAGTTAGCCCAATTCATTCATTGCTCTCATGAGCGCCTCACAGAAGTGGTATGTTTTGTTCCTGGTTGCAATGGAATTCTAGGAACTGCAATGTCTGTTAGGAAGACGTTATTTGGATTTTGTTATTCTGGTTGCCATAAATTTTTCAACCAGTTTTCTAATTGTGTTTTTCATTTCTGTGTTTCTCAGTGTGAATATCATTGGGTTTAACATTGGAGTGATAAGAGTGTACAAGACTGAGGCTACTTTGTCCACTTGAAAGACTTGGAAAGGTCGGTCATAAATGAACATTGCGGGAACAAAATTCAAACAAATGACTATGATCTGTGCAGCACAGGTGGAGAGGGCTTTGCGCTTGCCTTCTGTGACATGTATTCTAATCTTCCCCAAAATGACACTGTATGATACAAGCAAGATGCAGAAGACTAAAGTGAGGAGCAGGCCACCGTTAGAAACCATGAGCAGCTCAGTGACATACGTGTCTGTACAAGCCAGTTTGATGAGTTGTGGGACATCACAGTAGAAGTTATTCAAAATGTTAGGACCACAGAAGGGTAACTGAGCTATGAGTGTGATCTGAACAACGGAATGAGCAAAGCCACCCAACCAAGCTCCTGCCACCAAGCCTATGCAAACACTTTGATTCATAATTAGCAAATATTGCAGTGGTCTGTAGATAGCAATGTACCTGTCAATAGCCATCACAACTAAAAAGAAGTCCACAGCACCTGCAATGAAATGGAAGAAGAATATATGTGTGATACACCAGTCGTAGGAGATGGAGTTTGTATGGGAAATCAAGCTCCACAGCGTTCTGAGTGCAGTGACTGTGGAGTCACTGATGTCTACGACAGCCAGATTGGCCAGAAGGAAGTACATGGGTGTGTGCAGGTGAGGTGTATAGATCACAGTCAAGATGATGGTGAGGTTCCCAAGCCAGGTTGTGATGTAAATAGTAAGAAAGATAAAGAAGAGGATGGACTGTATTTTTGGATTCTGAGAGAAGCCCAAGAGAATAAATTCGGTCACAGTTGTATTTGGGTTCTTCATAGCCATTTGATGCTCTCACAATGTGCCTGCAAAGAAAATTGCACAAGCATTTATGTCCATTTCTGTGAGAGAAACAAAAGTTATTTGAACAGTGGCTTCGGGTCAACAATTCTTTTTATTAGATATTCACTGATGATGCGATTATAGCATAATCTTAGGCACTTTTACTCAGAAGTAAGATTAATTGTTTTCAATGGGACTTTCACCCAGGACCAGATGCATAGCACTGCAGCCTGAGAGTTCAATCTTATGCACATGATGCACCCCCGGAACTTGTATTTGGGGGCACAGTATGTTATGTGGCTGTGGGAAATGATGACATGCCCTACAGCACAGCCAGGCCTTGGCCACAAGCAGTAATCAGCTGCAGTGGTACACTAGCAACCTGCCAATGACCGCCAATGCCTGTCAGCTTGGAGGGGGAGGAATGGGGTGGAGATTGAGTTCTGGAGAGTCTAGATGGAGTCCAGGAGCAGCAGCAGCAGCAGCGCACCACCAATATCCTCCTTCCAGGCCTTAGTTCACCTTCTCAGGTCCACTTGAACTTGCACCAGCAAAATAGGAGGTGCAAGTCCACTTTACCTATGTCATGCTTCTGCCTACCCAGTGAGTTCTGTGCCAGCTAAATAAATGGTGCAAGTCTGAGGAGTCTTGTGTACAGGCCTAGGAGGACAGGATACAGCAGAGGCCTCATATGTTGAACCTGCCCCCTCCTGGGCCTCATCAGCCCCATTCTGCCCTCCCCACCCCAAAATGCCCCCTCCCCACCTATGTACCAACCGCCCTAAGCCTCTGCACTGCTCGCCACTTTTCTTACCTCTACCAGCAAGAAGAGTCTGGTCACAGTGCGGCGGGCTAGCGTAGGCCTTCCCACTGGTGCTGCTGGCTCCTGAGCAGTTGAATACATGCTTTCCAACACATTTGTGACACCCTATGCCAGCCCAGCAGCTGCTGCACAATTGGACCCAGCACTTAGGATTGCACTGTCAATATCTTATCATAAGCAGGAGTATCTCTAGGAGGAGAGAGGAAATAAATTTAACCAGAAAGCAATATCAGATGATTTAGGGCCTTATACACTTATAGACACACATACACTGATCACCGTGCTCATTGCCTGGAGAGTTCATGCCATTAACCATGTGGAAGGGGTGGCTAGTCTGAACAACCCATTAACATGTGCCCATAGACCTTCTTTAAAATAATACCCCTTACCAAATGATTAGACATTACCCAACCTTTAGGCAATGATGGGTGAGCCCTTGGAACTGATACGGGGCAGCTTCTCCATCATTCACACAGACATCTGCTTGACATCTAGGTGTAGATCATATAGGTGTAGATGAGGTCCAGTTGTGCAAAGTACTGGTTAAATTGTGTTGATATTGTACCTAGTGCACCAATTACTATTGGCAGCACTTTTACATGTGCTTATACACATTATGATTAGGATTAGGATTAGGATTAGGATTATTTCTGTTCAACTGACCCTCCCACACACACATGATGAAAGATATATGCACTCATATCAGGTGCACCCCTCTACACGTTCTAGCGGGATGTTTCAGACAAATCCCCCCCTTGCAATTAAGGAAATGTGCTCAGATTCTTGTGGACATGAAGAGAGAGGTCGAACATGAGTACTTCATTTTCTTTTACATCTAAAAGTACTTCAAGCATCTTTTATTGCACTGGGTTGATCAGAAGAGCATTCAAACCACCCTAAAGAGACTTGTATGGCCAAGTTAATGTTTCCAAAGAGAAGATGAAGGATTTAATTGGCATTGCCTTACCCCTGCCATCACCCCTGGAAGCTCATGAGGATTATCCCTTCTCATTTTCCATCAGCCTCTGGCATTGTCTGAACTTAAGTGTTCCGTTTAAGTACCAAGGCTTGAAACTACTGATACACCCATCATCCATCTCTTATTATCTAGCCATTGGTGTGGAGCCTTCTTCCACCCAAACAATAAAAGAAGTTCAGCTTTGAATTATAAATGGACCACACTTATTGATTTACAACAATCAATTATATGATCCTGCATTAGGTGCAATCTATGTCAAAATCCTCTCCCCTTTATTATGGGCACATATCCTGGAGGAGACAGCGTGCAGCTGCCATTTCCCTCTCAAGAGCCACCATTCAACCCGATGTCTACTGCTGATGACTTGACCTTTTCAACCCTAAGCCCTGTAAGGGGCTCAAGGCACCAAAAGGATTTGGTCTACTCAAAGCCTGAGAGCTTTAGAAAGAAGCCTCTAGATTCAAAGACAATACTCTTCTTGAGATTGGTCCTGGGCCTCCCTCTGACTTTTTGCTTACTTCAGGGCACACAACAAATCCCTGCTTCTGCACCCTGTCTTGCACTACACCTACCAGCTCTTCTGCACCCTGTCTTGCACTACACCTACCAGCTACAGCCACCCTGGCTAAACATCACATTTTAGGGATAGTCCTGGGTAGGCAAAAAAATGCCATGCCTACAGCTAATTAGGCAAAGAGCAACAAAGTCCTACTCCATCCCCAAGAGTAAACAGATAGTCACTGCTTACCCAGACAGTTGGGTAGGCTGGGGTCACGACACCTGAGTGACAGGACCTTGTACACTGAGAGTCCAGTCCTATCCTTTCCTCTCCACTGGTGCAGCCACACCAAAAACAGCCACACTTTGTTGGGGGGCAGTGATCAGAAGGCTTCAGAGGCAAAAGGAGATTTAAATCCCCTTACACTTCTGTAAGCCTCCACTCCAAAGTGGATCTTTTGAGACCTGTGCTGGCAATTGCATTAGCACAAAAGTGAGGAGAGAAAGGGGTGGGGAGGCTGCACTCCATTGCTGCTGGATCCACCCCTCCTGCAGCCTCCCCACCCTTTCCCACCCAGTTTTGCTCCTCCCCACGCCCACATTTTGTTCAGAAAGAGGGACTCTGTCAGGCTCCCCAAGCCTGTCCCATTCACGACAATGGAGGAAGCAAATCCACATGCACATTCTTTGGATGCAAAATATCTCTGCTACAGCAAACGTCCAAAATGTGAACGCTGATAAGCCCAAGGATATTTTGTAAAGCCCTATTCCCCTTTTTGAGAGGTTCTCAAGTGAATATTCCCAGCATATGAATCATGCTTTCCACTGAGATGAATGGATTAGAAGCCTCTATGAAAGAGGCTTTCTGCAGGTTTTGCTTTAGTCCCATTGCACTCTTAGAACATACAAGTAAACAAGAGATGGTCCTGCAGAACATCAGTGATCTTTTACAATGACCATTCCCAACACATATGCTGGGGGGTAACATAAACCAAAGATTCATTCAAGCAAATGTTAGCATAGAACCTTTCATTTCACATATTTAAGTGCTACAAGCAATCCTACATAAGTCTGAACCCCCAGTGCAAACCGAATCAAGTACAAACACAACAGCAGCATAGTACCAAAAGTCCCTGGGTCCTGTGAGTTTGCATGGGAGAAAACAGCCCCTCTGGGTGTTTCAGCAGTAACTATTAGCATCACTCAGAAATTCGTGACTGGCAACCCCAAATGAATGGACTCTGAATGAATGGACAACTTCATTCACCCTAGTGATGGGAAGGGATGGGAATTCTAACAAAAGCAACAAATATCCACCCTCCCTTTCTTGAAAAGTGAAATAGATGCAAAAGAAAATGCGGTTGAGACAAACTGAATTCATCTATTGTATAAAACAGTTTCATTTTGCTACTTCTTCAAATTGCATCAGACAACATACCAAGCAGGACGTGCCCAGAAGCCTGGATAGTCACAGCGGCTGTCAACAAGGACTCCCCACATTCAGTTCTTCATTTTCTTCTCGGAGGCTAACCATTCTTCCGGAAGCAGGTTAGACCAGAGATTACAACAAAGACATTCCTGCCGCTAGTTCTCTCATGATCTTGTAACTTTCAAACTGACTAATCAACTCTCAATCACTTGGTGACTCCTGAGCAGAGTTTTGTTTGTTTTACAAATCACAGGAAAGTGGAGTCAAATGCTGCATACACCAGAATAACGAACTATGCCATGGGTTCTGTGGTATCTAGAGTAGGGTAGTTCATGAAAAGCAAAATGAAAAAAAAATATTATAGCATTCTCAGAATGTATCTTATAACACTACACACGATGTGCCTAGAAAGGCATGAAATAGCAAATAATGCCTGCAAACCTTTTTTAAATTGTGAATTTATTATTTTTGGTAAGCAAATATATGATGGAAGACTTCTGCAGAGACCCTTCATTTGACTGCAAAAACCAAGCTCAAGCAGAATGCAACAGAGAAATCTCTGTTGTGAATGGGGAATAAGTTCACAAGGGGATCTTTAAAATATTGCCTAAATGTTACATAACATAATTGGATAAAAGTTGATGTCAATGGTCAATGTCAGAAAAGAATGCTTATTCTCTCTCTCTCTCTCTCTCTCTCTCTCTCTCTCTCTCTCTCTTTCAGGCACACACCCAATAGGATTTACATTTGAATCCTAACCAAAGTTCCAACACTGATGCAGCTCCACTGTAGCCCTGAGATAAGGGAACAAAAGTTCTCTTACTTTGAGGAGGCCCCTGTGACTCTCCCCACCCTCTCCAGAATGCACTACCTGCCCTGTTGACACGGCATCGGTGCAGCAATAGCAAGCATAATTTTATGCACAAAGTATCCTTATTATTATTTGGTAAGATACCACTCCATTACTTTCGGTGTTCACCATAAATGTGGTGAAGTTAGCCCAATTCATTCATTGCTCTCATGGACACCTCACAGAAGTGGTACGTTTTGTTCTTGGTTGCAGTGGAATTCTAGGAACTGCAATGTCTGTTAGGAAGACGTTATTTGGATTTTGTTATTCTGGTTGCCATAAATTTTTCAATCAGTTTTCTAATTGTGTTTTTCATTTCTGTGTTTCTCAGTGTGAATATCATTGGGTTTAACATTGGAGTGATAAGAGTGTACAAGACTGAGGCTACTTTGTCCACTTGAAAGACTTGGAAAGGTCGGTCATATATGAACATTGCGGGAACAAAATTCAAACAAATGACTATGATCTGTGCAGCACAGGTGGAGAGGGCTTTGCGCTTGCCTTCTGTGACATGTGTTCTAATCTTCACCAAAATGACACTGTATGATACAAGCAAGATGCAGAACATTAAAGTGAGGAGCAGACCACCGTTAGAAACCATGAGCAGCTCAGTGATGTATGTGTCTGTACAAGCCAGTTTAATGAGTTGTGAGACATCACAGTAGAAGTTATTCAAAATGTTAGGACCACAGAAGGGTAGCTGAGCTATGAGTGTGATCTGAACAATGGAATGAGCAAAGCCACCCAACCAAGCTCCTGCCACCAAGCCTATGCAAACACTTTGATTCATAATCAGCAAATATTGCAGTGGTCTGTAGATAGCAATGTACCGGTCAATAGCCATCATAACTAAGAAGAAGTCCACAGCACCTGCAATGAAATGGAAGAAGAATATTTGGGTGATGCACCAGTCGTAGGAGATGGAGTTTGTATGGGAAATCAAGCTCCACAGCGTTCTGAGTGCAGTGACTGTGGAGTCACTGATGTCTATGAGAGCCAGATTGGCCAGAAGGAAGTACATGGGTGTGTGCAGGTGAGGTGTATAGATCACAGTCATGATGACGGTGAGGTTCCCAAGCCAGGTTGTGATGTAAATAGTAAGAAAGATAAAGAAGAGGATGGACTGTATTTTTGGATTCTGAGAAAAGCCCAAGAGAATAAATTCGGTCACAGTTGTATTCGGGTTCTTCATAGCCATTTGATGCTCTTACAGTGTGCCTGCAAAGAAAATAATTGCACAACCATTTATGTCCATTTCTATGAGAGAAACAACAAGCCATTTGAACAGTGGCTTTGGGTCAACAATTCTTTCCATCAGATATTCACTGATGATGCAATTACAGCATAATCTCAGGCACTTTTACTCAGAAGTAAGATTCACTGTATTCAATGGGACTTTTGCCCAGGAATAGATGCATAGCACTGCAGCCTAACAGTTCAATCTTATGCACATGATTCACCCCTGGAACTCATGTTCTGGTGGCACAGTATGTTTTGTGGCTGTTGAAAACGATGACATGCCCTATAAGCAGCAAGCAGCTGCAGTTGTACACCAGCAACCTGCCAGTGACCCACAGTGCCTGTCAGCGTGAGTGGAGGGTGGAATCGGGTGGGGCATGGGAGGAATGGGGTGGAGATTGAAATAGGGAGAGTCCAGATTGAATCCAGAAAGGGGACCGTAGCAGCAGCAGCGGCACCACCAATATCATACCCCCCATCTCAGCCTCAGTTCACCTTCTCAGGTCCACTCATACTTGCACCAGTAAAATAGGAGTCCACCCTTACCCATGTAATGCTTCAGCCTGCCCAATGGGATGGCTCAGTTCTGTACCAGTGGTGCAAGTCTGAGCAGCCTTGTGTAGGGTATTCAGGCCCAGCAGGATAGGTTAAGGTGGAGGCCTCCTATGCTGAATCTGCCCCCTCCCAGGTCTGATCAACCCGCATTTTGCCCTCCCCCACCCTAAAATGCCACCTCCCCACCTCTGTACCACCTGCCCCAAGCCTCTGCACTGCTCACCATTTGTTTTACCCCTACCAGACTTGTGCTACTGATTCCCAAGTCGAAAACATGCTTTCCCGACACATTTGCAACTCTCTAGGCCAGTCTGGCAGCTGCTGTGCCACTGGAGCCAGCATTTAGGATTGCACTGTCAATATCTTATCCCAAGCAGGAGTAGCACTAGGAGTAAACAATTTATCCAGTCTGAGATCTCCTAAAGATGCTGAAATAAATTTAACCATAAAGCCTAGTTGGCATCCTTCAGTCTCGGAAGACCATGGTGTCATGCTCTGAATGGTGGCTCTGGAACAGAGTGTCCTCTCCAGTGCATGAAGCCTGGGTAAAGTAGGTATGGAGGATAGACTGTTACCCATGCAGCAATCCTCCCTCTCCACGTCGCTGAAATGGTCCAATGGAAAGGCAGAAGCCAATACGGTTGGTTCCAGCGGCGTCGCAGGAGTTGCCAGAACGTGACTGTGTTCAGCCATGAACTGCCTCAGGGACTCCGGCTCCGGATTTTGCCTTGAGGTTGACTCCTGAAGCCTTTTCCATAACTGGATGTAGCCACAAGGCAGTGGAGGTTTGAGATCAGAGTTTTCCTTCTCTCAGATGAGCTACTTTCCCAGGCTGATGAGTCCCATCTACCCGGTGGCTGTTTAGTCGCCTCTTACAACAAGTACAGCCAAACTGAGGGCCTATTCTTATCCCCAGCCCCCAGGGGAGACCATAAAGCAACATCATATGATTAACGGCCGAATCCTAACCTACCCTTGGGCTGGTGCCAATCCCTGGCACCGGCCCAGAGGCGTTGCGAAAGTGCCATAAGGCACTTTTTTGCCACTTTGGGAGTTGGGAGGCCACCTCTGGTGCCATTGCGCCAGAGGAAAGGTAGGTCTGCGCCAGCCATGTTGGGCCAGATGGGTGCCTGGGGAGGGTGGGGGGAGGGCAGAATGGGTGCTTTCCAGAGCAGAGGGAAGGCAGGTAGCAGGTGGGCCTGTAGGCAGGCCTGCTGAGGGCGAGCAGGAGATGAGGTCAGGATCTGGCATTGAGGTTGAATCCTAATACCACTCCTGGGCGACCCGGTGCAGCTCCAGGCTGCTCAGATCTGTGCCACCTCTGTTCCAGCGCAGGTTAGGATTGGGCTGTTAAGCAAGTAAGTAATGTCACCGGTGGCCATCCTACACAGAGAGTGAGTTTGGATGCTATTTTGTTGTCGGAATCAGCTGTGAATTGGCACATAAGGGACAGCCGTGGACCTCCTCAGGCCCCGTCAGGAGCCTCAGTGAGGCTTCCTCGGGGTCCTAGTAGCCGGTGCTTTTGCCCCATCTCACCCTATGGTAGGCAAGCAAATGATAAGTGATGTGTGTGATTATACTACACTTACAGCCTGATGCCAACACTCACTGCCTGGAGAGTGCATGCCATTAATCATGAAGGAGATGGTTAATCTGAACCACCCATTAACACATGCCTCTGGGCCTTCTTTAAAATAGTCCATCCCCCCCTTGCCAAATGATTAGACATTACCCATTGACATTTAGGCAATGATGGGTGAGCCCTTGAATCTAATCCAGGGCAGTTTTTCCATTTAAAACGCTTGGGAACGACGGAACTGGATCTATCATTTTACAATTTTTTTTTTTATCTAACTGCAAAACTGAAATATAACTAAATGTAATTTTAGCTTCAAAGTAAGAGAAATGTAGAAGTTATCCGGTAAGCCTTAACTGTAATCCTACCTTCCCACTGCTTTTTGTTTCCAGCTGACTATGGACTAGTTCTGACATTATTATTATTATTATTATTATTATTATTATTATTATTATTATTATTATTATTATTATTATTATCATCATCATCATCATCATCATCATCATCATCATCATCATCATCAGCGGGATGTTTCAGACAAATCCCCCCCCCCCCATGCGATTAAGGAAATGTGCTCAGATTCTTGTGGACATGAAGGGAGAGGCCAAACATGAGTACTTCATTTTCTTTTACATCTAAAAGTACTTCACGCATCTTTTATTGCACTGGGTTAATCAGAAGGGCATTCAAACCACCCCAAAGAGACTTGTGTGGCCAAGTTAATGTTTCCAAAGAGAAGATGAAGGATTTAATAGACATTGCCTTAACCCTGCCATCACCCCTGGAAGCTCATGAAGATTATACCTTCTCATTTTCCATCAGCCTCTGGCATTGTCTGAACTTAAGTGTTCTGTTTAATTACCAAGGCTTGAAACTATTGATACGCCCATCATCCATCTCTTATTATCTAGCCATTGGTGTGGAGCCTTCTTCCACCCAAACAATAAAAGAAGTTCAGCTTTGAATTATAAATGGACCACACTTATTGATTTACAACAATCAATTATATGATCCTGCATTAGGTGCAATCTATGTCAAAATCCTCTCCCCTTTATTATGGGCACATATCCTGGAGGAGACAGCGTGCAGCTGCCATTTCCCTCTCAAGAGCCACCATTCAACCTGATGCCTACTGCTGATGACTTGACCTTTTCAACCCTAAGCCCTGTAAGGGGCTCAAGGCACCATAAGGATTTGGTCTACTCAAAGCCTGAGAGCTTTGGAAATAAGCCTCAAGAGTCAAAGACAACCCTCTTCTTGAGATTGGTCCTGGTCCTCACTCTGACTTTTTGCTTACTTCAGGGCACACAACAAATCCCTGCTTCTGCACCCTGTCTTGCACTACACCTACCAGCTCTTCTGCACCCTGTCTTGCACTACACCTACCAGCTACAGCCACCCTGGCTAAACATCACATTTTAGGGATAGTCCTGGGTAGGCAAAAAAATGCCATGCCTACAGCTAATTAGGCAAAGAGCAACAAAGTCCTACCCCATCCCCAAGAGTAAACAGATAGTCACTGCTTACCCAGACAGTTGGGTAGGCTGGGGTCACGACACCTGTGTGACAGGACCTTGTACACTGAGAGTCCAGTCCTATCCTTTCCTCTCCACTGGTGCAGCCACACCAAAAACAGCCACACTTTGTTGGGGGGAGGAGTGATCAGGAGGCTTCAGAGGCAAAAGGAGATTTAAATCCCCTTTCACTTCTGTAAGCCTCCCCTCCAAAGTGAATCTTTTGAGACCTGTGCTAGCAATTGCATTAGCACAAAAGTGAGGAGAGAAAGGGGTGGGGAGGCTGCACGCCACTGCTGCTGGATCCACCCCTCCCACAGCCTCCCCACCCTTTCCCACCCAGTTTTGCTCCTCCCCACGCCCACATTTTGTTCAGACAGAGGGACTATGTCAGGCTCCCCAAGCCTGTCCCATTCACGACAATGGAGGAAGCAAATCCACATGCACATTCTTTGGATGCAAAATATCTCTGCTACAGCAAACGTCCAAAATGTGAATGCTGATAAGCCCAAGGATATTTTGTAAAGCCCTATTCCCCTTTTTGAGAGGTTCTCAAGTGAATATTCCCAGCATATGCATCATGCTTTCCACTGAGATGAATGGATTAGAAGCCTCTATGAAAGAGGCTTTCTGCAGGTTTTGCTTTAGTCCCATTGCACTCTTAGAACATACAAATAAACAAGAGATGGTCCTGCAGAATATCAGTGATCTTTTACAATGACCATCCCAACACATATGCTGGGGGGTAACATAAACCAAAGATTCATTCAAGCAAATGTTATGGACATGAAGGGAGAGGCCAAACATGAGTACTTCATTATCTTTTACAGCTAAAAGTACTTCATGCATCTTTTATTGCACTGAGTTGATCAGAAGAGCATCCAAACCACCCTAAAGAGACCTGTGAGGCCCAGTTAATGTTACCAAAGAGAAGATTAAGTATTTAATTGGCATTGCCTTACCTGTTCCAATTACTTCACGGAAGAATTGAGATGGTGCCACATCACAGAGTAGATGAGTTTAAAATTCAGCCAAATTGTGGTTTCAGCAGTGTGTCTCTTGTTATGACTTCATATATTCTTCTACCACATCTCACATCTAAGACATTATCGACCCTTCTTTCCTCAGCCCTCATTACAATGTTAAACTCTTCTGTCTATCTACACAGAATTTACATGTCGCATAGCAATATATGAGGTTGTAAAATGAGGTTATCAGTGGCATGAAACAAGCTTGAATGTTCTTCTTGCCGTAAGAGTCATAGCATTTATGTAGTGCTTTGTGTGATTCTTCAGTGTGCAAGGAGAATCCAAACACCAAGCTTTCTGTGGTCAGGTGTAAAAAATCTGGAACTATATTCTCATTCCATCTGTGTAGCACAATACTGTTGCATAAACTAAAACTGCTCCAGTTTTCCAATATAGGGGAAAAAAGAAAGTTGAGCAAATAATCATATTATATTTTTGGTGGTGCCTAATGCTGTTCTCATCAGTGAGGATTTGAAAGTGAACTTGGCACATAAAATTGGTCAGTTCCTAGATCCTAAACTGGCTTGCACTCTCTGACTGAATTATACTATCTGGTTTTTAATTATTCCAAGCACAGGCTTTGCAGCTACACTGACTAAGCAATGCAAAATGCATGTTCATATCATGGATTCAGCAGTGGGAGTGCTCAGTGTAGATATCGGTACATCTGTTTTCCAAAGAAAATTTTGAGATTCAAAGGTATTGGGAAAACAATACTCTGCACTCAGACAAAACTGTGTCTCTATTAACTTACCATCTTTTTCTTCTTTGTTTTTGTTTTTAAAAAAGAGAGAGAAGCACAGCTGAGTTCCCCCAGTGAATTAATGAAGTTGTTGCTTTGAGGATTTGGCCCTGGACCCCAGAGGACTTCATTAAAGAATACATATATTTTTGGAAGTTCTTTTTCATTTGCTCTAGACATCATGAGCACCCTCAAGTGGACAGAAATGAAAAATAAATTGTCAGGAGGGATGGGCAACAGAATCATCCAGTTCCTCTTTGTAGAACAAAAAATGTTCTGCTCTTACAAACCTCCAGAATAGAGTGTGAAAGCTGGAATGGCTTCTGCAATTTTTATTGTGCTGTCGCTGTATCAAACCCAGGATGTTAAACATCTCCAACATTTCAGGAAAGGAGTTCTGTCATCCAGGAAGGGGCAGTTAAAAAAAACAAAAACATCAGAGATATATAATCATAGAATCATAGAGTTAGAAGTTACCTACAATGTCATCTAGTCCAACCCGCTGCCTGTAACAGGAAATCTTCCTAGAGCAGTGGTTTTCAAACTTTTTCATCTCACAGTACACTGACAGGGTGCTAAAATTGTAAAGGCACTCCATCAGCTGTTGTTTTTTTACTATCGACAAGGCACACCATGCTGTCAGCGGGAGGTTCACATCTCCAAACAGCCCTAATAATAAATGACCCTCCCCCAAACTCCTGCGGCATGCCTGTGGACCATTTGTGGCACACCAGTGTGCCATGGCACAGTGGTTGAAAATCACTGTCCTAGAGCATCTCTAGCAGGTACCTGTCAAGGTTCTGCTTGGAGATCTCCAATGAGAGAGAATTTACCACCTCCCTCGGCAATCTGTTTTACTGCCAAACTGCTCTGATGGTCAAGAATTTCTTCCTGGTGTCCAATCGGAATCTATTCTCTTACAGTTTGTACCCCCTGGATCTAGTTCTACTCTCAGAAGCAGCTGAGAATGTATATCACATACATGAATTTATACTGTGCTGACTTACATAGATCAATGGTTCCTTTCCTCCAAAACAGAAAAGGAAACAAACTTCTTTTGCATTCAGAGATCTGACCACAGAAGAGGAGATTCTGAAGAAAGAAACTTTTGGATGTAAACCAAATTCTCCTTTCAAAAAATCAACAAGGGACTTTGGTCCCAATCATATGCATGCCGGCACATTTGCGGGCCCTAGCACCAGTGCTACGCCAGTGCTGGCCGGCACTGGGCTAGCACTGGTGGAGCTCTGGAGCTCTGCTGCTTGGCTGCCGTGCAGACCATGGGCAGTGGAGAGGTAGGTGGAGGCGTGGGGGAAGGAGGGGAGGAGGCATTCTGAAGGGAGGGAGGGAGCGGGGTGGTCGGGAAGCGGGACCAGTGGATCCAGAGCCTCCATGTTGGCTGCCTGACACAGAGGCTCTTCATTCTACGCCAACCCTCAGGTCACCATAGAATTGAGACGCTGCACTGCAAGGCTACTTGCTTTAGCTGGGGGAAGGGAACAAAAGTCCTCTTCTCCCGAGGAGGAGGCAGTGGCTGCCTGGAGCAGGCTGAATGCGGCGGCATCCATTTTCGGCACCGCTGGAGCCCTGGGTGCTGGGCAGCTCAGGATTGGGCTGTTAGCAGGGACTCAGCATGGAACAATTCTATTTAGCAAAGTTAGATAATTTAATTGAAATAAACTGAGCCACTAAGGAAAAAAAATATTTATTGTAATGACCCTTTAAGAAAATTTAGTTTTTTACTGGATCACTCAAAAGCAGGGGTCTCCAAACGTTTTGGCCAGAGGGCCACATGAAATATCTGGTGCAGTGCTGAGGGCTGGGAAAAAATTTAAATATAAAATTTAAATAAATAAATTAGGGATGGAACTTAGATGAATGAATAAATGAATGAGTGGGCTCATTCACTCAGCTTCTCCGGTCCTCAGAATACCCTCCAGATGCAAGCAGAGCACAGCTCTGGTCATGTTCAGTTGAGTGTTCAGTCCTCTTTCAGGGGACAAGAGGCTGGCCGCAGGCCGGATAGAGGCTCACTGCGGGCCGCATCTGGCCCCTGGGCCGGGGTTTGGAGACCCCTGCTCATAAGCAAAACTGGAACTGAAGAACTGATAGTTAACTCTGAAAAACAAATGCTTCATAATATAAATATAAACATGTCTATGTTTGAAATGCACAGTGATGATTCATCCAGCCAACCATGTTTATGTCCCATTTAATCTTTGCTTAAATGTACCCACTACATTTCTATTCCACTCCTAGTTTTCTTTCATGGAAGTATGTGCGATCTCCCCCAGTTTATCTTTACTGCCTTGAGAGATCAATGAAGATGACTAACAGTGACTAGCAGCCCAATCCTATGCATGCCTACTCAGAAGTAAATCCCATTAGAATCAATGGGGCCTACTGCCAGGAAAGTGTGGATAGGATTGGGCTGTAGGTCAATACCTAAGTCAACACCTAGGTGGTACTTATTCAAATCTTTGTAGCTACATGGAGTCTGGAATTTGGGCCTTCCTGATCTGTCTAAACCACTAGACACTATACCAGACTAGCAATCCTCTGTTGAGCTCAGATGATCTTACATGTGCATAACTGTTGCTGGATAGCACCTTAATGTTTCTGTTCATTTCTTAAGAATCACTATGCTTTTCTTGAACACATCCCTTAAGGACTCCTTAACCTTCTCATTCCTCAGACAGTATATGAAAGGGTTTAGCATGGGAGTCACTATTGTGTTCAGCACAGTGCCCATTTTGTTGAAATCTAGAACATTCCCTTTGGTGGGGCGGACATAAATGAAGATAGAACTCCCATAATATAACGTCACCACAGTGATGTGAGAAACACAGGTTGAGAAGGCCTTCTTCCGCCCTTGCGCTGTCGGCATCTTTAGGATAGCAGTAATTATATAGATGTAGGACACAACCGTTACAGAAAGTGAGCCTAGCAGCAGTATACAAGACGTCCCAAAGTCAACCTGTTCAGCCAGTGATGTGTCTGCACAGACCAGTTTCAGCAAGGGGGCGCTGTCACAGAAGAAGTGGTTGACAAGGTTTGGCCCGCAGAATGGTAGGCCAGCAGTCACAATGCTGGGAACCAGAATGATTAAGAAACCTCCAACCCATGATCCGACGAGAAGCTGGAAACAGACCTTGGTGCTCATTATGGATGCATAACGTAGGGGGTAGCATATGGCAAGGTAGCGGTCAAAGGACATGACAGCCAGGATGAAGAATTCCGTTGAGCCCATGAGGAAATAAAAAAATGACTGAGTGAGACATCCCACAAAGGAGATGCTTTTCTTCCCGATGATCATATTCACTAGCATCTTAGGCATGACAGTGGAGGTGATCATGAGCTCCAGGAAGGAGAGATTACTCAAGAAAAAATACATGGGAACTTGAAGTGGGCGGCTGGTCAGTACTAGTGCAATGATTGTGGCATTCCCCGTAATGTTCAGTGCATAGATAAAGAAGAAGGTGACGAAGAGCAGAATCTCCACAGAGCGAATGTTCTGAAACCCCAGCAGGATGAATTCCATCACAATGCTCTTATTACCTTTCTCCATATTTTGGTACATTTTTATTATTCCCTAGGAACCAATGGGTTAAAAAAATGAAAAGTCAGAAATGAGAGCAAAAGTTTCATTCTTTCATTTATTCATTTAACCATTGTCATGATTGGCATTATTGTGATGGGGGAGTTAGGCAAATAAAGGGATCCTATGGCTGCAATCCTATGCCCACTGACCTAGGAGTAAGACCCACTGAACTCAATGGGACTTACTTCTGAGTACACTTGAATAGGAATGTGCTGTAAGTCTTTTAACCATTGTTAACTATGACATGTGCAGGCACTATGACTATAATTAACAGTTGTTGGAAAGAAAACATGGGGGAAGGCTTTTGCTTTAGTCCCACTTATGAAATTTAGGGTGAAAAACTGTGAAAAGCCGATGAGAAATGTGTCAGTTTTTTTTTTCCTTTGAACTGCATTCTTTTCTGAGAAATCTTATACTATTGTTTAAAGTCCTTCAGTTTAGAAAGTCTTTTGCCATGGACAAAGGAAAGGGGAAAGGGGTAAAAAGAGAAAGAAACATGCCAAAGTCCCTAGTTGCATAGTTCTTATTGGCTTGTATGTTTATTCTGATCACCAGTTCTTTACAGCATAATTATGTTCTTGTTCATTCAGAAGTAACTCTCACTATGTTCAGTGGTGTTTACTCTCAGATAGGCATGGATAGGCTTGCAGCCTTTAGATGAATCGCTATGAACCTTAACTTCAAAACACCCAATTTCTGTTTTGAACATAAAATCAACGTAATTTCTATTCACTCACAACAATAACAGATTTTGGGTGCAATGGGCATATCACACATGAGGGAGTCATTCAAATGGTTTGCTTGAAGTTGGAAATGACTGTGGGCTGGTTTACCCATTCACTGATCTAATACTACAGTATGCTTATTGGGGTTGCTACAGGGATGTATGTGTGGGGTGTATGTCTATGCAGCATTTCACCTGTATGTACAATCCCATTATCCATCCTCCTCCAAAAGTAATAAAAGTATTGTTAAGACTGAATATCTGCACATACAGAACTGTAGCTGTTGCATTGCATTCAATGCACCGATCTGATAACACCCACCATATATATGGAATTAACCCAAATGACAAGTGTATGAATGGCCCACAGGCTGGTATTATCCATGTCAGAGTAACTACCAAAAGAACCACTATCCATGTGACCAAAGGTATAGTCCAGGGGTCTCCAAACCCTGGCCCGGGGGCTAGATGCAGCCTACGGAGAGCTTCTGTCTGGCCCGCGGCCAGCCTCTGATCCCCTGAGAGCCTCTGGCCCAGTTGACCAAACACAACCAGAGTTGTGCTTGTGGGGTGGAGGAATGGGGGTCCATTTAAGTGTGTGTGCTTTATTTCTTGGGCTGTGTTGGTGCTTGGAGAAATCCTGAACATTTGAGCCCATTCATTCATTCATTTCAGTCATTCTTCTAAGTTCCATTGCTAATGTATTTATTTAAATTTTATATTTTTTTTTCCGGCCCTTGACACCATGCCAGAAATTTGATGAGGCCCTTCGGCTGAAAAGTTTAGAGACCCCTGGTATAGTTTTATCCCAAACCTAAACGTATATACCAAAACATCTGCTCCATTGATTTAGGGCCCAATCCTATCCCGGTGCAGCTCCGGTGCAGCTCCAGTGCAGCCCCTAGGCAAGGGAACAAATGTTCCCTTACCTTGTGGAGGCCTTCATAACTATCCTCCCACAACAGGATGCAGTGCAAACCCCATTGTCACGGCTACACCAGGGGTGAAAAGTTGGGTAGGATTTGACCCTTAGCTCCCTGGGCTGTGATGTTATTTTGCATAACATAAAAACGTACACAAAGCCCTACTGATCAGGTGAAAGATCAATCTAGTTCAGTATTCTGTTTCCCCAGTAGTCCACCCCCTGCCCCTGGAAAACCAATAAGCTGGAGAGAAAGGCATGCTTCTCTCCTGCTATCATTTCTGCACCTGATATTCAGAGAAATACTGTCTCTGAATGTGGAAGGAGCACAAAGCCATTGTAACTTGTAGCCATTAGGACAGACTGGAATATTGAGTGCCAACACACATTTAGACTGACAGAACCAGGTCTCTAAAACTCATACATTATATATATGAATGCCATTTAACAAATTAGAGGAGAAATAGCTTCCCAATGCAAATGTTTTCTAAATGCTTACCTTCAAGAGCTAAAGGAAATCACCTCGGTTGCACTGGAAATTTGTCTTCTTTCCAGGTACCCAAATATGTATCTGTGAGATTGTTGACAGAACTTGGGAATCTCTGATTAATTAACACCGAATCACATTAAATTGGTAGAACTTCCATCTATTTGATATATTATTTCTTCAATTAAAAGGAATCTATTTTTCTTTTCAAAATGGACCTTCTTGTTAGTTTCCTATTGTTCAACAAGATTATTTTCAATGGGGCCATTTAAGGATTCTTGCCAACTACTGCATGCACAGATATGGATAGACAGCTCAACCATTCCCTCTTTGATCTGTTGTAATCCATGCCTGCGAGGACTATAAAGTTTTTGAATTGCTCCTGGTCTGAGTCTCCACATAGGTTACGCATTGAAAAACTGTCCCCCATTCCTAACTTAAATGACTAGTGTTGATAAATCCAAGTGATTAATTACTGCTCCTTCTAGGCACCCATGTGCATTTGCTAGAGCTAGATCATCCAGTCATCCTCTGAGGATAAATTAAGGCACTGCAACTCAGAAAGTGATAGAAAAGACACAGACTTCACAAATATAATAGCTTTATTGGATGTAATAAACCAAAATGTTCATGTTTGGGGTACAAGTGATCAACCACTGAAGAATGATTTCTCTTTTGCAATATCTACATCCTAGGCCACATTAAGCCACATCCTAAAGACAATTCAGAGCCCAATTCTGGGCTTGGTGCTGTGGCTTTGTGTCGCTGTGCACTGTCGCAAATGTGCCATAAGGCACATTTGCAAGCCTCACCTCACCTCACCGGCTGGTGCTGGGCTGGCACGGGGCTAGTGTGGGTGGGTACCCAGCCTCTGCAGCTTGGCAGTCTCACAGGGGGAGGGAAGGAGGCATTCTGGGGAGGGGGGAGGCCGGCGGGGGGTGGAGAGAGGGCATGGGGAGGCGTGACCAAAGTCCCCTTCTCGGTAGCCCGGAGCACACAGGATCCGGTAGCAACCATTCTCAGTGCCAGCAAGGCTGGGTGCCCTGGGCAGCTCAGGATCGGCCTGCCCGACAATTCAGAACCTCTTTAGGTTTGCTAGCTTCTGCCTGGTTCAGATGCACTTTCTGTCAACTGGATGCAGGAGACTGATTCCAATTAATGGTTAGGTCTTGGACATGGCAGGAAATATACATGAGATTATGCAGGAAGTTTCCTTACACTTAGTCAGAATCTTGGTTTATTTAGATCCGTATTGCCTAAGCCAGTGGTTCTCAAACTCTCAGGGAGAGTTTGGGAACCTGTAAGTGCTTGCGGGGGAGAGGGCAGGTGACATGATCAATCTGCCACCAGATTCATGATCAATCTTCATGATCAATCTTCCGCCAGCAAAGGACAGTTGTTTTTGTTTTTTTTAAACTTACCTGGGGGTTGGTATGGCTCTCTGGGGAGCCTATGACCCCTTATGAGCACCTTCCTACACAAAAAAGAGGGCCATTTCCAGTTTTGCAACAAAAGGACTGTAGAGGAGGTCACAGATTCCCTGGACCCTGAGGAGAGCCAGAGTGACCCCCAGGTAAGAACCTAAGAACAGCCCCACTGGATCAGGCCATAGGCCCATCTAGTCCAGCTTCCTGTATCTCACAGCGGCCCACCAAATGCCCCAGGGAGCACACCAGATAACAAGAGACCTCATCCTGGTGCCCTCCCTTGCACCTGGCATTCTGACATAACCCATTTCTAAAATCAGGAGGTTGCGCATACACATCATAGCTTGTAACCCGTAATGGATTTTTCCTCCAGAAACTTTCCAATCCCCTTTTAAAGGCGTCCAGACCAGACGCCATCACCACAAAAAACCCTTTTGTCCTAGGCAGTAGCACAATTGTGGTGATTGCTTTCTTGCAGTCGCTACTGCCCCGCACCTTAGGGGGCAGTGGCAGAGGTTCCCTGGCTGGGGCACCGTTGCACCCCAGTTTAGGAACTTTGGATCTAAGCTGACATGCATAAATTCTCTTCCCAAATCTGCCTGGATAAGTAAGGGATTAAACCCAGAACCTTCAATGTGTAAAGCATGTGCTCTTCTTTGGAGTTCCAGAACCACCTCTAATATCCTGCTAGCCACAACAATGAAAGTCCATGTTTAATGTTACTTGGCCAATACATTCCTTCCAATAGCTCTCATCAATGAGTCCTTGACTTCCTTATTCCTGAAACTATAGATGATTGGGTTCAACATTGGGTTGATGACAGCATAAAACACTGAAATCAATTTGTCATTCTCGGGTGAGTAACTGGATTTGGGCCTCATGTACATGAACATCCCTGTCCCATAATAGATCGTAACCACTACCAAATGAGACGAGCAGGTGGAAAAAGCTTTGCGCCTGCTGCCAGTACTTTGCAGTCTGACGATCGCGCAGATGATATGGCCATAGGACACCAGAACCAAGATGAAAGGCAGCATTAGCGTACCTGCTCCCCCTATTAACATTAGCAGTTCATTCAACGAAGTATCAGTGCAGATCATGTGCAGCAAGACAGGGGCCTCACAGAAAACATGGTTAATGACATAAGGTCCACAAAGAGGGAGCAAACTTAAATAGAGTGGGACCACAGAGGTGAGAAAGCTGATTGTCCAAGATACAGCTGCAATCCTCACACAGACCTGGTGGTTCATTATTATGGTGTAACGCAGGGGGTGACACACAGCGACATAGCGGTCAAAAGCCATTACAGCCAGAAGGACACATTCTGCTGCTCCCAGAAAGAGAGTGATATAAGTTTGAGTGAAGCAAAAATGATATGATATGGTTTTCTTGGTGAATATCAGGTTGGACAACATCTTGGGGACTACAGCCGTGGTGTAGCAAAGGTTCAAAAACGCCAGGTGCCTCAGGAAAAAGTACATAGGGGTGTGTAAGCGGGGATCTGCTGTGGCTAGGGCAATGATGCCAATGTTCCCAAACAAGGTTGCGGTGTATACAAGGAAGAAGATTATGAAGAGAATGGGTTCCAGTTTGGGATGATTTGAAAAACCAAGCAGTATGAATTCCAAAGCTTCTGTTTCATTCTCTTCTGGCATCATATCACAGAGAACCCACCTATGAAGGAAAACATAGGGCAGTAGCATCTGACACAGGAACAAGTAAAGTGAGTTCATTTCAAGTATTCTCCTAAATTCCTACACTTTGAGCATCCTTGACTCAAGGAAATAGAACTTCTGAAGGAGATTCTATGAGTCCCAATAAGTACGTAAATCTTAACCAGTGCATCCAATAAAATTGCAGCTATCCATTGAAACCCATAATGGTGTATGCTATTATGTGTCCAACTCTGGATCATATGATTGAGCGACATGTTGCTTATGTTCAATATATGCTATATACTATAGTAGCTAGGCCACTGGTTCCCAAACTGTGAATCAGGACCCACTGGTGGGTTGTGACCTGATTTTTGATGGGTTGCCCAAGGGCAATGGAAAGATCAGATAACTAGTTGCCTCAAGCCCTGAGGCTATTGAAAAATCAGATACTGTAGTTGTAATTACCCTGTAAGGAGCCGAGCTCCTGAAGTTGGCAAGCATGTGTAAATATAGGGTGATAAATGTTTGAGGGTCTTTTTTTCTGGTCATTTTTGCTAATAAATAAATAATCTCCTAGATCTAGTCTGGTAAACCTAAGTGGATCCTGACAGAGTGTTGTTTTTAAAAAGTGGGTCCCAATGCTAAAAAGTTTGGGAACCACTGGGCTAGCCTCAACACTTCTTAGAGACTTTGTGGAGAGCATAGCAATTTTCTGGTTGGCTTGGCTCACAGAATAGTGTTCGTTTAAAAAAAGATGAGCATACATTTTCTGTTTAATAAATTTCTTGCCCTAACAGTCATAGCATAGTCTCCCAAATCCACTTTTCTGACAGCTCATTTTCCTAAATTGCATTTATTTACTTACTGATTTACAAGCATCATGATCTTGTACATTTTTACTTGAAAATAAATATAACTTCCTTTAATGGCAATTTCCCCCAAATAACTGTGCACAGGATTGCACCTACACTTACATACAGTTTCTGCATCTGAAGGTGCTTTTCTAAAGATGGTTAAAGTGGGATGAGGGAACCAAATAAAATTGTGAAGCACCCACAATACAAATATTCAAAATCCAATGAAATTAGAAACACTAAAACTAGAATAACATCAAAGAGGCTGATAAAACTAACAGCAACTTAGGACACAAATCTACTGTCACCAATTCAACTCTACAGGATGTATTTCTCAGTAGGCATGTATGGGATTGCTCTGTATGACCATGTATCCTGATAGTTTCCCAAATGCCAATCTAAAGGACACCATTTTTCATTGCCTCAGGGAGCTCACGTTCACTGTTAAGGTTTTGTCTTCAGCATCTTTTTAATACTTTAAGTTCTCCCCTCCCCCATTTTGAGGAGAGTATACCAACATTACCATTCTCTTATTTACTGTACAATTGCTTTCACAGATTGCTTTTCCTTAGATTGTAAACACTACTACTTTTCTTAGATTGCGACTTTGCTACCCTCCATGCTCATTTGTCTTAATTAAGGCCAAACAAGAATTTTGAATGGATAGTAAATAAACAATTGAAAATTAGTACCATGGATGCCGCTGGATTTTCCAAATCCGTGAAAATTTTGTGATCAAATTTTTGTCCAAACAATTTTTAGGGGGAAAAAAGATGCTGATTGAAAAGTTCTTTCATGGTGGCATATCCTGCCATGATCATCTTTGGTTTGGTGTAGGGAGCTTTCACATAGGAATATCTCATTTCTGTTGGTAGATGAGTCTGTTGTGGAAAGGCACTTGCTTGATGGAAAGATGCTAATGTAACCTAATGGGACTTACTGCTGTGCAAATGTCCTCAAGACCGAGCATTTAAACTAAGGAATTGGCTAAGAACGGAGCTCAAAAAATAGAAAATGGAGCAAGCAATTGTGTTAATAGCCCAATCTTAATAGCCAAAGAAGCTAAATTTGTTATCATATCTCTGTTTTTGTTTGTTTGTTTTTCACTCAATTCCTCCTTCTCCACTTATTTCCAGGCATATTACTTATTTTACTACTTAAGTCTAAACCTATTACTCATTTTTGTTACGCATCATGGTATAAATGCTGTAAGCCATTTAATGCTGTAAGTTACTTGTTTTGCAATAACAATAACAATAATGTATTTTTAACACTATTTCATGATTGGTTATGCAAATACACTATGCTAAATTGAAACGTATAGCCTACCTGTTCACTGCTCATATCTGTGACGAGCAGGTTTAGAAAAGATCAACAAGAATCCTTGACACAATAGCTTTATTCATACTTTAATGAGAAAATCTCAAGTGTCCAATTAAATGCCTGAAAGTGATTTAGAAGAAAAAAAAATTGCTTTCATCATTCGCAGGATTAACAGTGCAATCCATGTTTACTCAGGAGTAAGTCCCACTCTGTTCAGTAGTACTTACTTGCATGTAAGGGTATATAGGAATGAAACCTAAAAAAGGATAAAATGGCATGTAGGAAGAGGATCCGTTCTGAAGGTGCTCTCTGGGACCATCATAACTTCCTAACAAAATATGTCAGACAGCCGAATCCTATCTTTCCCATGGTCATAGCATGCAGCCATCTCAAAACAGGCTGTACTGTATGCTATGGGGGTGGGGGCAACTGGGAGGCTTGGGAAAATATTTTCCCTTAAGCCTCCATAAGCCCCTCAATCACTGATGGATCTCCCTGGATCTGTGTCAGCTCTTTAGCTGCCCCAAGTCCAAGGAAAGGGGGTGTATAGGATGGTTTGGGGGACATAGCATTCCTGTACAAGCTGTTTCTGCCAAAATACACCCCTTCCTGCCTCCTCTGACATGACCCAATCCCTCCTCTGATCCACTCCATTGCACCCACCCCAGCCCCATCCCGCACAATTACCAATGTTGCTGTAGTCTCTCCTGGCCGCCACTGCTCTCAAGGTGCTCTGTAGCATCTGCAGTGGCAACCCTGATGCACACAGCAAAGCATGCTTCCATAACACCATTTACAACACCATAAAGATCACTCCGTTGCTGGACGCTAGCTCCGGCAGCAGAGCCAAAGAACAGAATTGGGCTGAAAATCCCATTTGAAAAGCTTTGAGGGGGCTTTTAAAAAATGCAACTGACCTGCTTCTGGGGTGCAGGGCTCCCCATGGCTTGTAGAAAGTAAAAAAAGCTATCGCGACCTGGAAATGGGTCGTGATCGCTTTCTTAACCTTCTACGACCCAGGGGAGCCTTGCAGAGGGGTCTGCAGGCCTCCCTGCTCCCCTCAGCAGGCAAGTTACATTTTTTTTAAAAGCCCCCTATTCCCCCGCAGCGGCGCAATTCTGAGGATCACATTGCTCCCTTCCTCCTGACCCTGGTATCCAGCTGGTGGGTCAGATACCCAATTGGAAGAGTTCCAATTTTTTAAATTCTACATCAGTTATGCTCAAACGTGAGCACATTCTAGTTTCTAGAAATTATGAAAACATACTGTCACACATGAATTTGATTTCTAGTTTACAAAACACATTTGCACAATGTAAATGACAACAGATATTTACACAATCAAATTATTTGTCTCTAAAAGCACAATGAATTTCTCAGGATAATAACCAGTACTTTTCCTTACCAATGCTTAACTGTCAAGGAGACGTTTGAATACTACATAGCTCCTAAGAACGGCTATGTTCCATTTTTCTGGGAAATATATTATTCTGCATCGTGAAAATTGTGTTTAATTGATTTTTTATTTATTTTACCCCTCCATTGTTGTGAACAAATACAGACTTCATCAAATTCACCATTAAATCTCATGCATGTACTCCAGCAAAATGATCTGTGAGATCAGTTGCTCTAACTGAAGCTAGGGGATCTAGGACTGTGTTCCTTGGAGGTGGAAGAGGCCAACACTTTAGTAGAAAGAGGTACTGCTTGCAAGGAAAGAAGGCCAATCCTTTCATATTTCTATTATGCCTGGCCATTCTAAAGGCTTCATTTTGCCTGCCCATCAGAATGACCAATGTTGTACACCAATACTCTCTTCTGTTGCTGAAGAAGGTTACGAGGTCTGAGCACAGACAGATAGTACTTGTAGTTCATTTATCTAGGTAGCAGGGCACACAATTCACAGATTAAGCTTTAGAATCCTAACAACGTATGTGATTTTGGGCCCAATCCTATCCAATTTTGCAGCGCTAATGCAGCCTCAGTGCAGCCACAGGTAAGGCGACAAACATTCCCTTGCCTTGAGGAGATCTCTGTAATTCCCCCCTCCCCCCCCAAAAAAACAAAACAAAACAGCAGGATGCACCACATACCCCTGCATCTGTGCTGGAAAGTTGGCATGGCTCTGTCCTTAAAGGCATTATGCTGTGACACTGACACTGTGAATGTTACTATAAAGCAGTATTTTCTGAAAGTTTTACACAGTGTTATCAGCCATCTTTTATTTTTGAAGCTATTCTCTTTAGGGCATCTCTCAATGCCTCTTTCATTTGTTCATTCCTTAGACTAAATATGAAAGGGTTCAATAAGGGTGTTAAGATCCCAGAGAAAACGGCCAATGCTTTGTTCATACTCATGATGTCACTCTGGGATGGTCTGACGTAAACAAATATGGAGATTCCATAGCCCATGGAGACCACTGTGAAGTGAGAGGCACAAGTGGCAAAGGCTTTCTTCCTGCCCTTTGCAGAAGGGATCTTGAGAATAGTAGTAATTATGTAGACATAAGAAGTAGCAGTAAAAGAGAGAGAACCAAGGAGAAGGATCAAAGAACCAACAAAGTCAAGCAACTCAATCAGGCTAATGTCTGTGCAGGCAAGATGCAGCAAAGGGGCACTGTCACAGAAGAAATGATTGATGACATTGGGGCCACAATAAGGCAGCCTCACTTTCAGCACCGTAGATAAGAACACCGAGAAGAACCCACTGATCCAGGAGCCAATCACCATCTTGACGCAAACTGTCCCGGTCATGAGGGTTGGGTACCTAAGTGGGTAGCAGATGGCCATGTAGCGGTCAAAAGACATCGCAGCAAAAAGGATGAACTCTGTAGAACCCATGAAGAAGTAGAAATATGACTGAGCGAAGCAGCCACCAAAGGAAATTGCTTTCTTTTCAGCCAAGAGATTGGCCAACATTTTAGGCACCACGCAGGTGGTCATGAAGATCTCAATGAAAGACAAGTTGCTGAGGAAAAAGTACATGGGGGAGTGGAGGCGCTGATCCATGCAGATGAGGACAATGATGAGTGCATTCCCCAGCACTGTCGCCACGTAGACAAGGAGGAAGAGCAGAAAGAGGAGGATTTCCAAATCAGGGCTGTATACAAATCCAAGCAAAAGGAATTCAGTGACAGTTGTTGCATTTTCCATGCCCATGTTTTGGCATCTGGAATCAATGAAGAAAAATCAGAAGTTATATTGGCAGTGGTTGCGGGCAGGGGAGGAAAGTAATACAAGTATCATGTTGAAATGGACAGGAATATTTTCTTCCATGTCTGAGAGTTCGAGTCCACTTGACCCAGCCTATACACACTTACCAAAGTCCTACGTACTTCCAAATAGACATGCATAGAATTGTGCTGCTAGACAATTACATGGCATGCCTATTCTGTCAACAGGCAAACATGGTGGGGAGCATGTCACAGATGTATGGTCTAGTCCAGTGGTTCCCAAATTTTTTAGCACTAGGACCCACTTTTTAAAATGACATTATATCAAGACCCATCTAGGTTTATCAGACTTTTTTTGTTTTTTAAAAAAAGGAGATCTAGAAAGAAAGTTCATTCATTCACTTATAAGTAATAATGACCAGAAGAAAGACCCTCAAACATTTATTCCCCCCATATTTACACGTGCTTCCAAACTGCAGGAGCTGAGCTCTTTGCAGGGCAATTAGCAGCTACAGTATCTGATTTTTTTAAAGGCTTCAGGCAATTAATTATCTGATCTTTCCATCACTCTTGGGTGACCCACCAAAAATCAGGTTGCAATTCACTAGTAGGTCCCGACCCACAGTTTGGGAACCACTGTTCTAGTCCATGTTCCTTGGAAAGGAGATGCTTATTTGTCTCAATACTGTGTTTTTGTGGATGTCACTTGGTGCATCTGATGTACTGATTGGCAATAGTCCACTTGTAGGCTGCAGTCCATAAAAGCTTACTGTCTGCTATAATGAGTTATGTTTATAAGGTGCCACAAGAGTCTTTGTTGTTTTGCTCCTTCAAACTAGATTGACTACCCCTTTGGACACTTGTTTGTTTTTGTTCCTGTGAATGCACAAATATGAGTGAAAAACAAGAAAGGTGGGAGGGAAGGATTTTTTTTTTGGGGGGGGGGGTATTCAGGACATCAGTTAGTTGCACTGTAACAGTGTGGCTATTACTTAACTTTATCTTTCACATATGGAGACTACTTTAAAAAGTTAAAATATACTCAGTGGAATGGGGCTGAAAGCCTGAACTCAGTAAAAAGTTTAGAATTTTTCTCACCTTCCATCTGGGTTAACCCTAACAGTGCAAGATTTTGGACAAACATCCTAAAAGTTGGCCATGTTTCTATGTGTCATAGAATTCATGTTAACTCACAAGTAAACCTACCCCTGATTTCAATGGGCTTTTCCTCCTGTAAGTAATCATGGAATTGCAGCTATAGTCAAATTTTGCTGCATTGTACTTTTAACTCTACCTAACTCTTACTCTACTTAACAGAATCTTTGGCAATTGTAACTATTATCATTTCTTTTTGATGGCATACATTTACAAAATTCTAACACCTTTAAAGAAACTGATTACTATAATAAAGAATACATCCATCCTCCATCCATCATATCTGATTGCCAAATCATGGAACATGTTTTAGACATTTTGCTAGAATACAGCCCAAGGATATTTTTTACATATTTTATGATTTTATTGTTACATTTACCATTCTGTTCAACAGAAATTTCCTCAGTGGAAGAGAGTCAACACAAAGAAGACTCTGTTAAAAAAATCATTAGTAATAATATCATGATATTATCAATAATCATGATCAATAATATCATCATATCAATAATCAATATCAATAATATCATGAGTTACAAATAGATTTGCATAGCTCCCAAAAGCATGTTACTTTTATATCCTCATTTGATCTTTATAGAAAAGCCCAATTTAGAGTCATAAGAAAATAAGAACATAAAAAGAGCCCCGATGGCCAAAAGCCCATCTAGTCCAGCTTCCTGTAGTGCAACAGTGGCCCACCAGATGCCTCAGAGTGCACACAAGACAAGAGACCTGCATCCTGGTGCAATTCCCTTTTATCTGGCATTTTGAGGTAGCTTACTTCTAAAATCAGAATGTTGCGCACACCCATCATGGCTTGTAACTTGTGATGGACGTTTCCTCCAGATATCTGTCCAATCCCCTTTTAAAGGCATCTAGGCCAGATGCCATCACCGCATGCTGTGGCAAGGAGTTCCACAGACTATTGGTCCTAGATACTTCAGATGATCCAAGTGCATTTTGTGATGGTTATCAAAGATAGGTACTGCAATCAGTGCTGTATTACCTTATTCATGATCCATTGGTCTTACAGATGGAAGATGATTGAAGAAATTCAAGGCATTTCCATGTGCATATCTGCTTTAAATGCTGCATCCTGGAATAATACATCTCATCTATACTAACATCATCAGCTACTATGATTACAAGACATTCTTCCCAAATGTAGCTCCACATCTGTACGAATCAAACATTCAGCCAACATCTAAATAGTAGTGACACCACTTTAGAATGTTTAGATAAGTTTAGATTTACCCCTACCCAAATGACAGAGAATAACCTCTTTTAATGTTTTAACACATTCTCTGTTCCAGTTTAGTATAAATACTGATGAATTCTGTTGTTTCATACATTATACAAGTCCTCCTCTTCCCTAGGAGACCTTGGCTATCAAAGGACCTGAACACATCCCTGGGGAAAGAAACTTCTTAACATCATATCTTTGTTCATAGCCTGCCTGGAACTTCATGTCCACAGAGTTCCATTGAAACAAAGATAGAACCTGTTTTATTTATTTTTTAAATAATAAACCAATACAGATCACACTAACAGGAAAAACATAAAATTGCAAGATTTGTCTGAGTAAGCCCAGCACTGCATTGAGCTGTTAGTCATGATTAACATGTCTTGATAGATTTCAACCAGTAACAGGACCATTGTGTCCTGAACAACTGAGTCCTTGCCAAATGTGTCCCAGTCCTTGGCATCCTAGGACATTTCTGCCCAGTGTGTGTGTGTGTGTGTGTGTGTGTGTGTGTGTGTGTGTGTGTACTGGACCTTTGTGACCCAATATATGTATATTTATATTAGATGTACTTTTTTTATTTTAAAAGGCAAAGGTATGCTTTAAATTCATCTTTGAGGAAGGAGGTGGTGCCTCTGGCATTAAAGCAAGCAGTGGTTCACCCCCTCCTGAAAAAGCCCTCTCTGGACCCCTCTATGTTGGATAATTATTGGCCAGTCTCGAACCTCCCATTTCTGGGCAAAGAGATTGAGCGGATGGTGGCGTCTCAGCTTCAGAGGATCCTGGATGAAGCAGATTATATGGATCCCTTTCAATTTGGCTTCAGGCCTGGCTTCGGGATGGAGACGGCCTTGGTCACCTTGGTGGATGACCTACGCCGAGGGCTGGATGGAGGGAGTGAATCCTTGCTAGTCCTTTTGGACCTCCCAGTGGCTTTTGACACCATTGACCATGGTGTCCTTCTGGGATGGTTGGCCGAGGTGGGGATCGGGGACACTGTTTTGTAGTGGTTCTGGTCCTTCTTGGCTGACAGGTCCCAGATGATGCTTTTGGGGGACTCCTGTTCGGCACCCTGGCCCTTGAGTTGTGGGGTGCCACAGGGTTCTATATTGTCCCCCATGTCCCAACATCTACATGAAACCCAACATCTACATGAAACCACTGGGAGAGGTCATCTGGGGATTTTTGGAACTTTTTGGGACAAGCGGGGCCTGTACATGAGGGATGGGCTCCACTTGAACCAGAATGGAACCAGACTGCTGGCGCATAACATTAAAAAGGTGGCAGAGCAGCTTTTAAACTGATCCCTGGGGGAAGGCCGACAGGAGCCGAGGGGCATCCGGTTCGGGACTCCTCATCCCTATGGGATGAGGATGGGGAGGTTAGAGAACAACAAGACAAAGGCAGAGTAGGAGAAGAAATTGGGAAAGGTAGCGTGATGGGATGTGATAGACGGTTTGGCACAATGAGAGGATGCGGGGACAAAGGAGCGAATAAGCAGCGCATCCTGGGGCATTCCATGTACAAATGCTTTTATGCGAATGCCCGAAGTCTGTGAGCAAAGGTGGGAGAACTGGAATGTCTGGTGACAAGGGAAAATATTGACATAGTGGGCATAACGGAAACCTGGTGGAATGCGGCGAATCAGTGGGATACCGCAATCCCGGGCTATAAACTCTACAGGAGGGACAGGCAGGGGCGTGTTGGAGGTGGGGTGGCCTTTTATGTTAAGGAAGGGATAGAATCCAGCAAAGTAGAGATTGAAGGTGGGTCCGACTCCACCGTAGAATCTCTGTGGGTTAAATTACCAGGCTTGTGCAGCGATGTAATACTGGGGGCGTGCTATCGTCCTCCAGACCAGAAATCGGATGGGGACCTTGAAATGAGGAAACAGATCAGGGAGGTGACAAGGAGGGACAGGGTTGTAATCATGGGGGACTTCAATTATCCTCATATTGACTGGGTCAATTTGTGTTCTGGTCACGATAAGGAAACCGGATTTCTTGACGTACTAAATGACTGTGGCTTAGAGCAGCTAGTCACGGAGCCCACCAGGTACAGGTGACTCTGGATTTAATATTGTGCGGTATGCAGGACCTGGTTAGAGATGTAAACGTTACTGAGCCATTGGGGAACAGTGATCATGCTGCGATCCGTTTTGACATGCACGTTGGGGGAAGAATACCAGGCAAATCTCTAACAAAAACCCTTGACTTCCGACGGCCGAACTTTCCTCAAATGAGGAGGCTGGTTAGAAGGAGGTTGAAAGGGAGGGTAAAAAGAGTCCAATCTCTCCAGAGTGCATGGAGGCTGCTTAAAACAACAGTAATAGAGGCCCAGCAGAGGTGTATACCGCAAAGAAAGAAGGGTTCCACTAAATCCAGGAGGGTGCCCGCATGGCTAACCAGCCAAGTTAGAGAGGCTGTGAAGGGCAAGGAAGCTTCCTTCCGTAAATGGAAGTCTTGCCCTAATGAGGAGAATAAAAAGGAACATAAACTGTGGCAAAAGAAATGTAAGAAGGTGATACTGGAGGCCAAGCGAGACTATGAGGAACGCATGGCCAGCAACATTAAGGGGAATAATAAAAACTTCTTCAAATATGTTAGAAGCAGGAAACCCGCCAGAGAAGCGGTTGGCCCTCTAGATGGTGAGGGAGGGAAAGGGGAGATAAAAGGAGACTTAGAGATGGCAGAGAAATTAAACGAGTTCTTTGCATCTGTCTTCATGGCAGAAGACCTCAGGCAGATACCGCTGCCCGAACGGCCCCTCCTAACCGAGGAGTTAAGTCAGATAGAGGTTAAAAGAGAAGATGTTTCAACATAAGAACATAAGAACATAAGAACAGCCCCACTGGATCAGGCCATAGGCCCATCTAGTCCAGCTTCCTGTATCTCACAGCGGCCCACCAAATGCCCCAGGGAGCACACCAGATAACAAGAGACCTCATCCTGGTGCTCTCCCCTACATCTGGCATTCTGACTTAACCCATTCCTAAAATCAGGAGGTTGCGCATACACATCATGGCTTGTACCCCATAATGGATTTTTCCTCCAGAAACTCGTCCAATCCCCTTTTAAAGGCGTCTAGGCTAGACACCAGCACCACATCCTGTGGCAAGGAGTTCCACAGACCGACCACGCGCTGAGTAAAGAAATATTTTCTTTTGTCTGTCCTAACCCGCCCAACACTCAATTTTAGTGGATGTCCCCTGGTTCTGGTATTATGTGAGAGTGTAAAGAGCATCTCCCTATCCACTCTGTCCATCCCCTGCATAATTTTGTATGTCTCAATGTTTGTTTCAGACCTTATTGATAAATTAAAGATCAATAAGTCACCAGGCCCTGATGGCATCCACCCAAGAGTTATTAAGGAATTGAAGAATGAAGTTGCAGATCTCTTGACTAAGGTATGCAACTTGTCCCTCAAAACGGCCATGGTGCCAGAAGATTGGAGGATAGCAAATGTCACACCTATTTTTTAAAAGGGAAAGAGGGGGGACCCGGGAAACTATTGGCCGGTCAGCCTAACATCCATACCGGGTAAGATGGTGGAATGCCTCATCAAAGATAGGATCTCAAAACACATAGACGAACAGGCCTTGCTGAGGGAGAGTCAGCATGGCTTCTGTAAGGGTAAGTCTTGCCTCACGAACTTATAGAATTCTTTGAAAAGGTCAACAGGCATGTGGATGCGGGAGAACCCGTGGACATTATATATCTGGATTTTCAGAAGGCATTTGACACGATCCCTCACCAAAGGCTACTGAAAAAACTCCACAGTCAGGGAATTAGAGGACAGGTCCTCTTGTGGATTGAGAACTGGTTGGAGGCCAGGAAGCAGAGAGTGGGTGTCAATGGGCAATTTTCACAATGGAGAGAGGTGAAAAGTGGTGTGCCCCAAGGATCTGTCCTGGGACCGGTGCTTTTCAACCTCTTCATAAATGACCTGGAGACAGGGTTGAGCAGTGAAGTGGCTAAGTTTGCAGACGACACCAAACTTTTCCGAGTGGTAAAGACCAGAAGTGATTGTGAGGAGCTCCAGAAGGATCTCTCCAGACTGGCAGAATGGGCAGCAAAATGGCAGATGCGCTTCAATGTCAGTAAGTGTAAAGTCATGCACATTGGGGCAAAAAATCAAAACTTTAGATATAGGCTGATGGGTTCTGAGCTGTCTGTGACAGATCAGGAGAGAGATCTTGGGGTGGTGGTGGACAGGTCGATGAAAGTGTCGACCCAATGTGCGGCGGCAGTGAAGAAGGCCAATTCTATGCTTGGGATCATTAGGAAGGGTATTGAGAACAAAACGGCTAATATTATAATGCCGTTGTACAAATCGATGGTAAGGCCACACCTGGAGTATTGTGTCCAGTTCTGGTCGCCGCATCTCAAAAAAGACATAGTGGAAATGGAAAAGGTGCAAAAGAGAGTGACTAAGATGATTACGGGGCTGGGGCACCTTCCTTATGAGGAAAGGCTATGGCGTTTGGGCCTCTTCAGCCTAGAAAAGAGACGCTTGAGGGGGGACATGATTGAGACATACAAAATTATGCAGGGGATGGACAGAGTGGATAGGGAGATGCTCTTTACACTCTCACATAATACCAGAACCAGGGGACATCCACTAAAATTGAGTGTTGGGTGGGTTAGGACAGACAAAAGAAAATATTTCTTTACTCAGTGTGTGGTCGGTCTGTGGAACTCCTTGCCACAGGATGTGGTGCTGGTGTCTATCCTGGACGCCTTTAAAAGGGGATTGGACAAGTTTCTGGAGGAAAAATTCATTATGGGGTACAAGCCATGATGTGTATGCGGAACCTCCTGATTTTAGAAATGGGCTATGTCAGAATGCCAGATGCAGGGGAGGGCACCAGGATGAGGTCTCTTGTTATCTAGTGTGCTCCCTGGGGCATTTGGTGGGCCGCTGTGAGATACAGGAAGCTGGACTAGATGGGCCTATGACCTGATCCAGTGGGGCTGTTCTTATGTTCTTATGATTTGGAGTTGGGTGCCATCAGTATGCTGATGACACTCAGCTCTATCTCTCCTTTCCACCTGACTCCAGGGTGGCTGTCTCTGTCTTGGAGCGTTGCCTGGTGGCAGTTGGGATTGGAATGAGGGCAAACAAGCTGAGATTAAATCCGGATAAGACAGAGGTCCTCCTGGTGCAGAAATCCACGATGCGGGTGCTGGACTATCGCCCTGCTCTGAATGGGGTTGCACTCCCCCTGAAAGAGCAGGTTCGCAGCTTGGGGGTTCTCCTGGACTCGCAGCTCCTCCTGTATGTCCAGGTGTCAGCTGTGGCCAGGGGTGCCTTTGCCCAGCTTCGGCTGGTGCGCCAGCTGCTTCCGTACCTGTCTCAGGCAGATCTGGCCACAGTGGTCCATGCCATAGTGGCAACAAGATTAGATTATTGTAACGTGTTCTACGTGGGGCTGCCCCTGAAGACGATCCGGAAGCTACAGCTAGTGCAGAATGCGGCAGCTCGTGTAGTTGCTGAGGGTCGGCGGTTTGACTCTGTCACGCCGCTACTCCGGCAGCTGCACTGGCTGCCCATTTGCTTCTGGGCTGAATTCAAGATGCTGGTTATGACCTTTAAAGCCCTAAATGGCTTGGGACCGGAGTATTTGAGAGTCCACCTTCTTCCATATAATCCAGTCCGTTCTCTTAGGTCATCAGAAGGGGCCCTGTTGGTTGTGCCATCATTGAGAGTGGTGAGTGGAATGGCAGCCAGAAACAGGGCCTTTTTGGTGGTGGCACCTGCACTATGGAATTCCCTCCACTTTGAATTGAGAGCAGCTTCCTCATTATTAACGTTCCGGCGGGACCTGAAGACTTTTTTATTCAGGAAAGCCTTTGAGGCACCATAAGGGCTGTTTTTATAAATTTGTCTTTTACTACGTGCTATGTATTTTATCCAATTATTTTATTTTGTTTTAATTGTTTTTAACTGTTTTGTATTTTAAATGTTTATCTGTTGTTTTGTATTTTTAACTTGATTGTTAGCCACCTTGGGTGCCCTTTGGGGAGAAAGGCGGAATATATATATATATATATATATATATATATATATATATATATATATATATATATATATATATATATATATATATATATAAATAAATAAATAAATAAATAAATAAATAAATAAAGTTAGGGCTGAGATAAGAGGCTTAGCAATTGTAACATGGGGTTTGTTGCCCATTTATAGTGGGATGCAACTAATTGGTACACACACACACAAATGTCCGGTTTTGCCAATGAGCAGGACTCAGTTTGACCAGCACAATTGTCCAGGACGCAGATATCCTAGTATCAATTCAACCATGTTGGACAGCCCAATCCTATCCTGTGCTGGAACAGGCAGCCAGGGTGGTCTGTGCTGTATCCAGCACAGGGTTTGAGGTGGATCCTGAGCAACTTGGACTTATTTCCCTTTACCCCGTATTGCGCAGCAGTCACATCAATGGGGTTACTTGGTGTAATGCTGGGCTGCTTGGAAGGGGGGTTAGGATTTGGTGTAAGTGTCAGAGGCTGGTCCCACCACCCTCCTGGGCCTGCTCCACCCACCAGCCTGCCTGCTGCCAGTCCTCCTCCTGCCCTAAAACGCCCCTGGAAAGATGACAATGAGGATTATGATTAGGGAATTGGTAGGCTGTACATTTAAATAAGTAACTTAAAACTATGCAACCTTGAGGCCTGCAAAACTTGTGACTCGCCAAGCCAACTTCATCCCACCAGCTCTATTCTGTGCATCCTGCAGGCCTGAGGAGAGGGACGGGGGATTCCCAGGGCCTGGGCTTCCAGGGTGCCTGGACCATGACAAATCAAACTATGAACAAATTTATTCAGAGTTGTATTTCCACTATAGCTTTAATCCACTTTCAAAACACTTCTATTCCCCTAGTGAGTTCTGGAGATGGTAGCTTATTAAGGGTAGCTCCAACAGCTTTCAGATTCCTTAACTACAGTCCCCCTAAAAGGCACTGAAGGAATAGAAGTGCATTGAAAGTGGAGGTCTTTTCCATTAGCACCAACATTTATTAGTACAATTCAAACATGGGAAAGTGAAACTTCCACCTTTAGATCAAAAGTACGAGCCTGCGGTACCAGTAGTAGTCACCAGTTCACAGAATAATCAGCTGCACCCCTTCTTCTAGTTTTTAAAAAATCTAATTAAAAACATATTTTTAAAATGTAGTAATATCTGGTTCACAGGAAAATTTAGGGAGGGGGGAGCAATCAAGCATTCAACTCTCAGTGGCCCTGGTAGCCTACCAAGTGCTTGACAGTTCCTGCCCCCTTGCATTGGCAGTCAGCCCAAACAGTCTCCCGATCGCCCAATTGAAGGGTGATCGGAGTTTGTTTGGCCTGGCCTGGGACACAAGAGTCTCCTCCCAATGGGGAGTGGAGGGGGGCTGGGGCTGGCAGCTATGGCAGGCCTTTTAAAAGGCGCAAGACCCAGTCCTCTTCCTCCTTTTGCACGTGGGCACCGTGGGAATACCCCCCCCCCGCCCTAGAGGCAGTCTGAGTTTAACTGGTCACCATTTGGGGCCGGGTAGGACTTTTTTGCTGCCTGCCAAGATTGGCCAAGGGGCAGGCAGTTTTTTCGCCTACCCCAGACTGTCATGGGCCAGGGGGTTGCCTCCCCTTTTCAAGCTGCCATTGGTCACTTTAAGAGGGCAGGTGGTGCAGACTAGGAGATGTGAATGGGACTTTGGGCATGCACCTTCAGGCGGCATAGGCAGGGCGGAACCCTATTTCAGTCCTCAGGGGCTCGGCGGCACGAGGATGTAGACAGGGCCCTGGCCAGGACAGCGGGGCACACCTCAGAGGCTCAGCGGCTCGAGGTGGCGCAGCCCACGGTCCGGCTGTCTTCCTCTTAAGGGACAGACATGGATGAGATGCGCCGCCCAACAATGGGGTGCGACTTGGAGTCGGGTGCATGCCCGCCTGGGGGCAGAGGTGTTCTGGTACCACCCAGAGGTCTCGCCTCTGCACCACAGGGGGCTTTCGCTGCCTCGGATGCTGCAGGTCTCAGCCTCCTCTACTGCTGTAACTACTAAATAAAGTGGCCCTTTCTCCCATATCTGTTGTCTCGAGTGCTCATTGGACAGTGCAGAAACAAAGCCCATAGACAGGCCAAACTGGATGCAAATTGAGCCCTTGTATTTGGCAGGGTGAATCACAAGTTGTGCAGGCTTCAAGTAAGCAAATTGCAATATGATTTGGAGCTTGCTATCAGTCGGACGTCCGGCCATATAGGCAGACATGGCTCTAAGTCCTTTAAGGATTGGGCAATAACTGTAAGGGCTGTGTAGAAAAAGAAATTTCAGCAGACAATGCTTTTTCTCACCATTTCCATAAGAGAAACAAAAGTTACTTGAACAGTAGCTTAAAGTCATTAATTCTTTCTATTAAATATACACTGATGATGGGATTACAGCATAATCTTAGGCACTTTTACTCAGAAGTAAGATCCACTGTGTTCAAAGGGACTTACATCCAAGAATGGATGCATAGCGCTGCATCCATTAGACTTTTTTAAAAAAATATTATTTTTTTAGGACTGCCAATTCAGACCGAAGCTATTTCTAAAGATGCAATCTTGGAAATTTCTAGCGTTAAGATTGATTCCTGAAGACTTCAGGACAATCCTAGAAGGTTGCTTCTTGCTAAATAAGAAGAGATTGTTCAGTTTAATATCAATGCATTCAGCAGGTATGCTTTAATATTTAATATGTACGTATTACAATGTAGAAAATATGGACTTGTGCTGTAGCTGTTTTCCTTGAATCAAAGAGTTAAGGAGAATGTAATAAATGGGTTGTAATGATGGGTACTGATCTTTGGGTCATGATCATTATGTACTATACTGTGCTTTCTAAAGATTCTTTTTTTCCTCCCAAGAAAAGCATGGATTCTCCTAGCAATGGATATTACACCAGAAATGAACAGAAGCATTTTAGCAGAACATTATTGTCAAGAGGGTAATTAACAATATTCACACTTTTAATGAGATGGTGCATTGCCTTTGGAGATCAAGTGAATCAGGGAAGGTACTCTATGCTTGTTCTCTATGCTGTACCTATACTTGCCAATTTAAGTTTGATATTTTTTAATTAGTTCATTGCAACTGAGTATATTACAGAAATACCTTTCTTTGCCTTTTAGTAGTATGACATTGTCTGGGGAATAAGGCACTAAGGAAACCATGCAATCCTGTGTAAGATGCTTGCATCCCAGTAAGATGACTGAGAAATCAAATTATTTTTCATATCATCAGACAATAAAGGCTGTTAGACAAGTTTGCTGCTGATGGAACTGTTCATGCTTCAAGAACAAAAGTGGGGAAAGTATGATGGAGGAACATCCTCCTATGATGGAGGAACCAATTTCCATTCTGACCCTCCAACCTCTGCCCATCCATAGCAAAAAATCCAGACTAATCCACACAGACAGACAGATAATGGTGCTGCCAACCGAAATGTAGCAGGCTCACTGTACAGTTCCACGATGTAGCCACACCATAGAGGTGTGCATGCTGCACCCTATGGGGGGAGATCAGGAAGTTTCCTCAAGTTCCTTTATTATCAGGAAGGCTCCTGAAGCCCTATGGGTTTCTTCAGACCTGTGCCGGCTCTATAACTAGTGAAAGATCAAGGAGAGTAAGGAGTTTGCACATCTCAAATTTGGGGGAGATAGGATCTGGCATTTGTCTCTGAGATTACCTCCTCCCCAGCTCCTGCCCTCCCCCCAAAATGCCTAGTTACTTGTCCTTGCTTGCAGAAGTCAGTGTGAATGCAGTTTGGGGATCAGGGTCAGGAAGGTGGATAAGATATTGGCATGCACTGCTTCCACAAATACCACCTCCTTCTGTCTTCCTATCTGTTCCATCTCTGCCCTGTTCTGTCCCTTCCTCGCCTCCCTCCCACCCCCTGAGCTGACTTACTGGCTCTGATGGGCATCCTCCAGTCTGCTTCATTGATCTACTTGTGGCAGCAGCTAGGCTGCATTGACTGGCATGTCACATTTTGAGACAGCTGTAAAGATGTCATGAGTGTAAAACACTCATTCTGATGGCGTAAGGCCCTAATAAGACTGGGCTGTAATTGTGACAGTATGTATGTTGTGGCCTACCATACAATTTTCATATTACAATGTGACCTTTGAACTAACAAATTTGCCTGTCCCAGTTGAAAATCATTAGAACACCTTTTAAGGATGTTTCTGAAACAAAGCACCTCTATGGAAGCCTCACACATTTTAAAAAATAAGCAGACTTGTGTACTCATCTCCCATGCCACTTTTTCTGTACCAATCCTCTGATGAGTCAAAAACAGGAGTCTGGTATCCTACCTGAGCATCCACTCAGAAAAATTCACTACAAGATCAGCTATGATGCATTTGATACAAGAATTTCAGCATCTAATTCACTGGAAGGATTCTAAAATAAATGCTACATATTTCCACATGTACTTTGGTCATAGTTCAACTGAAATAAGTTGGGCATATGGCTGGAAAAGCATTATTAGATAGCTTTTCAGTTGGGACTTGCATTTATTTATTTATTTATTTATTTATTTTTCCTTTGGTTTTTCTTTGATACATACAAGTGTCTTTGTTATGGATGCATACATTAAATCTATTCTTCTCGACACCCATCAGTGAAGTAAGGTGTAAAACAGTGGAATTGTTGAGAAAATGAGCCACAGAAACAAGTTTGCAAGGATGTTTTCTGTGTTAAAATAGACAGCAAACAGTTCCACCTCCTACTGTAAGCTTGATTTTAAATTGAAGACAAAATGAACATTTTACAAATAGTGGGAAAGCTCCAGCTTATTGAGTGTCTCCATAGGTAGAGCCTCTAAAGAAATTTTAAATGAGAGAGCAAGGGAAAGGTTGTGCAATTTTGAAATGACTTTTATGTACCATTGTGAATGAAGCACTAAACGAGATGGCTCAAATTTTTCCTTGCCCATTGAAGCTCATGGGGCAATGCTGGACAATCATTATGTCTCAGCTTAACCTATCACAGGGTTGTTGTCAGTAAAAAGGGATGTGTATACACCATGGTCTGCTCCTTGGAAGAAGAGTAGGGGATAAAGGAATAAAAATAAATGCCAGGCTTGTTTAACCCATTTGGTGTTTTGTTCCTATGTACTTTTTAACTGTGTCCCTGAAAACCTCTTGGACCTTCTGGTTTCTAAAGGTGAATATGATAGGGTTGAGCAGGGGTGTCACTGCAGTGGTAACCAGAGAAGCAATTTTGTTGAGATTCATGGAGCTGGCCTGGGAGGGCCTGACATAGATGAAGACAGATGTGCCGTAGCCAATGGTCACCACGGTGAAGTGGGACGCACAAGTTGAGAAAGCCTTTTGCCTCCCTGTGGCAGAAGGGATCCGAAGGATGGTGCTTATAATATAAAAATAAGAAACGACCGTCAGGAAAAGAGAGCCCAGAAGAATGGGAAGGGAAACAATGAAGTCAATAAACTCCACTAGGCGGATATCGGCACAAGCTAAACGGAGCAGAGGGGCACTGTCACAGAAAAAGTGATCTATCACATTGGGACCACAGTAGGGCAAGCCCAGCTTCATCACAGTGGGAATGAGTATGGAAAAGAACCCACCGAGCCAAGAGCTCACAACTAGACATATACAAACCTTCCTACTCATGATGGTGTTGTAGCGAAGTGGGGCACATATGGCTATGTACCTGTCATAGGACATCATCGCTAGTAGAACATATTCAGAAGTACCAAACAAGAAATAGAAGTATGATTGAGCCAGGCATCCATAGAAGGAGATGGTCTTCTTTTCCAGTAGGAAGTTCTGCATCATTTTGGGAACTACAGTCAGAGTTCCAAAGATTTCGATGATGGACAAGTGGAAAAGGAAGAAGTACATGGGAGAATTAAGACGGTAATCTGTGAATATCAGAGCTATGATGATCATGTTCCCAAACATGGTTGCCACCAGAATGAGGAGGAATAACAGAAACAAGAGGATTTCTATCGCCCAGGGATTGGGGAATCCAATCAAAATGAATTCAGTCACAAATGTTATGTTTGCTACTTGTGTTGCAGTCCCTTTTCCCATGTTCCTTCATGTTGGTCTCTTTATCTAGTGAAAAAAGATAATCTTGTTATATAGTGAAGGAGAACAGCAGTGCCACATCTCAAAGTCTTGTTGATACAACTGGGCAGCTCATCCATACTCCAGTTTCTAATTTATGTATGTCATAGTCCTTCAGACTGAACTGATTTGGGTCCCACTGAGTCTAAACTATTGTATGCCTGATTTTTTTTGGAACAAATTAACCTTAAGGCTAATTATTTAGGATTTCATACAGCTGTGATTCACATTTTCACAGTGCTTTCACAGGATCAGAATTAATCCCAGGTAGATCCAATATGGCACAACCTTAATTGAATTCCATGTTGTATTTCTCCCCCTGCCATAATCATCCATTTGAAAGCCCACACTATTACCTCATGCTTAGAGTAACATTTGAAATTACAGAGCATTTGAAGTGTATTAAACACATGTGCTTTTAGTTTCTAGTATGTTTTCAAGGCACTGAGTTCGTGTTCAGAACTTCCACCATACTATGAGTGGGTTTCTCTTGCCACATTTCTATGCGTGTCTACTCAGAAGTAAGCCCTACTGAAGCCAATGGAACTTACTCCTGGGTAAGTGTGTCTAGGCTGACTCAGAGTCCAAGCTTATGCATATCTACTCAGAAGTAAGTTCCATTATAGTCAACAGGGCTTACTCCAATGTAAGTGCAGATAGGATTACAGTCTTAATTAGATTAGCCTCTGCCACTTGCAAAACAGATTTAGAATTACACAAAGGGCTGTGAGGATAATGAAACACTAATGACAATTGCTCCATTTAAAAACACACATACTCTTGCTGTTTCTTAATATGTTTCCAAAACAAAGCAGAGAAGATAGGTCCCTGATGAGACAGGGAACAGCAGGAAAGAAAAAAATATGGAATCTTTATATATTAGTAGTATTTATTATTATTATTCCTATTATTAATAAAACTGTTCTTGCTACTTTTTTAGTAAAGCAATTAATATAGGAAAAAAGTTTAAAACTGATTTTTTTAAAGTACAGCTAAATGTGCATATAATTATAGGTTTAGTATGATTTTACAGAGTAGTAACAATTACTCACTTTATTGTAGATGGAGTCATCCATATTCCACCTTTAGAGGCTTCGGCCAGCTCTATAGATCTCGCTTCCCATAGATTCGTTTAAAAGCAGAGGTTCCCACTGAGAAAACGTAGAATTTATTTTCAATGTGCTGATTGTTGCCAGGCTCTTTTGGCCATAACATTGAAAGCAAAACCAGACAATACAGAGGTTGCAGATGTCTATGACAAAAATTACACTTGAGGACAGGAAGACAGAAATAAATGCAATGAACCTGGAATTTAGTATGTCTCCATGGTGGGTTGAAACTGATTTTAAATGCAGATAATTGAGAATATCAATCCAGGAGGACCATGTGGAAAGAGGCAGTCAATCTAATTTAGATAGAAGAGCAAGTTTTTCAGCAATCAGTCATTGAAGAGCATAGTTGCCAACTAATGGTTGTTGAAAGGGAGCATCTACGCTGACATCCATATACCTGCAGGGTAGAATAGCAAATAGGCTGGCAGCAATAACAAGATCATCCTACAACCCTGGGCAAGCTCTCTGTTTCTATTTCAAATCAGAATGAGTTTCTCCAATAGCAAGTGACATCACAATCTCCATCTCTCTAAAACACCTAGTCTATATTTCTGTTCTTTATATGTATTCGTAATTTGCCATTTCCCCCTTCTTACAGTCCTCTGAGGCCCAGTTAGAATGAAAGTACAGATATTCCAAAGAGGAAAATGTCTCCTTTGTGGTTCTTTAAGGAATTAGATTGCAAAAAGAAAAGAAAAAAAGTCATAAGGCCTACAGTTCCTTGTGGCATTTGCATGACTCAGTTGTGATGTAGATTTACATGCTGATGGTCACTGATGCTCTCCTTCTTCCAGATTATTGCAGGTTGGCCAAGTTTAGCAGCTAATGTATAATACCCGTTCAGTTACATTTGGATCCAGCAATGAAAATCAGACCAATGTAGCCATAATATTGGCAACCTTCAGTCTCGAAAGACTATGGTATCACGCTCTGAATGGTGGTTCTGGAACAGCGTCTAGTGTGGCTGAAAAGGCCAATTCGGGAGTGACAATCCCTGTAGCCATGAACCAGATTAGAAAGCAAGCAATACAAAACTAATGCCTCTAGGGACATCCTTTTTTAATGTGTTTATTTATATATTGCTTCCAGACTGTGCTAATGTCATTTATGAAGATAGCAAGAATGAACTTAGGGTGCAATCCTAGAAATTACTTTGGCTGGCGAAAGACCCTTGGGTTGACCTGGGAGGGTTGCAAACATGCCGTAAAGCACATTTGTGCCTCCTCAAGAGGAAGCAGGGCCAGCGCTCCAAGAAGCGCCAGCCTGCAGAGGCTGACATAAGCCTCCGCGCCAGCTTCCTCTCAGATGCTTGTGTCGGACCGGGTGGGCTGAAGCAAGCGGAAAAGGTAGGTGGGGGAGGTGGGGAGGAGGTGGAAGGGAGGCGTTCCTGGGTGGGGGAAGGGTGGGCGGCCCCAGGTTTGGGCTGGAAACAGGAGGCAGGGCTGGGATCTGGCAGTTATGCCAGATCCCAACCCCCGTTTCCAGGAGAACGGAGCGGCTTCAAGCCACTATGCTCTCCTCGGACTTGCGCCACCTCCAGAGGTGGTGCAAGTCTGAGGAGATCCATAGGGGCCAGTGGCCCTTACCCAGGGGTAAGGGGAGAAGTTTCCTCTTGCCTCTGGCTAAGCCGCTTATGGCCACTATCTTGCGCTGGATACACTATCCTGCGCTTCTTGACTTGCCTGTTCCAGTGCAGAATAGGATTGTGCCCTTAATTTCATTTTCTCACAAGAAAACCAAACTGAGCATTAAGCAAAAGCAATGCAGGATTTCCTCAACCCTGAACTAAATGGGAATTCAGCAGAACCAAATGGCATTCAGGTTTGGAAAAATCCAGTTCTAGCAAATGGTTGCTGGATGCTGCCCTAGTAAAACCTTCTTCTTGGCTGTTTACTGTAGTATTAGGTGGCATTCTGAGGAACAACAGTGCCTCACAGAGATGCATCAGGGAGACATTCATCAGGTTATCTCTAGCAAACATTTGGGAAAGGGTCATAGAATTTTTTTCCTGAATATAGCCAACCAGTTGTCAAACTGAAAGACAAAGCCAAAATGCAAGTGCATTGAGTATTGTCTGTACAGCCAACCTCATATATGAAACCACAGGTGGGACCTCGGTATCCACTGACTTGGTATCCACTGATTTGACTCACCACTGACACTGAGGCACACCTTTAAATGCCTTGTAAAAAGGAAAAAAAAAGCACCAAAATCCAATTTCCCACCATTGTGCTGTTAAATAATTATAATTTCATTCCACTAAATTCCATTATTCACTCCGCTCAGGGTCTGAATGCAGTATAATATCTATACAAATGTATTCTGAGGTGACAATGGAGCACCAAGAAACCTGGAAGTGGGTCTTTGAAGCTATTTTTCCACTGATTTGGTATCCACTGATTTTGTTTTAATCAGTGGATAACAAGGCACAACCTGTATATAAAATCTTTACTGCTTACAAGTTGCAGAAATTAACCCATTTTTGCCCAGCCCACAGGTGTACACATGTGGTCCCTGTTGCATATATGCAACCTTGGGCAAAAATGGCTTAAGATGATCGCCTTAATGTATACTTTCCCATGCTTTTTGGAAAACAAGTGCAAAACATAAATACCTTCACACTGCTCATCTTCAACCAAAGTCACAAGCTGAGTTTTTACTGAATATTATTATTAAGAATATCAACAGCCCAATTGTAATGGGACTGCCCATGCTATGGATCAGCAGCACTGAAACTGCTGCTGGTATCCCACTGGGGCAGGGAGGCAGCTGAAGGTCTTCTTAAGATAAGGGAACATTAGTTCCCTTATATCATGTTGAGCTGTGGCAGCTACTATGGCTCTACTTGGATCTGTACTAGCGATTGAGCTGGCCAACCAGTACTCTCATATGTTATTACGGACCAGCTTAATCTTCACCTGGACTGACACTGTTTGGAATAATATGTAGAGACCCCCCCCTTTTTTTTTTAAATAAAAGTGAAGAAAAGTGATATTTCTGTGGATTTTGTGGCAAAACTGTAATCAATGGAAATTTTGGCCCAGACTAAATGTGCAGTACAACTGTGTGAAATCACATCTGTGTCAACTCACATGGGATTTGCAACCACACATTTACTCCAATCTCTGGGTTTATCTGTGAGAAAAACTATACTAGTCCCTCCTCTGACACTGTCAATCATGCTTTGGCTGATTTACTGGCTGTACATACAGAGGCATAATGACAGGCAATGGTACCCAGGGCTGTGATGTCACAGCATGATGCAATGTTGAGATGTCACATGACGTTTTGATATCACTTCCCAGTTCGGAGGAGGGTGGTGGTGACCTCACAGTGTGGCTGCCGCTGCCGTTCCCTGTACAGCAGTGTCCCCACTCTCTTTCATCCTCTGCCATAGTTTGGCAGAAGATAAAAGTCGGCTGGAAAGTTCTGACTTACTCTTGGTTTCTGCCCAGCCGTGACAGACCTCCCAGCACAGCGCTGCAGTTGGGCAGAAAAATTGTGTCCCTCATTGACCCTCGTTACGCCTCTGTGTACATATCCCAGCAGCACTTGCTTGCCAAAAGGGACAGAGATTGTCTCTCAAGAGTTTGCCTTTCAGGGGCAGTACATGTCCTGGCCCTGCAAACCCTCACCTGGAGACAGTCTACGATGCTGTCTCACCTCCTCTGAGGGCTCAAAGTCCATGGATATGGACAACTACATAGAGTTTTCCAACCATCTAGTTGAAACCCATGTGGAAGACTCCAAACTCATGGATGAAGAAGATGGGAAAGATACTTGGCTTATTCTGTGAGGGGGGACAACGACTCATGGGTAAGGAAACTCGCTTGGATTTTGCATCCAAATGTGCATCCATAAAATAGGTGGTAGGATTGCACTTACAGAAGGTGAAGAAAATGTAGTCAAAGGTGCATTATTCCTGCAGCCTCTCCAAAGTGAATAAAGAACAAATGTTCATCCTGCACAGAGGCAAACTTAAATACTTTTTGCTTTTAACAGAACATAAACACATAACTTTGCACTTGTACCAAGTTGCAGAGAACCTTTCCTGGTCCCTGAAGTGATTCTAACAGTCTCACTGTCTCATGAGAGCAACCTGGGAAGCATATCCCCATGTTACATAGACAGAAAGATATATTCACATAAAGGGATATTTAGGGTGTTGTCTGGGACATCATGAGATCAGCCACTGCCACAAGAAACAGCTTTCAGAAGTGATGCAGATGGACTGTCTTATGGACACCAGCACTTGCTTCTGAAAATTTTGAACCAATTTTCAAAAGCCATTTCCTTCTCTTAAGTCTTTCAGGATGCAAACAAGAGTGGACTCAGCTTTGCAAAATCAGTCCAAGCTTGGACAAGCTGAGATGATCTGGAAATCATTCTACCGATGTATATGTTTCTGTAGTTATCGGGGAGAAGACAAGTAAGGTGCTCCTCTTCTCTGAAGAGCTGCTTTCATTGCTGACGGATCACCACCAAAGACAAAGCATGATTCATGTGAGTCACTTCTAGCCTGCTAACAATCTTGGTTACACCGTCTTAACAAATCTGCTTATTTGAAATGGGCTGACAGTCAGGCTTAGGACTGGAAATAAATGATATAGCAACCAGCACAAGTGCCTTTGATATCAGTGGGACATAAGTGCAGCTAACTTTATAGTTCAATGCATTTCTCTCTTCCTCTGAAAGTGGGGCATCCTTTTCCAGGTTGAATATATGCTCTTTTTAGTTTTCCTTTCCTCCCAATTACACCAAATCGTCTTCTATTTCTCCATCTTATTATGTTTCCTTTGGGTTTGCTTTTTTTTTTTTTTACACCTTCCTCCTTTTTCTTCTCCACTTTCCCTCCAATGGCAAGGGGAGGCAATAGTTGACCTAAGCATTGAACAAGATCAAGGCATCGCTTTTGATAGCAGGCAAATGAATGTGTTGATTGGTAGTGTTGCTTAATTCTCTCTGTCACCAGGACCACTTTTGCCATCTCTTTTCTTCTCCCTGATATCTTGCTAATCATGGTCACCTTATCTCCACCTGCCTCTCCCAGAACCCTCTGAAACCGTGATGGAGAACCAAACGGTCCTTACAGATTTCATCCTGCTTGGCTTTCCTGAACTGCATCAGCTAAAGCATCTCCTGGCTGTCACCCTCCTTGCTTCCTACCTGCTTGCCTTAGCTGGGAACATCATGATTATCGTTCTGGTCATCCATGATTCTCACCTACACACTCCCATGTACTTCTTCTTATGGAATCTTTCCTGCTTAGAGATCCTAATTACAACAACCGTAGTGCCCAAGGTACTGGCCAGCCTTTTCTTTAGCTTCAAATCCATTTCACACCCAGCATGCCTTTCTCAGTGCTATTTCTTTTTCTTCTTGGGAAGCAGTGACTTTGTCCTGTTGGCCGTCATGTCGTACGACCGCTACATAGCCATTTGCAAACCGCTGCACTATGTGGTCATTATGAGTGGACAAATCTGCTTGTGGCTAGTAGCAGGATCTTATGCTGCTAGCTTCTTTGCTACCATTGCCCCCACTATCCTGATTGCAAACCTATCTTTTTGCCATAGTAATCACATTGATCACTTTTTCTGTGACAGTGTGGCCTTGATGAAGCTGGCTTGCACTGATACCAGCCTTGTGGAACTGGTCAGCTTCTTCTCATCCTCAGTCACTCTATTGGGCTCCTTAATTTTCACCGTGATGTCCTACATTTACATAGTCACCACCATTCTCAAGATTCCATCGGTCTCTGGGCGCCACAAGGCATTCTCCACCTGCTCCTCCCACTTAATGGTGGTCAGCCTTGGCTATGGCAGTTGCATCTTCATGTACGTTCGGCCTTCAGGCAGCAATCCCTCAGTGAATAAGATGGTTTCATTGATCAACGTCGTGTTGACCCCTTTGCTTAGCCCCTTCATCTTCAGTCTGAGAAATAAGCAGATGAAAGATGCTCTGAAGACGCTTTTCATCAAACATGCAATTTATTCAAACAAAAATTTAGATTTGGGATCTGGATGCTCCAGGAGAAAGGAGTTGAATAAATGAAAGCAATGACTGAAATGAACATTTCTTGTTTTCTGCCTGTGGTGTAATAACATCTGAACTATAATAATGTATGAATGCCTATTTACTTAGTCCATTTATAACCACCCATTTATACGTTCACATTTGTACTGAATCACCTTCAAAATTCCTGTTTTTTCCCCTTTCCTGCAACCATTTTTCTGTGTAAGATGATTCTCTGTTTCCCAGATAAGATCAACCATTTACTTCTGTGGTCCTATGTATTGGGGGGGGGGGGTGGTGGTGGAAGAGGAAACATTCATTCATTGAATTTTCCTTCTCATGCCCTGTTCTTCAGTGGTGTTGGGTTGCTTCCTCTTGATAATGGTCTCATACATCGTTTTGAAGGTGCCATCCCCTGGAGGAAGTTATAGAACACTCCATGTGCACGACCCATCTAAGGGCCCAATCCTATCCAACTTCCCAGTGCCGATGCAGCCACAGTGCAGTTCTGAGGAAAGGGAACATAAGAACAGCCCCACTGGATCAGGCCATAGGCCCATCTAGTCCAGCTTCCTGTATCTCACAGCAGCCCACCAAATGCCCCAGGGAGCACACCAGATAACAAAAGACCTCATCCTGATGCCCTCCCTTGCATCTGGCCTTCTGACATAGCCCATTTCTAAAATCAGGAGGTTGCTCATACACATCATGGCTTGTAACCCGTAATGGATTTTTCCTCCAGAAACTTGTCCAATCCCCTTTTAAAGGCATCCAGGCCAGATGCTGTCACCACATCCTGCGGCAAGGAGTTCTACAGACCAACCACACGCTGAGTAAAGTAATATTTTCTTTTGTCTGTCCTAACCCTCCCAACACTCAATTTTAGTGGATGTCCCCTGGTTCTGGTGTTATGTGAGAGTGTAAAGAGCATCTCTCTATCCACTTTATCCTTCCCATGCATAATTTTGTATGTCTCAATCATGTCCCCCCTCAGGCGTCTCTTTTCTAGGCTGAAGAGGCCCAAACACCGTAGCCTTTCCTCATAAGGAAGGTGCCCCAGCCCAGTAATCATCTTAATTGCTCTCTTTTGCACCTTTTCCATTTCCACTCTATCCTTTTTGAGATGTGGTGACCAGAACTGGACACAATACTCCCAGTGTGGCCTTACCATCGATTTGTACAATGGCTTTATAATATTAGCCGTTTTGTTCTCAATACCTTTCCTAATGATCCCAAGCATAGAATTGGCCTTCTTCACTGCTGCCGCACATTGGGTCGACACTTTCATCGACCTGTCCACCACCACCCCAAGATCTCTCTCCTGATCTGTCACAGACAGCTCAGAACCCATCAGCCTATATCTAAAGTTTTGATTTTTTGCCCCAATGTGCATGACTTTACACTTACTTACATTGAAACACATCTGCCATTTTGCTGCCCATTCTGCCAGTCTGGAGAGATCCTTCTGGAGCTCCTCACAATCACTTCTGGTCTTCACCACTCGGAAAAGTTTGGTGTCGTCCTTGCCACCTCACTGCTCACCCCTGTCTCCAGGTCATTTATGAAGAGGTTGAAAAGCACCGGTCCCAGGACAGATCCTTGGGGCACACCACTTTTCACCTCTCTCCATTGTGAAAATTGCCCATTGACACCCACTCTCTGTTTCCTGGTCTTCAACCAGGTCTCAATCCAGGAGAGGACCTGCCCTCTAATTCCCTGATTGTGGAGTTTTTTCAGTAGCCTTTGGTGAGGGACCATGTCAAATGCCTTCTGAAAGTCCAGATATATAATGTCCATGGGTTCTCCCACATCCACCTGCCTGTTGACCTTTTCAAAGAATTCTAAAAGGTTTGTGAGGCAAGACTTACCCTTACAGAAGCCATGCTGATTCTCCCTCAGCAAGGCCTGTTCGTCTACGTGTTTTGAGATTCTATCTTTGATGAGGTATTCCACCATCTTACCTGGTATAGATGTTAGGCTGACTGGCCTATAGTTTCCCGGGTCCCCCCTCTTTCCCTTTTTAAAGATCAGTATGACATTTGCTATCCTCCAACCCTCTGGCACCGTGGCCGTTTTGAGGGACAAGTTGCATATTTTAGTCAAGAGATCAGCAACTTCATTCTTTAATTTATTAATAACTCTTGGGTGGATGCCATCCGGGCCCAGTGACTTATTGATCTTTAATTTATCAATGAGGTCTGAAACATCTTCTCTTTCAACCTTTATCTGAACTTAATTCCTTGGTCAGGAGGGGCCATTCGGGCAGCAGTATTTGCCAGAGGTCTTCTGCCGTGAAGACAGATGCAAAGAACTCATTTAATTTCTCTGCCATTTCTAAGTCTCCTTTTATCTCCCCTTTCCCTCCCTTTGTAAGGGAGCAAACATTCCGTTACCTTGATTAGGCCTCCATTACTATTCTTCCCCTGCAGAATGCAGTACATGTTCCATTGGCATTGCTGCATCAGTGGTAGAAAGTTGGATAGGTTTGGGGCCTTAGGGCCAAATCCTAGCCAATTTTCCATTGCCGGTGCAGCTGTGCCATTGGGGTGTACACGGCATCCTGTTGTGGGGAGGCAGTCACAGAGGCCTTCTCAAGGTATGGGAACATTTGCTCCCTTACCTCGGGGCAGCATTGCGACTGCACTGGTGCTGGAAAGTTGGATAGGATTGGGCCTATAGTGTACTATTAATACAGGGCCAAAGTTAAGCAGAAAGTGACATCATTAAGCAGATGATGGCCAAAAATAAGCACTTTGTTCTCACATAGAAACTCATTAGCTGCAAATGACAGAAGAGAAAATGTGCAAATTTTGTTCGCATTTTCAAGATATGAGAGAGCCCAATTATCAAGCTGGGAGAGCCCAATTATAATGGGGACCGGAAAAATTGCATTCAGGCCTGTATTTGGTCCACAGGCCTTATGTTTGACACCTGTGTATTAATGTATTGTGATTCATTCATGTATATGTATGTGAGGTCTTCAGTGCAGGACACCCATGATTTGGACAAAATAGTATCATCTACTGTGTGGGGACCCCATTTCTGAACCCCTTCATTTACAGCTTGAAGAATAACAAGGTTCATGAAGCTTTCAAAAGCATGCAAGTTTCAAAAAAAGCATGCAATAAAGAGGATTCTTTATTAGAATTCAGATTAAGAAAATGCAATAAAGCACATTTACCGTGTGTGTGTGTGTGTGTGTGTGTGTGTGTGTGTGTGTGTGTGTGTGTGTGAACAAGGTTCATGAAGCTTTATTGACAAGGTTTATTCACTTCATCATCATCCTCATCATACTGCTTTTTCAACAAGCAGTTCACCTAGGACTTGGCTTTATATTTAGGTCTAAAAATTGAATGTTCTCATTCATCCAATCTCTTTTCAACTCATCCACGACTGGATGGATATTTATATTCCCTTGGTTCTGTAGTTGCTTGGTTTTTACCCCAACCCCTTACTGTCCTGTAGGCAGATTTAAAATCAGTTCCCACACAAAATAATCTCCATCACTTTGGGGGCAGGGGGCTGCTTTGAAGGATTAGGCAGCGGGGAAAGGGGGCATTTTCTGAGTCTTGGACTTCCATCATTCAATAAGGGCACAATCCTAACCAGGTCTACTCAGAAGTAAGTCCTATTTTGTTCAATGGGGCTTACTCGCAGGAAAGTGTGGTTAGGATTGCAGCCTAAGAGTATAAGAAACGAAAAGGGGAGGGGAGCTACGCACGTTTGGATTTTAAATTTAATTATTTTACTCTTACTTTGTTATACTTCTCATGTCACAATTGCGTTGATTTGACTTAATAAAATCTGAATGAATGAATGAATGAATGAATGAATGAAATTAAAAAGCATAAAGCTTTAGGTTACAATCATATATACAGTTAATGGGGCGCCTGTCTAATTAAACTCAATGGATCTTACTTCTACGTGGACCTGCACTGTCTTGCAATGTAATCTTCCTAAGAAAATTGAGACACAACAGCTGGCTACACACAATCCCTTCAAATGACTGTAGAAATTTAGATTTCATATGGAGCCTTGCTTGTTTCTATCTGCAGCAAACTCCAAACAGATACAGCGAGGATTCCAAACAGAGTGTGTGTGTGTGTGTGTGTGTGTGTGTGTATTGCAGGCCCCAACCTGGCCCAACCCTATCCCGTGTTCCAGCACTGATACAGCAGGGCCAATGGGGCATGTGCTACATTCTGTGGTGGGGGGAGGCAGTCATGGAGGTCTCCTCAAGGTAGGGGAAATGTGTATTCTCTTTCCTCAGGGCTGCATAGTGACTGCACCAGTGCAGGAAAGCTGGATGGGATCTGGCCCTAAATCTCCTTCTGCAGGCCCCTGCATGCCAAGGAGTGCACTGCATCCTATGTGCATCCTATGTGCATCCTATGTGCGGGGGAAGTCTCAGAATTCTCCTCATGGTAACTTTTATTCCTTGACCTTTGGGGAAAGACTCTGCTTTCCCTATTGGTCTCCTTGGTTCTGTGCCAGCTATTTTGCTGATGCAGGAGAGTAAGGGAGAAAGAAAAGAAGAGGAAAGGGGGTAGGATACGGCTGCACATGAGTGCTGCTCATCCTTTCTCCTCTTTTCCCCATTGTGCATCCCTCCCTGTACTATTCCCACCCAGAAACACCCATGTCCCTCTCCTTCCTATTCTATTGAGAATTCCATCACCGCGCTGGGCATGAAGAGCCTGGACAGCTCAAGTGAGCGAAGAACCATGGGTGCAGTACTTGCTTGTGTGCCCAGTTTCTCATTTAGCCAGAGATACATGCTTCCAAGCATGTTTGTCTCTAGCTGGTTTGGAACAGTTGCATTAACTTTGCAGGGGGTATTTAAAAGGTCTTTTGAGTTGAACTTAAAAACAAAAAACACCACGTTTTCCCTTCCACCCTAAACCTCCTCTCTCCAAATTTCTCGCTATTTAGATTCATTCACTTTTATTTTTCTACATTTGAATGTCCCTTGTATCTGAACTGCTGTAAAATTCAAAGTGTATTTATATCCCACTTTTCTTCCAACATTCACATCAAGGGGATGCACATAGAGGTCCCAGGTAGTCTTCCATTCAGGCACTGATAAGCGCTAAACTTACTAAGAGCCCAATCCTATCCATTACTCTCCCTGACAATGTAGCAGCACAAAAAAATGCCAGATGCAAGGGAGGGCACCAGGATGAGGTCTCTTGTTATCAGGTGTACGCCCTGGGGCATTTGGTGGGCTGCTGTGAGATACAGGAAGCTGGACTAGATGGGCCTATGGCCTGATCCAGTGGGGCTGTTCTTATGTTCTTATGTTCTTACTGCTGCATCCTGCAGAAGATCAGTCACAGAGGTCTCCTCTGAGTAGAAGAACATTTGTTTCCTTACCTGGGGTAAGCCTCCACAATCTGGGAGGGGTCTACTCAGACCTGCACCAAAGAAATGTTGGAGCAGATTCACATGGATCCAGGGTAGTGGCTTGGGACCTGGAAGGGCGTTATGATTTGTCCACCAGTACTACCACTGAACCCACCCCCTTTGTGGACCTGATCCACAATCCCCTGCCCTTTTTGCTGCCCCATTCCACCCTCCCACCACCCCATCCCACCATCTGATCTGCTTTGTCGGGTTCTCCAGGATCCACCAACTCGTGCAGGAAAGCTTCGGCCTTTTTGCCAGCACTTCTGCAGTGTGGTAATCAGTGCCCTGCTGGAGCACCTTTTATGACTGCTTGATGGCAGTCAGTGTTGGAGGAATGCTCCTTCTCTCAGTGGGGCAGGTCAATCACTGTTAAGTTTCTGCAAAGTGGATGCTTCACATATCCTCAGGCCATGCCTCAGGAAACATCCACGGAAAATAAACAAAAGCTGTAACAAGCGGTATAGTGCTGTGTGTTTCAACAAATTCCTACATTGGAGTGGCAGGGGGCCACTCCAAGCAAACTCCAAAGCACATCTGGCCAGTGTTTCAGATAATTAAGATTTTTCATCATCCTTTATAAAAATAGTGAAGGGAGAGCAGAGCCAAAACTATTTAGAAGCGTGTTATTTTAATGGTATGTTGTAAAATACTAAATATCTACATACACGGATAAACAACAATTAACATGAACAATGTATGAACTGCATTCATACATCCAGCCGAAGTGACAGCACTTACTCTATATCAGGGGTGTCAAACTCATTTCTTACAGAGGGCCGTACAGCATTCATGATGCCTGCTGAGGGCCGGAAGTGATGTCATTAAGCAGGAAGTGATGTCATTAAGCAAAAAAGTACTTTTTCTCACCTAGGAACTCATTCGCTGAAAATAGAAGAGAAAATATGCAAATCTTGATGACATTTTCAAGGTACGAGACAGTCCAATTATCATGTGGGAAGCCCTTTCAGCAGTGACAATTCAGCACAGCTTAGCTGCTGGTGGTGTTGCTGGGAGAGGCCAAGGGCCAGATAAAGAGCTTCCATTGGTCGCATTTGGCCCCTGGGCCTTATGTTTGACACCCCTGCTCTATATTAACAACCATTCTCCATATTTTTTTTTTTCCTGAGGTCTCAGATTCTCCCCTCCCTATTGTTAAACAAGGACACAACATGAACAGATAAACATAAAATCCCCTTCTCACAGTCTGTGGCCCCCTTCAAAAGTGCCAGTTCTCCTCAGGGGGCCATATGGCTCCTGTTGAGAAAGGCAGCTCTATAAGGCTATTATTCCATTCCTGGGTTGCTCATAGATGGCTTGCACACTGTTGCAAACATACTAGAAGGCACACTGTGGTAGCACAGAGACTCAAGGTGCCAGCGCAACAGCCTGCACTGGCCTGCCGGCACTAGTCAAAGGCCTGCGCCCACCAGTAGGCACCTCACAGGACAGTGGAGAGGAAGAGGGAGGGCAGAACAGAGGCAGTAGGGGATGTGATGAGGTGGGCAGGGGTTGGGATGTGTGGATCAGGCCTGGGAGGAAGGCAGGAATGGTGGCAGTGGCCCCTTCCTAGGCCTGATTTCCTGACCTGGGGCTGCTGTTCTTGCACCAGTACCAGCGGCTGCACCCGTGATTTTGCTGGTGCAAACATGGGTAGCCCCATAGAGGCTGCTGAGGACAGTCTCAAAAGACAAAAGGACAAAAGTCCCTTTACTGTGGGAAGACCACCAGCAGCTTCTATTCCCATGCTGGATGCAGCGGAGGCTGCACCGGCACCACTATATCGCAGTGTGGGATATAGGATTAGGCTATAAGCCTCCAATTCTATACACACTTTCCGTATTGAATGTAATGGGACTTACTTCTGAGAAGACATGCATAGGATTGTGCTGTAAAAATGCTACTGATGTGTGAGGTGCAAGTGTCTGCCATGTGAATACATAAGTGAACTCATCCTTAAAGGCAAAGTAAATCAGTTGATTTCCTCTCTATGCTTTACAAGCTATGAAGGTCATGCTTCCTATCAACTAATTTCCTCAAGGCCTCTTTGAAGTCTTTGTTCCTTAGACTGTAGATGACAGGGTTCAGAAGTGGGGTTACCACAGTATAAAAGATGGAGACTATCTTATTCAGCTCTGAGGAGAGACCAGCACTGGGCCGAACATACATGGAGATCATTGTGCCATAATATATCACGACCACTGCCAAGTGCGAGCCACAGGTGGAGAAAGTCTTCTTCTTCCCGGAAGCAGAGGGAATTTTTAGGATGGTCATGATGATGAACGCATAAGAGACTAAGGTAAGCAGGAAGCAAGTGATGAGGACCACCACAGAGAGAAGAAATATGGTCATCTCTGTGACAGATGTGTCTGAACAGGAGAGCTGCAGCAAAGGTGGGATGTCACAGAAGAAGTGATTGATCAGGTTGGATCTGCAGAAACTTAATCTGGAGATCAATAAAGATGGTAACAAACCTGTGCAGAGGCCAATCGCCCAAGATCCCACTTCCAAGTGAGTGCAAAACTGTGTGTTCATAGCAATGGTATAATGGAGTGGGTCACAGATTGCTAGGTATCGGTCATATGCCATCACAGACAGCAGGAAGCATTCAGTTGCACCAAAACAGACAAAGCAGTAGAGTTGTGTTATGCATCCACTGAAGGAGATGGTTTTGTTATTTATTAGCAGGCTGTTAAGCAACTTGGGCACAATGGTGGTGGTGTACCAGATCTCCAAGAAAGAAAGGTTTTGGAGGAAAGAGTACATGGGAGAATGAAGACATGGCTCCAGTTTGATCACTGAGATGATCACCACATTGCCTGTGATGGTTAGGAGGTAGATAATCAAGAACATAGTGAAGAGTGGAGTCTGCCACCCTGGGAGGTTTTGGAAGCCCAGAAGTTGGAATTCAGATACGGTAGTGTGGTTATCCATTTGATTCACTGATCTTGTGCTCTGCTGCAGGTATGAACCAGTAACAAAGTCCACCATGAACAAGACCTTAGGTAAATTGCTATCACTTCTGAAAAAAACAAAGAGATTCAAGAACAAGAAGTGTGGTGGTACATAATAAACTTGTTTGATAATGGTCAAACTTACTTACTTGAATGGGATGCCAATTAAAAATACAGTGAAACCCATATTTTATGGTAGTAGCAAGGACATGAGAAGACTGTCAGATCAAGGGTCCATCTAGTTTAGGAATGTATTTCCAACAGTGCCAGCCACATGCCTCTAGGAAGTTTACTGAGCAGAAAAGGCAACAGCCTTCTTTGCTTGCTTGCACTGTCAGTATTTGCTATCCAGATCTATAATGTATCTGGATTTGCTGTTCCATTTAGCTATCATGAATAACATCTATAGGTACTACTGTTATTAAATGGTGGTAGTTGTGGACATCTCCTTGAGATGCCCCCGGGGAAAAGGTCGGCAAAGTCACCCCCCTGCATGAAACTGCCTCCCCCACTCAACTGGAGCAAAACAGAGCTCCACGTGTCTCCAGGACCGACCAGATAAGCCATCTGAGGCTTCCGCACAGGCTTAAACTATGCTTTGGGCAAGCCAGATGCACAATTTCCGACCGCTTTGGGAGCTTCATTAAGGTTTCCCGTGTGGTCCTGGAGGCATGTGGGTTCCACTCCCAGGGCATTTGCCCTGATCAGTGAATGGGAGGTCCACTACTGAATGGTGGTTGTTATGATGAACAAGACATTATTTTACATTACATTATCTAATGGAGTGTTGGGGGAGGGAGAAACTCAAAAAATGAAAGAGATTACTGTGGGTCCTTCATATCCATGGGGGTTTGGTTCTGGAACCCCACACGGATCCCAAAATTCACAAATCATCAAGTCCGCAGATGTCACACTGACAAAATGGCAAAAATTTACATAAATTGTGTAAATCTGCGCAAATGGCATACATTGACTAAAACATATGTAAATTGACTACACTTGTGTAAATGAGCTGACACAAGGCAAATGAGACTACAGCAGGATATGTGGATTTTTTAAAATACATTTACACTCCAGCACTGATTAAATCCACAGAGGTGGAGCCCATGGATATGGTAGATCCAGTGTATTTTTAATACTATAGTAGAGATGGTGATCTGTAAATACAGTCAGCTAAGAGGTAGGTGAGAAAACCCCAAGACACTCTCTCTCTCTCTCTCTCTCTCTCTCTCTCTCTCTCTCTCTCTCTGTGTGTGTGTGTGTGTATGTGTTTTGCTTCTTCCCCCAATTCCTGATGTGTTTCATTTGAGTAGGAGCCCCCTCCCCCCACCCAGATTTTCTTTGAATTTAAATTTTGTGGGAATAAACTTGATTGATAAAACCAGATATTTCATTCAGATTATAGAACACAATGAATACAAAGAAGATGCAGGGTCATAATACTTAAATTGTACTAGAGGTGCAATTGGAAAGGACTCATTGCAAATGTTCAGAATTATCTGTGGAATCAGAATTCCAAAAGCTGAGATTTACATATGAACAGGTCCTCAGAACATAATTTGACTCAGAGTTTGCCAGACCTTTCAATCAATTAGGCACTCAGTAACAACAACAACAACAACTTCAATGAAACTTCATTGATTTTTTAGAGTTACTGGGAGAGGAAGACCCTGTTCACACAGATGATAATAATAATATAATAATAAACTTTATTTATATCCCGCCCTTCTCCCCAAAGGGACCCAGGGCGGCTCACAACATATTAAAAACAGATTAAAAACATAATTTAACCACAAATAAAAACATATTAAAAACACATTAACATATACCCATAAAAACCATAGTCAGATAAAAAGTTAGATAAAAAGAGCAAAATGTAGCAAATCAGAGGAATCAGGCCTGTAAAAATACTAAAAGATACAGAAAAGATGTTTAAAAAGGCCATACACTCAGAAGGCTTCTTTAAACAAAAATGTCTTCAGGCCTCACTGAAAAGTCTCAAGAGAGGGAGCCATTCTCAAGTCAAGGGGAAGGGAGATCCATAATGTTGGTGCCACTACTGAGAAGGCCCTATTTCTTGCAGCCGCCCCACGTACCTCCTTAGGCGACGGCACTTGTAAAAAGGCCTTCTCTGATGACCTAAGAGGATGAGCGAGATTGTACGGAAGTCTGTAAGCAGATTGTAAGCAGATCTGATCTGCTTGCTGAACCAAGCAATGTCATGAAGATTTAATAATTCATCTCAAGAAACCAAGCATGCCTTGTGTAAGCAGAAGAAAGTTTTCAGTTGTTCAAAACAGTAGCAGACAGTTTGCGATTGGCATCCCTCCTATGGAATGCCACCAGTCCCCCACATGCAAATCTCCCCCCCCCCCCACTTACCTAGAGTGTATAGAGCCTCGCTCAACTCTAGGACACTTTGGGGAAGCCTCCTGAAGCTTCTCCAAAGTTTTATATTGTGCTTCCAGCAAACCAGAAGCACAGTTTCTGACAGCATTTGGAGCCTCACGGAGGTTTCCACATGGTCCTAGAGGTGCATGAGACTCCACACCAGGGGCATCTGCCCCATTAATTTAATGGCAGGTCCGCCACTGGTTCAAAAGCGCCTGCATTTGGTCCTAAGGTTCACATTTGACTCCCATTGTATTTGGCAATACCTTTTCCATGCTTGCAGGGAAGAACAGCACCCTTTCTTCTACTAGGCTTCAGAGAGGAAAGAAGAGTCATGAATACCTTCTACTAATTGGTTTCACCTTTGTAACCATATCAAAAATAATAGAGAAATTATACACATAACATAGTAATTGTGTATCAGCCTAATCTACTGGATATCACAATCATACAGTTAACAATGTACACATCTATTATTTTAAAAAATACACTGGCAAGCAGATCTCTTTATCTTGCCTAAAATGGGATAAGAACATAAGAACATAAGAACAGCCCACTGGATCAGGCCATAGGCCCATCTAGTCCAGCTTCCTGTATCTCACAGCGGCCCACCAAATGCCCCAGGGAGCACACCAGATAACAAGAGACCTCATCCTGGTGCCCTCCCCTACATCTGGCATTCTGACTTAACCCATTCCTAAAATCAGGAGGTTGCGCATACACATCATGGCTTGTACCCCATAATGGATTTTTCCTCCAGAACCTGGAGGAACCTGGATCCTGATAGAATGAAAGGCTTTGATAGGCTTTGGGGGCTCACAGGGAGAAGAAAAGGCAGATGGTCCTAGAATGGCAAAGGCACCCTCATAATTGTAAGCAAGCTTGAAGTGTCCATTGCCCAAGCCCTGGATGGATAATACAGTAATATTATCATTATACAGTAATAGATACAGATCTAAGTCTTACTAGCAATGTTCAAATAACTCACCTATGAAACTATCACAGTTGCCTTCCAAGCAATCAAGGAAAATAGCAGGTGACTGATCAAAATAATTTCATCTCACATCCAAGCCTGACCTGAATTTTGCTTGCCTTTGGTTTCATTCTGATGAGGACAAGATGGAGAGGCCAAGGTGACACTTGCTTTGATCTGCCACCCTACATCTGGTGGCAGAAACAAAGTCACAGTGACTTTAAAGCCCTGGCTAACACCTATGAGATCTTGACTCAATAGTGTCAAGATACCATGTAGTGGTAATAGTGTCAAGGTAATTAGATACCATGGGACACAGGGAAAACGAGACCCCAGCTGTTGTGTTTTAATGAAGCCCTAGGCAAAGCCTAACACAAGGGTATATCAATGCTAGGGGTAAGGGCAAAATTCTAAACTACAACGTGCTAGATGTATTGGATGGTCATCAGAAAATAGGTTAGGAGTGTCAAACATAAGATCCACAGGCTGAATGTGGCTCCTGGAAGCAATTTATCTGCCCCCCCCCCCCATTATAATTCAGCTCTCCCAGTTAGATAACTGGACTCTCTCATATCTTGAAAATATGAATAAGATTTGCACATTTCTCTTCTGTCATTTGCAGCTAATGAGTTCCTATGTGAGAACAAGCTTATTTCTGCCCATCATCTACAGAATGATGCTTAATGATGTCACTTCCAGCCTCAGCAGGCAGCATGAATGAAACATGCTGGCCCTCTGTATAAAACAAGTTTGACACCCCTGAGTTAGAGGGTGTCAGGGCCAAGCTCTGGTTCTTTTCATTTTTTTTTTAAAAAAGAGTTTACAAAGTTTCACCCTGTTCCCAAGCTCCTGTTTTAATAAGTGCATAGGAGACATTATTTACGCAACACAAAGGCTGGAGACAGAAAATTGCACTGGGTTTAACTAGAACAGAATGGTAAGGAAAGCCTAATGCATCCAACCAAGATTCTAGGATTCAAACACTTATAGCACTAAGGAAACAGGAACAGCAAAAGAAAAGCATACAGGCTGAACCTCATTATTCACATCGGTTTCGTTCCAAGCACTCTCATGGATGGCAAAAAACGCACTATAGCAAATCCATTTAAAAAACAAAGTTTCTTTGCTCCAGTGATTTAAAAACAGCCTTGCTGACCTTTGTGATGTAAGATAAGAGTCATTAAGAAGACAATTCATCAACCAGTCCTCCTCCAAGAGCTTAGAAAGCTTCACTCAGCCCCTCCCTTCACCAATGCAAAGCGATCACCTTTCTTTCACCTGCCCAGGGGGAAGGGAAGGGTCACCTGGAGAGAGGATTGATGGATTGCCAGCCAGCTGCTGTCTGTCTGTCTGTCTGTCTGTCATTAAGGAGGCTACTGTTAAAGGAGTGTTCAGTTTTGTAAACTGATTTTAAAGGGATGCATTTCCCCCTTCTCCAGGGATCAGCACATTCCTTCTCATTTGCAGGGGCCATTCATGTTCAGTCAAATCTGTGTATAAAAAGGCTAAGAGGCAAAGAAGGAAGGCCCATAGCCAGGGAGACAGACCAGGGACAGACTGCACTTGCTCCCGGTGTGGAAGGGATTGTCACTCCCGGATTGGCCTTTTCAGCCACACTAGACGCTGTGCCAGAACCACCTTTCAGAGCGCGATACCATAGTCTTTCGAGACTGAAGGTTGCCAATACAATACAGTGTATAAAAAATCTGTGTATAAATAGGCTGGACCTGTATTTGTCAATTAATCAGTCACCATAAAACAAGCAGGTGGAACTTGGCTTCATTGCAGTCTATTTCTTGTTGCCAATAAAAATCAACACTTCTTACAGGGCTAGGAGCATCAGGAAGACAGCGTAGGCAACAAAGTGTTTTGATAAGCCTGTGTGCTTACAGAAGGGGAAAGCTGAGATATCCCTTCCTGTTTCACGCAATAATAATTCAAGGCCACTGGTGTATGTGATTCTCCCTCTTAAAGGGAATGATGCAGATAAGATGGTGTTTGAGACTTCTGCTTTTTAGCAAGGAAAAAAGGGCCTAAATATAGGGCAAACATAACTTAACTAAAGCAAAATCAAATTTTCACCATCAAGTGAAATGTACAGACACAAGACATAGTAAGTCTTCATCGAAGAAGGCTGCTGCAATTGCTCCCATTCTGACTAGCTACATAGAGGTGTTGAGTCACATGGTAGAGTGGGGCAGCTACAATGAAATATCCCTGCCATTGTTTTTGCTTTACTTATTGGGGACCAGATATAAAAGAGGACAAAACTTCTGTGCCTTCAAGAGTTGATCATAGGATTAGACTTATGGCCACTGCAGATAAGAAGGACGCTGTTGATCCCTGGAGAAGGGGGGGTATGTCCCTTTATAATCCCTGTTTTCAAAAAACCACCTCTCATACTATTAGAACTTCTATTCTGCAGCTCACTTTGAGAAAGGTGAACTGCTTCCCTTGCCCTGGTTTACTGGAATGGGGAAGTGATTAATCAACACTGAGGAGCCAGGATGGGGGGGGGGTCTCTTTTCTTGGAGCAAGCTGCAAAACAGCAGTTTTAATTGACTGCCTGACTCATGTTTGTTTTGTTTTAACTACACACCAAAAAAATAATGATGGTATATGTGGTATGGTATTTTGGTATTTTTTGGTATATGTGGGAAGCTCCAGAACCAAACCCCGCAGATACCAAGGTCCCACCTGTACTTCTAAAACTACCCCCATTGATACATGGTCCTGATCCTATACATCAGGCATAAGGAGAAACGGTTGCACTACTTAAAATATAATATCAACTGAAAATTTGATTAGATGACTGATAGCCCAATCCTTTTTTATTTTTATTTTTTTCATTTTGTGAAAGAAAAAATAATAATAATATATAGCCTCCCTGCCCCCTTCTCTCCTCAGTCTTGCACTAGATAAATCATTAGCACATGTCTGAGGTGACCCATTGAGAAGCAGGAGACTTACACAGGATTAAGGTGAATCAAATCACCCTTTCCCTGCTGAAGCCTCCCAGTTCACCTCTACCCTCTTCTGGATACAGTTTACCCATTTTTGGCAGGGCTGCACCAGTGGGGAGGGGGGATAGGAATGGGTTGTTAATCACAAGGGGGCAAAAAAAAAACAACACCTTTTGTCAGTACAGGGGAGAAGAGGGAGTTCTCAGAGGGGCGTGATTCTTTTTATCTGAATAGTTGGGGTGCCTAGATGCCATTTCCTTCCATGGGTTTAAGGATTAGCAGTAATGGGATGATGTCAGACTACCTTTCGGCTAAACTTAGCTAGTCTGTGTTACTTTCAGAGGTGTTTGTAAATGGTGTTATTTACCACACTCAGAAGTAAGCCTATTGTGTTCAGTAAGACTTAGGCCATAAACCTATTTTGCTCACCAAAAATAAACACCTCTAGTTATTTTTCAAGCCACCTCGTAATTGACCCACTTGGTTTGGCCTGGCAGGATTTCAGTTCTTCCCTGCGGGAACGAGGATAGAGTGGCATGGCTATTGCAACAGAAGCCACACACCTTAAACTTCTAATTTGTATGCTCATCATAGTCCCATGACTGCCCATGAATTACCTTTCCCATGAAAAGCTTCTACGAAGAGCAGTGAGTAGAGTTCATGAAGTCTTACAAACTTTGCACCCCCTCCCAAATGTATCAGTCATAAAACTTTTGTTGCCTTGGAAGTCCTCATCTACTCTGTAATTATCAAAACCACTATTCTTATTATTATTAACATTATTTTGGAGTCAGTAAAAACATTGTGAATAAAGCCACAGGAGGTTACATTTGAAAGGTTTGTATGTAGAAGTCAAAATGTGTCACTGAGGTTGGGGAGTTGTTCCCTGGAGGAATAGGACCTCTATAAGGCAATCTTCTTGATCTTTAGTCCACCACATCAGCAGAAGCCTTCTTGTGGCATCTTGGTCTACAAATTCTAATCCTGTGTGAGTTCTTGGATAGGGCTGTGAAGTTCTAGCAAAGACTGTATTTCCTTCTTAGTGGCTGTTCTTCAGCTGAAGATCACAGAACCACTTACTTAAGGGAAAAGCTATACAAGTAGGTACAATACATGGGCAATAAAACAGAGCAGTGATGCACTTCTAAGTGATGGAGGAAGAGCAGAAAACCCTGAAGGAGATTCTTGTTGTGGGAACTACTGAAAAAAGGAATGCTATTGAGAATGGAGGCTGGCAGCTCTGGTCTGAGTAGAGGTGCTAAAGTGTCTGTTATTGCTGTACTTGCTGTTCCAGTTCCTTGGGCTTGTCTGTGAAGGCATCAATCGAAGGTGTAGTTTTGAGAGAGGAGGGAGTGGGATCTTCAAGCTAGCGCTCAGGACCTGCCAGTTTTATATTGCCGCTATTAGGAGTTTTCCTGCAGGAGACTATCCAAAGGGGCGGGGGTGAGTATGCAACCACGTCCTCTTTTTTCCTAAGAAAATACATATGTGGAAAGGCTGAGATTTTGCAAATGGGAATAACTCAACCTGAAGCATTAGCTCTCTGTGTAGTTAAATTTGCATTGTGGAGGAGAGAGGGAAAAGTTATCTTCTGTCTTTTTCAAACAACTCTCCTTGGTTCCTTTTTTAATGTGTGTGCTTTTTTAAAGGGGTTTAATGTGTGTGTGCGTGTGTGTGCATGCGTGCGTGCGTGTGTGTGCGCGCTTAGTTTTTATGTATTATTTAATAGGGAGTGCATGGGTAATGATTGTGGCTGCATCTGCTGACACTATACCACCTATATCTCCTACCTGGTACATGTTTAAAGTGATTTATAATTATAAAGGTACTTTTAAATTAAAACACATAACAGTGCTTTCTGCACTTCTAACTTTTGGAAAACACCAAAGTCTGCAAAAAAATAAAGCCATTTTCTCCTACCTCTACTCATGGGTTTGTGTGCTTGGTATTCTTTCATTTATCCCCCCTCCCCATCTTTCACTTTCCACATATTTGTTTGCTGTTTGTCTTTTTTCTACAGAGAAAACCAAACCTATGAACAGTCATGAATATGGATGACAGCAATGAAACCGCCCCATCAGAATTCATCCTACTGGCATTTTCAAACCTTCATGAATGGCGTTTTGTCGTCTCTGGATTTATGCTCACTGTCTACATCTTCACACTGATGGGGAACTCTCTGATCATCTTTATTTTTTGCTTGGAAGCAAGCCTTCAAACCCCTATGTATTTCTTTCTTGGGAATCTTTCCCTCCTTGACATCTGCCACACTACAACCACCATTCCTCAGATAATAGTGCATCTGCTCTCAGGAAGAAATAACATTGCATACGGAAGATGCAAGACCCAACTCTTTGCCTTCATTTTATTTCTTGGCACTGAGACCATCTTGCTGGCTGCCATGGCTTACGACCGTTACGTTGCCATCTGCCATCCTCTTCGGTACACTCTAATCATGAATCAAAAAACCTGTGTTCAGCTGGTTTCCATGTCTTGGTTCACAAGTTCTCTCAATGCCACTGTGCACACAGTCTTCACATTCAATCTCCCCCTTTGTGGTGCCAATAAGATCAACTACTTCTACTGTGACATTCCTCCTCTTCTAGCCATCTCCTGTGGGGACATCTCAGGCATTGTCACTGCACTATTGGCCACTGCCCCTATTATTGGATTTGGGCCAGCCTTCTGTGTCATCCTTTCCTACATTCATATCATCCTGAGAATTCTGAAAGGTCACCACTCCTCCGGCATGAAGAAAGCTTTTTCTACCTGTACCTCCCATCTCTTGGTTGTCTCGCTCTTCTATGGTAGCACCATCTTCACATATGTCAGACCCTTTTCAAGTTACTCCCTCAACAAGGACAGAATAGTTGCCCTCCTTTACAGTGTCCTCTGCCCTATGTTAAACCCACTGATCTACACTCTCAGGAACAAAGACGTGAAGGGGGCACTGAGGAAGATAAGGATGAAGAAATTGCCTTTCTGAACAATGCAACTGAGGATTTCTTAAGAATATGCTATAGGGAATGGGAATGTGATCTGGGGGTTAGAAGGTCTTAGGTAGGACCTGGCATTTAAATTTTTCTTCTAGGAAATGCTAAGGGATTATTCAAATATTCAGAGCTGTGTGTACTACAGAACTATTGTTATTTCTGAGGGATCCATTCCTTTGAAGGAAACCTCCCAATGCATCATACTTCCCCTGTCCAAGGAAAGCAAAATTATTAGAAGTAATGCTGAACTAGCTCACATACTAGGTTGGTGTTCCATTAACAAATTATCCTGTCTTGTCTGCATTTTTTATTATTGTTTTCTATTCTATTCTGCTTTAATGGTGAATCACAAATCATTAAAAAACAAATCTCTCCCCTACAAACTCATAGTTTTCATTGCATAATGACACAGTATGAGAAACCTCTCTCTCTGTTTGTGTGTGTGTGTGTTTACACAGATTGTGTCTTGCTAAGACACATTTTACCTCTTAGCACTGAAACATGCGAACGTCAAAAAAATCAGCATCTGAGCTTGCAAACATTGCAACATCTGATGAAGAACCCCTTATTAATTTCACCCTGATTTCACCTTCCAAGAGGTCAGAGAAAAGGCTGAAGGAAGGAAGGAATTTCTTGGAAGGAAATTTCACCTTCCAAGAGGTCAGGGAAAAGGCTCTTCGGAGCAAGGCCTGTAGCACAGACTCACATGTGGCGTGGCTTGAGGAACACTGCCTGTTTTCTCTAGTGAGTCTTTCACTCAGCCTCTGCAACCAATTGGATGCTTCAGGCACTCTTGTGACTACCTGCCCTCCCCCATGTTGTTCACTGGTTCGACTGAACGTTGCTGGCTTCCATCAGGGCTAGAGGTCACTCGAGGAGGCTCTGTGGCTGTGTTCAGTCACCAAGCCAATTGCAACCCTCCAAAAGGTTCCCGCAACCTTTGTCCGGGTCCCAACGCTGAGTCTGGGAACCACAGTTCTATTTGTTTTAAGATTTTATTCTTGATTAAGTTGTCTTTCTTTTTACCTGGAACAGACATTAAGCTAGCTGGCCTGTAATTTCCCAGGTCCTTACATATCGACATTTTGGAAGTGTCAGAATGGGGTAGCATTCATTGTTACCCTTCTGCTAGAACAGAGGTGTCAAACTCATTTCATGGAGTGGCCAGAATAGCATTCATGGTACCTGCTGAGGACATCATTAAGTGACATCATTAAGAAGGAAGTAATATCATTAAGCAGTTGATGGCCAGAAATAAGCACTTTGATATCACATAGTTGATCTCATTAGTTGCAAATGAAGCAGAGAAAATATGCAAATCTTGTTCATAATTTCAAAATAAGAGAGGGCCCAATTTTAACGGGGAGGGTGAATAAATGGCTTCTGGGGGCCACACCTGGCCTTATGTTTGACACCCCTTTGCCAGAGCAATAAATCTTCCACTACAGGAAATGTCCCAATGAAACAAGGACTCTTTCACTGGCAAAAGGAAGCTACAGCTGCTACACATTACCCTGAAGTGTACCTCTGATTTTCCTTTCTGGTGGTAATGTTTGAAAATTGCTTCCTAAGGGAAGGAAATATTTACCATATTTTTTTTTTTTTTGAAGTTAACAGTGTAAGATCATATGTTTAATCATTTGATTGTTTTCTTGAGCTATATCACAAGTAAATGCTGGCAAATAAATAAATCTATTGCAGATTGGAGCCCTTTGCACTTGGGGGAAGAGTAGGAATTTTTTGTCCTCCAAATGTCTGGCCCAGGAATTTTTCAACTAATCCAGACTGCTTGAGAGATGTTGTAATGTTTTAGCCAGGTTGTTCCCAAATGGCAGGTATAGTATGGGATAGGAGTTAAGGATAGGGATGTGCCCCTTGAGGTTAGTGGATTGGACAAAGGGGGACCAATCTCCAGAAGCAAACTGACACAGGGATGCAAGGTTTGAAAAGCCAACCTCCAAGGCTACTCATAGTCAGGGGTGTGTCCTGCAATGCAGAACTTTTTATCCAGGCGCTGATGTACAAAAGCTTATATCGTCACTGATGCTTGGAATCAGGATGGGGATGCTTGAATGAGGGAACAGAGAGTAGTTGGCTGACCCTTCCAAGAAAGAAGCCCCCTCTGAATGGGGTTCAAGATCAGAAGAGCTAGGACCCACTGTGAGTTACCTACCTTGAAATAAACGTGTGGCCCTTATGCAGGTGGGGCCTCCATATCTGTGGATTATTTACCCATGAATCTGGTTCAACACAGGTTCCGTGGACCCGCGTTGAGCCAGACCTGGCCCACCCTGAGCCCCCTCAGAGAGAGAGAGAGAGAGAGAGAGAGAGAGAGAGAGAGAGAGAGAGAGAATGTGTTCCTACTTGTTAATGGGCATAGTTTAAAAAAAATTGAGAGGGGGGATCTCATAAATGATAGAACATCACACCCAACTAGATCTAAACAATTTTTATTTAATTTTATGCTTAAAACTTATGGGGGTTTCTGTATGTTAAAAGTTTTGACATGATGCATTCACTGTAAGTCTTTGGAACACTTTTGGAAATATTCCCTGTCTAGCAAGCCTTTTGGGGTAAAAATTCCCAAAAGCTTATAGGCATATAAATGAAAATCAAATGTAGAACTCATACACAGAACACAGAGAATGCTATCACACAAGGAAGGAAGTTTCTTTCACAGGTAAGAGAATGGAGAACATTTTTGGCTGGGCAAGCAGGGTTTTGTGGATCATGCTGGCAGTTATTATCAGATATTTATTAACATAAAGAACCTGTGTTAATTAATCCTCTCTCTGGTTGAGTTATAATGAACAATTCATATGTCATCGTCCTCTAAAATTCATTGAGTTTTCTTTCACAATACATACAGTCTTCAAGGTGTGTATCTTAACTGTTCTAACTACTCATTACAAAAAGCATGTGCTTTGTGCTTCTGTTTGTCTTTTTTTTAAACTGTAAACAGTAAGTATGACAGGCAACCCAGATTAAGAACACAGCTTGGGACTTGAACATAGCCGCCAACATAGCTGCAGATTAGAATAAGTCACCCATGGCTGCTATTTACAAGAATGAAAGCAAGCAAGCAAGCAAGCTAAGCACACATTACTCATGTAGTTTGACCATGGTTAAAATCTTTTTTTTCTTTTAATGCACTTAACTTGTATGTGGCAAACAACCGTTCATGTGAATGTGTGTGTATGAGTGTGGTTTGCTCCATAGGAAAGGATAAGTGCTTCTTGCACGCTTAGTTCCCATTATTCCATGTGTACAAAAGCACATGTCCATATAATGCATAAGTCTTTGTGTGTTTGCATGCTTATCTCACAACCAAAGCCTTCAGGCAGATTACAGTAGCTTCAAAAGAACTACACACTGCCTAGTTGGAAATTCATTAAAAGAGGTCAACTGTAGTATCTGATAATCTCACAAATTTATGCTTTGCTGATGTCCATCAAAATTCACCTCAAGCCATACGCTTTCCCCTTCCCAAATGACACAGGAGGCAGATGGATGCCTCTACACTTCACATACTGGACACAATGGCCAGTGCGGTATAATAATCCTTCCTTAAAGAGTTGTTGTAAATGCTGCATCCAAACAGGGGTTGATTCAGAGTTTGTGTTGGGGGGGGGGCATGAGCACCAGCTTAACTCCAGAGCCCAGGTCAACCGAACAGACACACATGGGCTTCCGCCTGGACTTGGAACCCTAATCTACCTGCCAGGTAGACCAGGGCTCCCAGTTGAACCTGTGGCCTCCATGGCTGAGATTTGCTATGTGGGTAGACCTGGGCTCCCAGTCTGACTGCTCTGTTGGATGCCCCGCTCAGTGGGTGCTCCCTTTTCTCCTAACTGTGCTCCCCATTCCAGAGGGTGCTCTTAAATTTACTTACAAGTTAAAGGTGTTTGGGTCCATAGAGTTAGACACATCTTTTATCATCATTATAATATTAAGGGTGCAATCCTAACCGGCACATAGGCCGGCATAATTCTCCAGGGAGGGTCGCAAACGTGCCATAAAGCACATTTGCGCCTCCATGGGAGGAAGCTGCATCAGTGCATGTAGATGCGCCGACGCATGGAGGTTAAGAGAAGCCTCCGCGGCAGCTTCCTCGGCACTGCTTGTGTCAGTGCACTCACACCAACACAAGTGGCATCGGTAGGCATGGGGGGCGGGGAGAAGGCGGGAGGGGGCGTTTCTGGGCGGGGAGAAGGTGGGAGATGGGCGGCCCGGGGGTGGGCACACAGGGAGCCAGGGGCGGGGCTGGGACCCAGCTGTTATGCCAGATCCCAACCCCCATCCCCGGGGAGAACAGAACGGCTTCAAGCCACTCTGCTCTCCGTAGACTTGCGCCACCTCCAGAGGTGGTGCAGGTCTGAGGAGACCCATTGCGGCGAGCAGCTCTTACCCAGGGGTAGAGGGAAGCACTTCCCCTTGCCTCTGGCTGAGCCACTGCAGCTAACGAACCTGCGTTGGATGCAATGCAAGACTCCTGGCTTGCCTGCTCCAGCATGTGTTTGGATTGTGCCCTAAATCTATAAAACTCAGAATGGCACATTTACATAGGATATTTTTCAGGGACTATAATCACTGCAAGCAATCCTGCAAGCCAGTCATAAAACACCACCTTCTTTTCTGGGGTTCAGCTCCCTATAGTTCTAGTTTTGCATTTGATATAAACATAGAACTCTCCTCTGTGAATATGCCCAGAAAATGACCCTGCCCTCAAATCATATTTAAATCAGACTTTAAACAAAGGTGTAACTAATCAGTTACAAACACTTCCAAACAGGACCATTTAGCCAGATTTCTGCTTCTTCAACAAGCCCAGACCACACTTAATGTGGAAAGTTTGCTTTGGAAACGTAATGTGGAAAGCCACAGGTCTCCTATGCCTTTAACAGGGACATTCTAAGACAGACAAGAATTCAGCAGCTGTTCTTTCTGCACCAAGGATCAACTAATCCAATTAAGGGCCCAATCCTATCCAACTTTACAGCACCGGTGCAGCTGCAATGCAGCCTCAAGGTAAAGGAACACATGTTCCCATACCTTGAGGAGGCCACAGAGACAGACCCTCCACCACAGAATGGAGCACATGCCCCATTGGTACTGGAAAATTGGATAGAATTGGGCCCGAAGTTCAAGGTAGGAAAGACTGGGATTCTCTCATCCTGTCCAAAGGAACAGAGAAGCACTTCAAGAGCTGCCCTCCTTTCTCTCCCCCCCCCCAGTTTCACCATGAAACATCCTTTATTTTTTCCCACCCCCCCCTCTTTTCCAGCAAAGCTTAACATCCAACATGCGAGTGAACTGAAAAGGAATGTTTGCTCCTGCTCTGACTTTTTAGTTGGTTCTAGTATATTTAAGTGTGTGTGTTCCCAAACGCCTCCAGCTGGCTAATTGTCGTTCTTGCCAATGGAGGTGGTGGTGGAACAGATAGCTGTCTGAGAGGGGGCTGGACTAGAAGACCTTGCAGGCCCTTTCAATTCTACAATTCTATGAAAATGTACACATGGAATGCTTTGGCTCTTCAGAAAATGCTGTATGTTTGTTTTGCATTATGAGTACAGTGATTTATTCTTCCTGCGATATGTGGGCAATGTAGCAGTGCTTCTAAACAACAGCATACATAGTTTGGCGAGCCCAAGTGCAAACTCATGGAGGGTTTCTCCAGGTGCATGTGCATGGAGGATAAACAGCTAGTGTGCCTGGCAAGATGCAGATGATTTCATTACAGCTTCCCCCTTATACTATTCTGGGAACCATCCCTTCTCTATTTAGAGTACAAAAGCTTGAACAGTTTCAGATGTATGACATAAATTATGCCTGGAGATGGGAGAGGGAAAACAGAAGGATGGTTGAGAGGAAGCTTTCAAAGATATTTCTTAGGGCTGAAGAAGTGCTTCCACACTTGGTCATCTGACAATTAAATGAAATTGAATCACTAATAAATTGTTTCTGTAACAGGAAAGAAGCTAGCAAGTTGCAGAGGCCCATTCTACCCATTCTGCTCCACCCATCCTGAGTTACCAGCAATACTATGGGTTGACTTTTTTAGCTGGACAGACAAATTGCAACTCCTTTGTGATCAGACATGGAGGCTCAAAACGAAACTGAGCTAGCTGAGTTCATTATCCTTGGCTTCAAGAATCTGCAGGAAGTTCACCTTTTCCTCTTTGGTGGGTTCTTGATCATCTATCTGTTCACTGTGCTGTGGAATACCTTCATTGTGACCCTGGTCATGTGGGATCAAAGACTCAGAACACCCATGTATTTCTTCCTTGGAAACCTCTCAATCCTTGACGTCTGCTACACTACCACAACTATCCCCCAGATGTTGGATCTCCTTCTCACAGAGAGAAGCAGCATCTCCTATGTAGGCTGTGTGCTTCAGCTATACTTTTTCTTTTCATTTGTGGGCGTTGAATGTCTCATCCTGGCGGTTATGGCCTTTGATCGCTATGTAGCCATATGTAATCCTCTGCGCTACACACTCATTGTTAAAAGAAATGTTTGCCTCCAACTAGCCACAGCTTGCTGGACTGGTGGCTTTCTGAACTCTGCAATACACACAGTCTATGTGTTCCGGCTGCCTTTTTGTGGGGACAACCACTTAGATGCTTTCTACTGTGACATTCCACCACTGTTGAAGCTGTCATGTGGAGACATCACACTCAATCAAATGCTCTTGCTCTATATTGGCGTGCTTGTGGCCTGGACACCATTTTTCTGCATCCTTCTATCATATGCTTACATCCTCTCAACTGTCTTGAAGATACGCTCCTCAGAAGGGAGACAAAAGGCTTTCTCCACTTGCTCTTCGCATCTCACAGTGGTCATTCTGTACTACGGAAGTTGTATCTTCACCTATTTGAGACCTGTTCCCACTCAGTCATCGGTCAATACAAAACTGATCCCACTCATGTACAGTATCATGACCCCACTGTTAAATCCCATTATATATACCTTGCGCAACAAGGATGTGAAGAAAGCTTGGAAAAGCATGATGGGAAAGACATGAGTATTCTATGCAATATTCTGTTTGGAGTTGCATTTTAACATGTTCTGAAATAAATTTATGTACTGCTTTGGGCTACATGCTTCTCAATGTGCATTTCAATAAAAAATATAAGTTGTAACAAAATAACACATTTTGTTTTAGCAAAAGGAATATCCAACTATAGATCTGTGAAATTATCATTCTTCTTTCATGCATATTTACCATTCATATATAGCCAAAGAATCAGATTTTTTTCCCCCCACAGTTTTATACCAACAAGGAGCTCAGGGTGTTGTGCACAGTTCCTCCCCTCCTTTTGTCCTCACAAGAACCCTGTGAGATAGGTGAGCCTAAGAGATAATGACTGGCTCAAGATCACTCAGGAAGCTTTATGGCTGAGAGGGGATTTGAACATGTATCTTCCAGGTCTAAGTCCAGCTCTGGAACCATTACACTATCCTGGCTTTTGCCAGTGTTGGGCAAGTTGAGCACTGACTAAAGTCCTCATAGGCCCACCCAGCTGAACCAACTAATGAATTCTCATATTGGTAACAGTTGTAGTGCTAGACAACTAGGCTGTTCACCCATTTTGCTGTATTTGGGCATGGCATGTCTGTATCCTGGTTCAACTGTCTGTATACATGGAGATGGCCCAGCCAGGTTGAGCACCTGACACTGCCCATGACCTACTGTTGCCAGGTCCATTGCACTATGGGTTCAACAGTACACCATCGCCCTCCAAGAAAGCGCCTTTCTTCCTCACCATGCTTTCCAAACTATGTATGCTGTTGTTTAGAAGCACTGCTACATTGCCCACACTTCGTAGGAAGAATAAATCACTGTACTCATAATGCACTTTATGAAGCCTGCAGAAGCCGTGTGCATCCACCCACTTTGGGTTTCAGAATGGCCCAAAAGCTGAGAAAATGCAATGAAACTGGAAGTGATGTTTTTATGCCAAATAAGGCATTCTGAGGCCGGGGAACCCCCTGGTGTGCAGCTCCAACTGCCTCCAGAAGGCTCAGGTGGGGCCAAGTTTGGCCCCTCATGGGTCTGGGGGACCTGTGTTAAGCCAGATCCATGGATGCAAAACCCATGGATATGGAGGCCCCACCTGTAAATCTTTTTAAATAAATTCATGTCATGACACCAATAGGTATGAAACTGGGGACCCACCCCCAATCTGTCTCCCTCCTGGGACCTGATCTACCCACCCCTTGCCCCATTTCTTCCTCTTGTGTCTTCACAACAACCCTGTGGGGTAGCAACCTGAGCGCGGCTGGATTCAGGAACTGCAGCGCAAGACGGCGAGAAGAAGCTGTGCAGGATTATATCAAAAACTCAATTTTGATAAGGCAGTGCCATCATTGGATTGAATCCAAGCCCTCTCTTGCACAGACTTTGAAAGGTAGATTTGAAAGTGACCCACTGAAGTCACAACCCACAGGTTGAAGATCACTACTCTATTTAACTGAGAAGTTCTTGGGCTCACACGCTCTAGAAATCATGGTCTCTGGTTCAGGAACTTTCTCCAGGGAGTGACTGCTGACTGTGGTTAGGATAGATGAAGATATTACCAGGTCTCCTCCTCTCTCCAGTTCAGGAGAACACATGCAAAGACCTGTATTCCATTTCATTGGAGAACCCAGGTGCCAAAACATGGGCAAACCCTTTTCCTTTTCTTTTTGTAAAGGAGCCATCACTTATTTTTGGGTGCCTGGATTATTGCATCCCCACCCCATTCATCCCACAGGTCTTGATTATTCTGGGGAAAATCAAAGGAAGTTAATTGGAGCTGTAAGGATGCCACTAGATGTCCCTATACACTTTGTTTGTAAAAGAGAATAAAAATTATCTTGGGGATATGTTCCTGAAGGAATTCATACAGCTATAAGGAAATGAATGTCATAATTACTTCACAGCATACAATGGAGATTAGGAAATTAGAGAGTGAGATGTCAGGGTCTGAAACAGATCAGAAAAGTCTTATTCTCAAGCATATAATAAATGCAATTTCATTTGCACTGTCTTTGATCCACCATTTTATCTATATAGAATTTTCACTCTCTTATACATTGAAGCAGAGAAATGCAAAACCAGACGGAGTTGACCGAGTTCATTCTTATGGGTTTTGCACATTTAGAAGACATCCAACTTTTGCTCTTTGGGGCATTCTTGATCATCTATCTTTTGACTGTGTTGTGGAATACCTTGATCATCATTATGGCCATGGTGGACCAGAGACTCAGAACTCCCATGTACTTCTTCCTTGGAAATCTCTCCTTTCTTGACATCTGCTACACCACCACCACCATCCCTCAGATGTTAGCTCACCTCCTCTCAAAGCGATGTAGCATCACATACATGGGTTGTGTGCTCCAGCTGTATTTTTTCTTCTCGTTTTTGGGCATAGAATGCCTCCTCCTGGCAGTGATGGCTTTTGACCGTTACGTGGCCATATGCCACCCTCTGCGCTACACTTTAATTGTCAACAAAGCTATTTGCCTCCAACTAGCCACAGCCTGCTGGACTGGTGGCTTTCTGAACTCTGCAGTACACACAGTCTATGCATTCCGGCTGCCATTTTGTGGGGAGAATCAAATAGATGCTTTCTACTGTGATATTCCACCACTTCTGAAACTGTCATGCGGAGATGTTTCCCTCAACCAAATGCTTTTACTCTATATCGGCTTGCTCATGGCCTGGACACCTTTTGTAAGCATTCTTGTATCATATACATATATCATTTCAACCGTCTTGAAGATACGTTCTGCAGAAGGGAGACAAAAGGCTTTTTCCACCTGCTCCTCTCATCTCACTGTGGTTCTTCTCTACTATGGTAGTGCTATCTTTACCTACTCAAGACCCATTTCCACTCATTCATCTGCTAATGCAAGACTGATCCCACTAATGTACAGCATCTTGACTCCATTGTTAAATCCCATTATATATACATTGCGCAACAAGGATGTGAAGAAAGCTTGGAACAGAATGATAACAAACTTGAGTAAGATGTCATTTTTCTGCATTGGTTAGTAAAATTGTGTATTGCTTTGCATTATATATTGTTATGGTGTTCTCACAGGTGATTTATGATTTTGAGTTATTTTAGTTTTGGTTATATGGATGGGAATATAAGATAGGGTAAGGCTTGGTAAATAAATGTGTAAGTGCTTCTCATTCCATGAAATTCATACACAATAAATGAAGAAATCATGTTCCTCACTTGAGCTTTATATGTGTTTGGAGATGTTGATGTGGGGAATCTATTTTTTAATGTGCATGGAGATGTTAATGTAAGGATTGAGAGCTGGTGCAGCATGGTGACCAAGAGGTTGAACTGCCTATCAGGACTTCTCCAAATTGAATCTGACATCAACCATAAATTCATTAGGTAAGTTTGAGAAAGCCATCCCTTTTCATTCTCACTTCCCCAGCTGCAATGCGATCACCAGGAATGGGAACTTGGCACTGTGGCAAGACTTGAGCCGAGACCCGAGTGTCCACGCCTGTACAACTTGACTTGTGCATGCATCTGAATCAGCGTCCTTTGCTGACTCACCCCCCAAAATTCTCAAGTCATTTTGACTCAGTATTTTTGGATCAGGCATGCCAAGACACAGACCAAAGGGACTGGGAGGCATCTGAGCTTGGCAAGGCAGGAGGGGGTGGGAGGACAGTGAGAGGGAACAGGAGCAGTAAACAGGAGAAGGGTCACACGGCAGCAGCTGGGAGACTTACATTAAGAGTATGACCCAATCCTTTGCAGCTCTATTCAGAAGTCATCCTACTGCCAGTCATTTAATGAGACAGCTTCTTCCTCCAGGTAACAATGGTTGGCAACCTTCAGTCTCGAAAGACTATGGTATAAGCCTACAGCACCTGGTATTCCCAGGCGGTCTCCCATCCAAGTACTAACCAGGCCTGACCCTGCTTAGCTTCCAAGATCAGACAAGATCAGGCATCTGCAGGGTAACAATGGCCAGAGCCATAAAGAACTGGCTGGAGCAATGAAGAACCGCTTCCTGGTTTTCCTGCCTCCTTTTCCCCCTTCCAGCCAACCCTAATGCAAGAATCGAGTCACCTGACTTGAGTTCCCATCCCCTGTTCTAGTTGTTTTAAGATTTGCATCTTTGCTAACTCCCTGTCAACTATTCAATGGCAGTTCTCTCTTATTTTAGCAGTGGGAGAGTATCTGTTCCTGTTCACCTTAGCATGGCATCTTTTGCAGTAAGTACTGTGCTTTTAAAATTGTGAGCTCTCTGGAACCAGAAACAATTTCAAAATTTATATTGCTGTCTAAGCTGCTATGGGCACTTTTGTTGTTTTTGAGGATGCAAAGTGTCATATAAATATCTGCTTATAAGAGGTAGGAGAATCCCATCCAAAGGTGGCAGTTTGTTTTTTGTTTTTAATTAAGCCTTTTCTGCCCAACATTGCATATATGCAAAAGGGATCAGATGTGCACACCTGGGGGCTGGGCAAAAAAGGGTTAATATTAGTACTTCAAACACAGAATTGTTCATCTGTAGTCTGAAGTCTCTCATTTCTGCTTCTCTGAGAATGTCTGATATCACTGCAGCATTTTCAAAATGATGTTTAGAAATTTGTACACCCTGTTGGAGGTGACTGATGTTGGACAAGCACATTGCATAAGAAGGCACATGTACGCTTCTCTCATGGTCAGCTCCAGAGGTGTCACTAGGGTTCACATCACCCTATGATGGACCTTCTTATGAACCATTGTGTCACCCCATGATGAACCTCCTTCTGAACCAAACCATACAGAATACATTACAATATCATACACACGGCATCGGTCACCCAGCAAATTGGTAACCAACAAAAAAACCAGTGGCCAACTTGATGGTACACACTACTGAATTAACTCTGATACATGGGAATGAGTTCTAATATTAGCTCCGAGACTCCTCGGAAATGAGAGCTGACTCCTACTAAAACTTTATTGGTCACCTGTTGTGTCATAATAACACCTCATTGGCTCTCAGAACAATCAGTCTCATCGGTTAGTTTTGTTTAAAAAAATCCATTTTTTGTTATACAAGGCAGTTGTGTTTTCCTTTTCAGGTTATTTGGCCATAACTTTTGATAGAATACAGACATTTCAACGCAGTTTGTTTCATTGCATTCTGAATGAAATTCCACATCAAATGATATATAACATGATGGTATTATTTGAAAATACTAAGATTTCACAATTTTTGTGGGGGAAAAAATTGGTCACCCTCCAACCCTCCACCCTCCAAAAATTGGTCACAGTTGGTCACCCTCCAACTGTGTCAATCCAATGCAATCTGTACCCTCTGCACCTTCCTAGCAATGCCACTGGTCATTATGTTTAAGCTGGCCAAACTCACATATGATGAAGCACCTATGAGTACACTTCCAAGCCCCTCTCCTGATGTGATAGTTCCCTGTTTCCTAATTGTGGGAAAGGAGCCTTGTCTGAACTGCCATTTCATACATGACATAAGTACTACTTTAATATAATATTTAGCTTGTGTGACTGGGTAGTTCAGGTGATTCTGTATTCATTTTATTGTTCATATTTTTATACCCCGCCTTCCTTCAAGGAGCTCAGGGCAGTGTACCGTTCATCCCCTCCTTTTGTCCTCACAACAACCCTGTGAGGTTGGTTAGGGCGAGAGATAGTGACTTGCCCAAGGTCTCCCCGGAAACTTCATGGTTGAGCAAGAACTTGAACCTGTATCTTTCAGGTCTAAGTCCAATTCCTGAACCACTACACCAGTGATTTTCAACCTTTCTCATCTCACGGCACACTGACAAGGGACTGAAATTGTCAAGGCACACCAATAGTTTTTTGACAATGGACAAGGCACACCAAGCTGTTGGTGGGGGGCTCACATCCCCCAATGGCCCTATTAATAAGTGACCCTACCCCAAACTCCCGCGGCACACCTGCAGACCATTTGCGGCACACTAGTGAACCACAGCGCAGTAGTTGAAAATGGCTGCACTACACTATTCTGGGAAAGCTAGGAAGAGGAAGCCATCTGGAGCCTTCATCCCAACCCCTCTGCCAAGATGGGTGGGTTTGGCTGCCCAATTGGTGGGTACATGCCAATCTCAGAGGAGAATTGGCTAGGGGCTATTGTCTATACCAGGGGTGTCCAAACTTTTTGGCAGGAGGGCCACATCATCTCTCTGACACTGTGTCGGGGGCCAGGGAAAAAAAGAGTTAACTTACAGTTCAAATTTGAATAAATTTACATAGATGAATACATTAGTGATGGAATGAATGAATGAAGGTCTTGCAATAGCTCATGGCCTATAAAAGGCCTTGCACAAAGCAGGGCTGGCATTTCCTGTGCTGCCACTGCTACATCACAGACATGAAACAGCAAGCAATGGAGGGAGCCCTCATCCCACAGCTCACATGAGAGGAAGAACAGTTGGCTGTCCCACTGAGAGCAGTAGCGTCAGGCCAGTGTGGGCTCCAGCACGTCTCCAGAGCGCCAAAGGCTCATTGGAGTCTGGGGGCTCCCTGAGGGCTGAATTGGAAGCCCTCGAGGGCTGCAAGTGGCCCCAGGGCCTGGGTTTGGGCACCCTTGGTCTATAGTATAAACACAGACACATAGAAAATAGACACACACACACACACACACACACACACACACAAACACAGAGGGGCACATGTGTCATGTGTCTGTTTGGACAGAAAAATCCTTACAAATGGGTAAAAGCAAACCAATGAAGGGACAAAACTGGCCACAAGGGGAAAGCGATTCCTGAATCTGAAGATGTGACTGAGATGGTCTGTTATGCATCTGCCCTCCCATGAGCTTCAGAAATGGGGAGGGGGGGAATGTGGGACATGGAACAATCCCCAATGAAGTTCAATGAAATAGGTGGGTACATTTATACGGGGAAAGGCAGTTCTTCATCTAACCTTATTCCAGGCCATTCAAATCTCTGTGTTTATGGCAGTGAAATTCCCTGGGGCAGGAATTCACAAAGGGCAGGTAGCACATATAAGTAAATGAAAGCCATAATGAATATACAGGAGACAACAATATGACCATGATGAACCAAACATCTTTTACTGGTAAGATAAAGGCTGTGTTAGGAGTTGGTGAATGTCCTTTACCATGCTACATATGCATGGAAGACTTAAGAAATTTGCTCACACTAGATCCAACTCACCTTACTTGATAATTGGATTTCACATTAAGAAATTTTCATTTCATATTATTTGATTGATTTTCAAAACCCGGTGTAATTTTATCTGCACCACCACTGATGATGCACTGATCCACACTTGTTTTTTTTTAATGCAGGAAGAGCACCATTTTATTCACTGTGTCATGGAAATACATAATGAGACAGAGCTGAGTGAATTTATTCTTCTGGGCTTTTCACATTTAGAAGACATTCAGCTTTTACTCTTCGTGGCATTCTTGATCATCTATCTCTTGACTGTGTTGTGGAACACCTTGATCATCATCATGGCCCTGGTGGACCAGAGACTCAGAACTCCCATGTACTTCTTCCTTGGAAATCTCTCCTTTCTTGACATCTGTTACACTACCACTACCATGCCCCAAATGTTGGTACACCTCCTCTCAGAGAGAAGTAGTATCTCCTACATGGGCTGCATGCTCCAGCTGTATTTTTTCTTCTCCTTTTTGGGCATAGAATGCCTCCTCCTGGCAGTGATGGCTTTTGACCGCTACGTGGCCATATGTCACCCTCTGCGCTACACATTGATTGTCAACAAAGCTGTTTGCCTCCAACTAGCCACAGTTTGCTGGTCTGGTGGCTTTCTGAACTCTGCAATACACACAGTCTATGCATTCCGGCTACCTTTTTGTGGGGAGAACCAAATAGATGCTTTTTACTGTGATATTCCACCACTTCTGAAACTGTCATGTGGAGATGTCTCCCTCAACCAAATGCTCTTGCTCTATATGGGCTTGCTCATGGCTTGGACACCTTTTCTCAGCATCCTTTTATCTTACACGTATATCATTTCAACTGTCCTGAAGATAAGGTCTGCAGAAGGGAGGCAAAAAGCTTTCTCTACCTGCTCCTCTCATCTCACTGTGGTGCTTCTCTACTATGGCAGTTCCATCTTCTCGTACTTGAGACCTGTTTCCACTCATTCGTCTGTTAATGCAAGACTTGTCCCACTGATGTACAGCATCTTGACCCCACTGTTAAATCCCATTATATATACCTTGCGAAATAAGGATGTGAAGAAAGCTTGGCAAAGCATAATGGGGAAATTCTGAATAATGTATTTCATAGCACCTTTGCTTTGTTTTATAAAATGTTCATTTTTTTTTTTTTTGCACTGTACATTGTTATGCTGTTTCATAGCTGCTTAATGATTAAGAGTTATTTGCTTGCATTTAGTCTAAGGTAATGTTTCTCAAACTGTTGGTCAGGACCCACTAGGTGGGTCGCAAGCCAATTTCAGGTGGGTCTTCTTTCATTTCAATGTGTATTTCACTTTTACCATGTTAGACTGGATGCTACCATGGTATGTAACTGTCTTTGGGGAAATGTTGCAGATCTGTAGTTTAAACAGGCTACCATGTATATGCTTTTAACAGTGATAGTCAGAGGGAAACACTCACCACTTTGGATAGGATAAGATTGCAGCCTTTGGGATGTGACTTATTGGAAAGTAAGATGGACCAACAAAGTTTTAGTAAGGCTGCAACCCCAAACTCACCAAAGTAAGGTTTGCACCCAAACTAGAGATTAAGGGTGCAATCCTAACCCCTTATGTCACTGCTTTCCAGCACTTGCATAGCGGTGCCAATGGGACATGTGCTGCATCTTGCAGTTGGGTGTCACTCACAGAGACCTACTCAAAGTAAGGGAATGCTTGTTCCCTTATCTTGGAGCTGCATTGCCCTTATGTCAGTGCTGGCATAAGGAATTAGGATTGCTCCCTTAATTTCATTGAATTTAGAGGTATTTGTACTTAGCATACAGTAACTGTGGTCTGGATTGCAGTGCATGTAGTCTACAGTTCCACCCAAACTCACAATTTGGTTTTGAGTGCTGGAGAAGCAGTGCAGCTTGACTAAAATGCAGAGAGCCTTCAGTTACACACTTAACCAAGGGGCAGCTTACAGAGGTAAGTGTGGGTGGGTGGGGATGTGGGTGTGTGGGGCTGGGTAGGTGGGGAGCCCTGATGTACAGGTGTGTATTCCAAACAGTTCTTTCTGGCCATTTCTGGTGTCATACGTATACGTACAAAAATGCTGCACTGCGACAGCTTTTTGGTGGCCCTCTGTCCATACATGTTTTATAGAAAAAACAATCCCTTCAGATGAGCACTTTGTGTGGCCAAAGTACACAGAAATTGTCCTACCTTTCTCATAACACTAGAACTCAGGCTCACCCAATGAAATGAATAGGCAGTAGACTGAGAATAAAGCACGTCTCCACTCAATGTATAATTCTGTTATGGTATTCGGTTCCACAAGTTCTGGTGACGTCCACTAGCTTAGAAAGCTTTAAAAGGAGATTACAAATCTCTAGGTGAGAAGAGGTCTATCCACAACCATTAGTTGTGCTAGCTAAATGGAACCTTCATATCATTGGCATAGCTAAGGAGGTGCAGGGGGTAGCTGTTGTTTTACCGGGCATCAAGCTTTAGGGGGGCAACAAGCTGAGCTTGACACTAGTGACCAAAATTGTGAAAATCTTAGTACGTACGAAGAATACCATCATGTTATATATCATTGGAAAGGTAATTTAATGCTGAATGCAGTGCAACAAACTGCACTGGAATATCTGTATTCTATCAAAAGTTATGGCCAATTAACCAGAAAATGAAAACACAACTGCCTTGTGGAACAAAAAGTGGATTTGTTCAACTCCAAACTGACCTGTGAGACTGATTGCTGATGAGATGTTGTTATGATACAACATGGAACCAATAACTTTTTATTTATTTAATTAATTAAATTTGATTTTGTCATGCGGGGGGGGGGGTGTTACAAAATATTTTACCTCAGATAGCAGATATATGCCTTAGCTATGCCACTGACTGGGGGGAGGCACTGACTGGGGGGAGGCAGCAAAGGCAGCAAAGCCAGTGGGTGATGAGCTGCTGAGGGGAGGAGGTGGGTTCCTCCCACCAGTGCTTGTCTGAAACCAGGGTCTCAAACTAAGGAAAAACTAAAACCTACTGGTGTAGCAGTTTGATACTGCTTTGGAAGCCCACCAGGCCTGTTATGGCTTAGTGACTTGATGAGTGCAGGGCACTGTAGAGGTAAGGAAGGAAACTGAGGCTAAAAGAGCATGAGATCAGCGCAGTAAATGAATGAAAGCCAGGAGCCAGGTTTCAGAGAGATGCAGAGAGGCTTGAGGCTGGAACCGATCTGAGTCTGAATTGAGTTCCTCCCCCTCTTGCAAGCTTTATTTATTTCTAAACATGTCGCAATCCCTTGCAATACAAATTACACTAACAGCTTCTAGCTGGCCTGGCTAACCGCAACACATTCTTAAGATAAAGCTCTTTCTATAACATTCTGTTGTTTTCTAGCACTGGCTTTCAGACACTCAGCATATCTCAAGGCTGAGAGTTTGCACTCTGTGCAGGCGTGACTGTTGTCGTTTGCCACATATGCTAAGGCATCTCAAAACCCAGTGCCTCTGCATATTTTTCTGGGATGGGGGATGAGGGATGGGAAAGAAAAGAAGACAAGAAGGTGAGCAGAGCAGGGGATTTGTAACCTACCACCTTGGAAAGTTGGAAAAAATAGACATTTTTCTCCCCAATAAAATATGAATTGCATGGATTGTGGCTCATGAGGGTATACCTATCTTATTCTCACATTTTGTGTGGCTGCTATGTGAGTTTCCTTTCTTCAGTTTCAGTTTCATGCAGCGCTGTCCTGTGCTGTATCCAGCACAAGATTGGGGCCAGAATCAGCTCAGCTGGTGGCAAGGGGAAACTCTTCCCCTTACCCTGAGTAAGCCATCACAGCCCTAAAGGGTCTCTTCAGACTTGCACCACCTCTGGAGGTGATGCAAGTCAGAGAAGAACGGAGCGACTTAAATCTCTCGGGGAACAGGGTTAGGATCCGGCATAACTGCCAGGTCCCAGCCCTGCCTCCTGCTCCTTACCTGCCTGCCTGCCCCCACCCTGGAACACCTCCCTCCCGCCTCCTCCCTGCCCTCCCCAGGCCCCTGCATCTGCCAAGCTTGGCTGACACAGCCTTACCTCTCTGCGTCAGTGCGGAGGCTGGATGCAGCCTCTGTGGGCCGGTGTGCATCCCTGCGCCGGCCCAGCTGACACACCAGGAGGGCCAAACGTGCTTTACAGCACATTTGCAAACCTCTTGGGCACAAGGGACTTGTGCCAGCCTACTAGATAGAATTGTGTTCTTAGAATGTTTTGTGTGGTAGGCAGCATGGAGTTTAAAGCTATGCTGCAAGAAGACTTACAGTCAAATCCTATTGGGCCGCCCCACTGGTGGAACTAGTGCACGCTACAGAGCCTTCCTCCACACGCTGTTGCCATGCTGGCTGCCTGCCAGAGCAGGTAAGCCAGTATGGGAGGCAGGAGAGGTGGAGGAAGGGGGGGAACAGGAGCAGGGGGAGTAAAATTGGGTGGGGAAGGGGAAGTAATGGAGGCCTGTAGTCTGTGGGAGGGGGTGAATCCAGCAGTAATGCAGTAACCTCCTTATCCACAGCCTCCCCACCCCCTTTCTCTCTTTGGACTTGTGCCAGTGAAATTGCTGGTGCAGGTCCAAGGAGACCCATAGTAGGAGCGGAGGCTTGCGGAGGGAAAAGGGGATTTAAATCCCCTTTCTCTTCTGAAGCCTCCTGCTCTCCTTGCCTCTGGTGGATACAGCATATTCCTTTTGGTGTAGCTGCACTGGTGGGGGGGGGGGATAGGATTGGGCCATGAATGAATACTGTTTTCCAGTTCTGTGCTGTGCCCATTTTTAGGATATACCATAGTTCTAAAAAGCAAACAGAAAAGAATGAGGCCCAAGAACAGGCAGAAATACTTTGTCCACCCATAATGATAACAGTGACAATCCAACAAGCAAGAGGGACCACACTACATCTTCCTCAGCTGAATTCTGTTGAATAGAACCACTTGAAAATTGGTTTAGCAAAACCCTGGGCTGACATTTTACTGCGACAGTACTGCAATCTGGTGGAAAAGAGAAGATTGCAAATCTTTTTTCAGGTAGAACAATTAAAAAAAGTAAAAGAGATGGTGTTGGAGGGATGGGTCGGTTGTCTTTATAATACTGATATGTGCAGAACTTGGGCTCAGTTGACTGCTGTAAATTGGCCTGAGGGGATCATAGCCTGTGCCTTTCATGAGCCAATAGACAGTCAGTTTGAGTTTGTCTGAGGAGGACCAAAGGGAAAACTGCTGCAGGATAGAAGGCTGCAGTACCAGTGGAGGAAAGATAGAGGCTGCTGTGTGCAGAGGAACTGAGGCCTATAAAAGGGGCTGCACAAGCAAAGAGCAAAGGACCACCAGGGAAGCTTGGGAGAGAAGGAGCTGCAGGGAGTGAGCTGGGAGAGACCAAGCTACAGAAAGGAGCTGAGGAGAGAGCTGCAGGAAGGAGCCTCTGAGATCCAGGGAACAACCATCCAGCCTTTGCCTCAAGTCCTGCTGCCTCCTGCCTGCCTCAGGACCTCACTCAGTTGGGGGAATTTGGAACAAGCTTATTTTGTTTTGTTTGGTTCAGATTCCATTGCTTCTAATAAAAGCCTTAAACTCAGTTTCTGCCCCCCACAGACGACCCCCTGTCATCTAAGCACTTATGCTCCATATATGTGATGACCTTGCTGCTAACTAATGCAAAAATTATCATAGAGGTTCTGACTATGTGTAAAAGAATTGTATTGTTCCAGCCCTCTGTGGAACAACTAGCAGAATACAGAATTATCTCTAGCCCCAAGAATGGAAAATGCTGGTCATCCCTGATAGGGAATTGGATTGTACTGGAAGAAGCATGAAGTATTGGAGGAATCTTAAACATATTTGGAATGAATCGCAAAGATTAATTCTGGATGTTGGAGAAGACAGAGCTGATTTATTTCTCCAATATTGCAGGCTGCTCTCTTCCATTTGAATGCATAGCATTTTTCTTGGAATATTCAGAAGGGTGGATAATCCAACTTCATGGGGACCTAGTGGAAAACACCTGGATCCCAGTTTAAATGCATGGCAGGACCAATGAAATAAACAAGTAATGATAAAGTTTAAGTACAGTTTGACAAACAATGACTCAGCTTAAATGCACTTGGATTGGCTACTTGGGTTTCTTTGTGCATCTATTATGTTTTTCACATCTGATGTCTGAGTGCAGTGGTGTAGCTAGAAGGGTGCAAAGCACTAAGTTCTGCAGGGAGCCTCACCAAAGTGTGCAAGTGGCCCCTCCCCTTCAGAGCCATTCAGGGCAGGGGGAGCAAAATGGAGGCGAATGCTTTGCACCCCCTCTAGCTACACCACCATCTGGGTAGACAGGGAAAAAATGAGAAAATTATCAGTTTTGTAAAGTGGAATTCTAGGAGTATCTTTGAAATGTAATAGTGTGATTTTGGCAGTTTTGTTTTTTTAAGTAAGCACTAGAATCCCGCCGTCATTTTCACCTTGAGCCAGACAGAACTAATGTTCATTTGTAGCTCTTTCAACTTCAACTCTTTCAACTTCATCACACTTATGTAAATATATAGACATTTGAAAGATTATTATTTTGGTCAGCTTCATAAACGGACAAAGTTGCGAGCCCAATCCTAACTCCCCATACGGCTATGCAGCAGGGCCAATATGATACCCGCTACCCATGGAGGCCTGTGGAGGCCTCTTCAGGATAAAGGAACATATGTTCCCTTGCCCCAGAGGAGGCTCATGCTGGGATACCGGGTCTGCTTAGACCTGTGCCAGCAAAACAGCATGGATCTGGGTCAGGAGAGCAAGGCTGGGAAGGGGTTAGGATTTGGCAGGGGCTACTGCTGCCAAACCTGGCCCCTCCCAATCCTTATCCGCTCTCCTTCCTGCCCCTATTGCCAGGGCCCATGGGGTGGTGAAGGGGGTAATTTGTATCTGGGCCCAGGGTCAAAAAGGGGGTCCAGGAGCCAAAGGAGGGGGCCCAGAAATTTCCTGGTATTTCACATTTTCTTTCCACACCCGGACTCACTGCCCGTATGAGATGCTGTAGGTGCTACCACGGGCATGCGACTATGGCTGCTGCATCAAGCCATATGTGACAGGCCAAGGAATGCATACATGACACTCCTTAACAGTGTCAAATTTGGGAGGAAATTGGCCTGCTACAGTAGTTCTTTGGCTGGTGGATCCACTGACCAGGAAGGTGTGTGCAGGGGCTCAGGAACACAGCACTGGAACTACAGCTGTTGCAGTAGTAAGTTTTCATACCGACAGACCTAAGTGCAATGATGCTGATTTTCTGCAATGATTTTCTATATTTAAAATATTTTAGAGAGAGGCATGTGTTTGGTTTTCTGTATTACTGTATCTAGCTGCTGACACCACGTGGGCAGTTAGCCCCAGACTCCAAAGATTATTCCGGCTGTCACCACCTTCCCCCCACTGTTTCTCCTGCTCCCCCTTTGGGAAGGGACCCAAAATAAACTTTGTACCCCCTGCTAAAATTCCTCTCAGTGTACTCCAAGTTTCAAGAATTCTTTCTTTCAGTAATCTGCTTTCAAGGCAGACAGCAGAGTTTACTATTGTTTGCTCTGGAACTTAATCCATACCTCCATCTCCAAAGCTTTTTGGGATTATAAGCCCCATGGGAAAAGGGGAAGAGTCAACCACATCTTCCAAGCAAAGCAAGTCTGCACAGCTCTCCTCCCTGCAGCTGGGGTAAGGCAGTTCTCATGACAACCTGTCATGTGCCTGGGTGGAGAGATATTGAATGGACCATAATATACTGGATGAGAACCTCTGTTCTCTTTTGAGTGATCCAGTAACATAGTGTACTGGAGAAGTTATGTCGTGTTCTCTGATGCAAAGGTTGGAACCATCTAATAAGACAACAGGCCATGAAAAAAATCACTATTTTTATTCAATAATTATATAATAATAATTATTCAATATTATTCAATTTAATTCAATAATTATCTAATACAAGAGTTTCCATTTTAATCCAGAGCACAGTTGTCCATTTTATGCGGCAACACTGTTGCTAACTTTGATAGAAGGTCAGTTTGAGAAGCAACAAGATTGTATGATGCCTCATCTGTTGTCCTTGCAGGAATGAAGACTCTGGAGGAATATGCTGTTGAAAGTGTCAATTCAAATGTTGAACTGATTGCTGGTCAAACGGGAGTGAATTCTATAATTCCTCCATGCCTTTCTTGAATTGGACTGGGTGAGTCAATGTAACCATGTGGGTGTTGGTCACATAGAGGTGCTCTACATTTTCTCTCACTCTTCTCCTGTGCGTGGACCTTCCCAGGAAAGAGGTGAGAGTGGAAGAAGCCAGAGACTGCTCGGACTGCCATCTTTGATGTCCAGATGGAGCAATGGTGACCACCCTATAAGAATGTTGTAATGCAGGAAAAGGGGAATGGGGCATGCAAGGCAAGAATTAAGGGGGCTTGTAGGCCTGGCTGTGTTTGCCTCTGTCCAAGAAAAGTGCCAGAGTAAATAGACACAAACCCCTCCACATAACTGCAGAAAGGACTTCATAAAAGCAACAGCACCCCTCTATCTCCACAGTATTACTATAGGAAGACAGAGGAAATTATGAAAATGGGTGGGACACAAGATAGTAGATTTTACGATTCTCTAATCCTTGTCCTGTATTCATTACTTCTCTTTTCTCATCTTAATTTTCATAATTGGAAAGAGTTGAAAATGTTGAAGATGTGTTAAAGTTTCTCTGCATATAAAAATTCCCTCACTTTTTCTTCCCCATTTCACTCTGTCTCTGCCTCAGATTACAAACATCTGAGTTTTTAAAATCATTCCTCCTACTCCTGCCTCAGTTTCCCCCACACCCTTTCCTTCCTTCCTTCCTTCCTTCCTTCCTTACTGTTTCTGACCATCTACCTCTGTTTTATTCCTTCCATTCCACTTCCCACCATCTTTTTCTAATTCCTTTTCTCTTCCATGATCATACTCTTTCAATTGCTTGACCCTTCCATTCCCTTTCTCCGCTCCTTTCCAACACCCCCCCCCAAATTAACCACTATTATCCTCTTTTATTCCTCCTCTCTTCAAATTTTGGTGAACTTAATTTGGTCACACTGAGCTCTCTTCTTTCAGCACTTTCTTTCTTACATTAGCAGGTTCAATCTGGTGCCATACGGCTCTATTTTCATTCTTCTGTCTTTCATTATCAGGCTTAATTTGGTCACTATATGCCTGTGCCTCATTCTATTTTTCATACATTATTGGGTTCAAAGTAGCCACACTGAGCTCTTTGTTTCTTCCTTCTATTCCTGTTACATTATCAGTCTGTATTTGGCCACAAATCACCTCTCCTTTATTTCCTTTTTGCTTCCCCACCAGTCAGCTCCCTTTTCTTTCTTGTTTTCATTCTTTCATTATCAGGCTCTGTTGGGCCACTATTTACCCCTGCCTCATTCCCCTTTTCTCCTTCCTCCTGAGGTTTCTTGATTCCAAATCCCCCCATTTGACATATTTGGCTCTTTTTCTAATTCTCCTTTTCTTTCTTCCCTTATCAGACTCAATTATTAGGCCACCTGGGTTTTATTACCTTTATTTCCTACTGAGCTCTCCCTCATTCCACATTGTCTCCTGTTACGAGGTTCTATTTCACCACATTAATGTCTATTTCTTTCCTTCACTTCTTTTTACATTATGAGGCTCTATTTAGCCACCACTAAGTTCTCCCCTTTTCCTTTTCTTCATTGCCATGGAGAGATCCCATTTTCCTTTTTTCCTACTTTACAGGGTTAAAATTGGCAATCTTTTATGTCTTTTTTATTCCTTCCTTTCTTAAATTTCCAGGCTGAATTTTGCCAGACTTCCCTTTCTTTTAATATTCTTATATCATCAGGCTCAGTAGGGCCAGCACTTAACAGTGTCTTGTTCCATTTTCTTTTTTTACCACCAAGCTCTCAACTATTCTTCTATTTGATTCAAGTTATCAGGCTCAATATGACCACAGTGCAATTCAATTTCTTTCTTTCTTAAATTTTCAGGCTCTGTTTGGCTACCACTTACATGTATCATGTTCTTTTTACCTCCTTCCCACTAAACTCTCATTTATTCCACCATCCACCAAACCTATCAGGCTCAATTTGGCTACACTTGGTTCCCATTTATTCCTAACTTTCCTTCTTACATTATTAGGCTCAGGAGGAGCAGGGCCTCTAGAGGGAGCAGAATGGATGTCCAAGACTTTAATGCTCTCCACACTGCTTTTGCTAGAGACAAGACAGACAGGAGGCAGGAGGGGCAGGGCTAAAGGATTTGGCTATTGGTGTCAACATGGGTGGTGTGGCATTGCGAACGGCAGGGTGCCTGGGTTGGTGTGGTCTATGTGGCTGGCTGGAGTGTAGAAATTGTGGCAAATCTCCCTGATTTTAATAGAGCAAAACCGGTAATTGGGGTCTGCAAAGGAGGAGAGATCAGGCTCAGGCCCGGACACTGGGAAGGACTAGCTCACAGGAGGGGAAGGAGCTGCGCCAGAGCCCAGACTGAACTCCAGGTCCCTGGAACAGCAGCCCCGACACCAGGCAACCAGGCCTTCCACAGGAGGGGCAGGGCCTGTAGAAGGAGCAGAATGGTTCTCCAAGACTTAAATGCTGTCCCCACTGCTTTTGCGAGAGCCAAGAGAGACAGGTGGCAGGAGGGGCAGGTCTAAAGGTTATGGCTTGTGGTGTCAACATGGGTGGTGTGGCTTTGCGAAGGGCAGGGTGCATGGGTTGTTGTGGTCTATGTGGCTTTCTGGAGTGTAGAAATTGTTACAAAACTCCCTGATTTTAATAGACCAAAATTGGTAGTTGGGATCTCCATAGGAGGAGTGATCAGGCTCAGGCTCGGACAGTGGGAAGGACCAGCGCACAGGAGGGGAAGGAGCTGCGCCAGAGCCCAGACTCAACTCCAGATCCCTGGGACAGCAGCCCCGACACCAGGCAACCAGGCCTTCCACAGGAAGGGCAGGGCTTCTAGAAGGAGCAGAATGGATCTCCAAGACTTGAATGCTCCCCACACTGCTTTTGCGAGAGGCAAGAGAGACAGGTGGCAGGAGGGGCAGGACTAAAGGGTTGTCAGAGGGGAAAGGCAAAAGTATATGCCTTGGAGTGTTCAAAATGGGCTGTGCAGCAGAGTGTAGAGGAGGGTGGCTGTGCTGGGTGGCTTGCCCTGGAACAAGATGGTTGGCGAATATCCCTGTTTTTACTAGTGCAAGCACTGCAACCACGGCCTATGAATGCGAAGCAATCACTGTCAGCTTGGGTGGTAGAAGTCACAGGAGGGAGCTCCAACACATTAATTCTCTCCAAACTGCTTTTGCGGGAGCCAGGAGAGACAGGTGGCTGGAGGGGCAGGGCTCTGAGCTCTCCCTTTTTCCTCCTTTTTTCAGCTACACTTTGCTCTCTTACTGCTATCTATCTGTTCGTTATTCCTTTTTCTTTCTTGAAGATCTCACCATATTCCTTCTTTTCCACCCCTCTCAGCACAATGAGTTCTCTATTATTTGTTCCTTTTTGTCTTAATATAATAATAATAATATACAGTATTTATATACCGCCTTTCTTGGTCTTTATTCAAGACTTTATTCAAGGCGGTTTACACAGGCAGGCTTATTAAATCCACGCAGGGATTTTTACAAATTGAAAGAAGGTTCTCTCTTTCAAGAACCACCACATTCAAGATGTTACACTCCGATCTGGTTTAACATTCTGGCCTCCATCCTCCCACGCTCCGAGCAGATGGAACAGCTCAGCTGCAGCTTGCCAGCTGCTCCAAGGTCGCACGGTGCCGGTGGCCTCGAACTGGCGACCTTGTGGATGTTAATCTTCAGGCAAATGGAGGCTCTACCCTCTAGACCAGACCTCCTGCCCTCTAGACCAGACCTCCTGCTCTTACTTTATCAGGCTCAATTAGGTCACATGTGGGTCTCTTTTATTCCTTTCTGTCTTACCTTATTAGGTACTATTGGTGTCCATTTACCTGTCTGTTATTTTTTCTTTCTTTTTCCTTTCTTTGAACTCTCCAGATTTGTGCTTCCCCCCTCCAAATTATCAGACTATACTTGAATCTCTTCTTTACCTTATTTTCTTTCTTACACTATATCTCATTTTGGGCACATGTGGCTCTATTTTATTCATTCTTTTCTATCATATGAGGCTCTACTTGGTAACTACTTACCTCCGTCTCATTGCTTTTTTTTTCTTTCCCATTGAGTTCTCACATTCCCCCCCCCCATTCCCTGCCCCTTATCAGGCTGAAGTACTCCACCCAAAGCTCTCTTTTATTTCTGCTTCTTTCTTTCATTATCAGGCTCTATGTGGCCACAACTTACCTGTGTCTTATTCCTGCTTTCCCTTCCAACTAATCTCTCCCAACTTCTTCCCCCCCCCCCTCACTTTGTCCAGCTCAATTTGGACACACTAAGAGCCCAATCCTATCCAACTTTCCGGCTCTGGTGTAACCACAATGCAGCCCCCTGGTAAGGGAACAAATGTTCCTTGAGAAGGCTCCTCCACCACAGGATGCAGCACATACACCCCTGGCACAACTGCACCAACACTGGAAAATTGGATAGAATTGGGCTCAGCTCTTTTATTCCTTCTTTTCGTTATCAGGCTCAGTTTGGCCACATGTGGCTCTTTTTTACTCCTGGTTTTCAATCATACATTCTCAGACTCCATTTGACCACTGTGTACCACTTAACAGTACCTCTGTCTTATCCCTTTTTCTTCTTTCCCCCCACTCAGCGCTCTCTTATTCCTCCTGTTTTCCCTACATTATCAGATTCATTTTGGGCTCCCTTAAGTCCCAATCCTATCCAATTTTCCAGTGCTGATGCAGCTGTGTCAATGGGTCATGCACTGCATGTTGTGGTGGGGCAGCAGTCACAGAGGCCACCTTAAGGTATGGGAACCTTTGTTCCCTTACCTTGGGGCTACATTGTGGCTGCACCGGTGCTGGAAAATTGAATAGGATTGGGCCCTTAGTCTCTTTTATTCCTTCTTTCTTACATTATGAGGTTCATTTTGGCCACCTATTATCCAATTCTTATGCTTTTAGGCTCAGTTTGGGCACACTAAGCTCTCTTTTATTCCTTCCTTTCTTTCTTACATTACCGGGCTAAAACTGAGTGCTACTTTCCTATATCTTACTCCATTTTTTTTTTTTCCCCATCAACGAGCTCTTCTGTCTTTTTGGCCTTGCTACATTATCAGGCTCAGTGTGGTCACTCTTAGCTCTCTTTTATTTCTTCATTTTTTTTTAATTACCTGTGTATTATTCTTTTCCCCCCTTCCCACTGAGTTTTTCTTTATTCCACATTTTTCTTTCCTGTCACCAAGAATTTGGCCACACTAAGCGCTCTTTTTACCTCCTTTCTTTGTTACTTTATCAGTCCCAATTTGCAACCACTTATGTGTGCCTAATTCCTTTCTTGTGCTTCCAGCTAGGCTCCCCATTATTCCACCTTTTTTTCCTCATCATTAGCAGACTGACTCAACGTGGCTGCACTTAGGTCTCCTTTCTTGTCTTTCTTACATTATCAGGCTCTGATTGACCACAACTATTTCTATATGTTACTCTTTTTTTTTTTTTGTTACCACTGAGGTCTCTCTTTTTCATCTATGTTTTTAGGCTCTGCTGGCTACACTGAGCTGCACTTTATTCTTTCTCGCATTATATGCTTAGTATGTCTATGCTTATCTCTCTTTTATGCCTTCTTTTTCTTTCTTACATTATTAGGCTCTAATTGACCACTGCTTACTTGTGTCTTATTCTTTTTTTCTTTCCCAACTGTTAGCTTACCTTTGTCCCATCTTTTCTTTTTTACATTCTCAGGCTCCCTTTGACCACTGCTTAGGTCTCCTTTTGCCCCTTTTATTCAGTTTTGCTTCTGCTTTCCTCTGCTTATCTCTTTATTCCTTTCTTCCCCCTCCCTTTCCTTCTTCAGTCCTGTTTCAACTTCCCACCACCAACCTCTCTTTTATTCTTTGTCATATGTTCAGGCTCAAGCTGGCCACAGATTGCCTCTGTATCAATCTTGCTTCAATCTCCTACCATCTACCTCCTTTTTATTTCTTCTTGTTATGTGTTTATTCAATTGAAATCTTTCTACCACAGCCCTGCAGCCCCATAGGGGCCAGCAGGGTGCCTTTCAGCAGATATTAAGCAAAACAGAAGTATTTTTGTCCATGTCTCATAGAATCAAGACATTAGTTTCCTACCATCTATTCACTTCTTATCTCTGGCTTCCTTTTCTTTACATAGGGTCAATTTCTCACCACCTGCCCCTCTCTCCTGATTTATTTTGTCTTCCCTTCTTTCTTCCAGCCTGCCTGAATTTCCCACCTTCTACCTCACTTGAATTAAATTTTTCTTCCTTTTTTTGCAAGTTTTGACATGTCCTCTTACTTTCTCGCTCTCTTTCTTCTGCTTTTATTCCCAGAACCCTGTGTGTTTTTCTGTCCATCTGTCTTTTTCTTTCTGTCACTGTATTCTGTTTTGCTTTTCTGACCTCTTTCTGAATTTTTTCCATGTTTTCTTTGTCCTCCATTCAATGCGCTTTAGTTTTTTGCCTTACTTTTGGGGAGATGTTAGTTTCTTGGGCAGAGGCAGAACAATGCCTGAGCTTGCCATATGCAAACTGTGGGAACTCCCAGTTCTTCCCTGGTTTCAGAAAAATCCTCATTGCCTACTTGCTAGTTGGCAGACTTAAAATCTTCATATTACTCAAGCTGGGACATCTGGGGTATGGCAGTCAGGGTCTGGATGTTGACTCATATCTCCTTCTTCTTGTTCATCAGTATCTTTATATATAATGTCATCTGGGGAGAAGATAACTGAAGAGTTACTTATGCTGTGTTAAAATTTGATTTAGGAAAGGAGCTAGGAGAGTGGGTCACCAGACAAGTGGAGGAGGCTGGACAAGTCTGGGCTTGATGGGTTGAGGTTGTACTGAGGTTCCCAGAGCAAATGGTAATGGCTACTTCTGTGCATGCCTTTTGACTGTGAATTATTCTCAGAAAGGGCCGTATTTGATCTATAGCATAGTTGGGATTTTGGGAGACAGTGACTTGAAATGTTGGAATCTGTACCCAATTAGACATTACTTTGATCATCTTATTGGCCCTTACATATTGGTATCTTCTCTACAAATACCATGTGGCCTGACAACAATCCAGATAAGGGTTGCAGTGAAAGGCAAGGGAGGTTTTATGCCTGTTACTGTTTCAGTCAGGGCCTCCCTGTCCATGTTTCCAAGTCCTGGGGAAAAAAGCTTCTGTTGGCTTCAGTGGGTAAATGTCATGCATAGAGCCCTCTGGTTTGGCGTTAAGGCTAAAGGTGGCCAGACCCCTCTACAGTCCCAGACACAATCCAGAAAGTGAGGGTGAGCTCTTCTCTGTGAGTATCTTAATAACCTGTGTGCAGGGATTTCCATTTTAGGTCTTGCAAACTTCAGCTCTCTTTCTCTATTCATGCTATTCGTCATGGACCTGGAGATTGTGCTTCCTGCCACTCAACAGTACAAGGCAAGAGACGTGGCATGATGGTGTTCCTGGATCCTTAATTTACCTACCAAGACAGAAAGCCCCAGAAGAGCAAAGTGGGGGATTCTGCTGATGACCTGTGGCTGAAGGACCATCTTCCCTTTCCTTCCCCTTCAGAAAGGGAAGCTTTCTCCAACCCTGCTTCCCCCTGCTCCCTCCCTGCATTTGCCACACCTTCTCCTCTGTGTGCTTACCTTGTCCCCATGTTCCCATGAGGTATTCTGCATTGGTTCCTGCTCCAGTCAGCCCTGCAGCAGGATGCTGAATGTTCCAAAGAGGAAGCCACCCTATGGCTGCTTTCCATAGTCTCTTCCTTCTCTGTCTGGGGCGCAAATGCCACCTGGCCAGCAGGAGTATTTGTCACAGTGCTGATGAGAGTTGTCCTGGCTAAGATCACCCTCAGTCCTTGAGGGGACAGGAAAGAGCATCCTTAGAGTGGGTCAGAGGAGTGCAAGCTCTATTCCCATTCAAGGGAAGGCTGGATGGAAGGAAAAACAGGACATTGTGTGAAGAGGGGCAGCGATCCAGGTGCTTCTGCATCTGGCAGTGGGCAGGGGATTGTGAAACCTCACCTGCAGGAAGGCTACTCCTTGGCTGAGAACTGTGGGCGCCAACACCAACAAGTGGTTAGATCAGCAGTGAAGCTTCTTCCACTGCTGAGGATTCCCTGGTGCAGATGAAAAGGGAGGAAAGTTAGATGCTCAGGGGTGGGGGAATTAAATGGTCCTCTTTTGCCCTTCTCAAAATCAACATTTTTCAACTCTTTCCACCACTACTACTACTACTACTACTACTACTACTACTAAGGGCCCCAGAGAGGCTGCACTCGGACACCCTGCTCATTGTCATTGTCAAAATGACAATGTCATCCACCTTGACCCCAAAATATTTTTCTTCCATAGTCATCGCCAGTTTGGACCCCATCAGTGCACATATAGAATTTGGATCTTTTGCCCCAATGTGAGTCACTATATTTACTCACAACTAATCTCCTTTGCCATTTTGTTGACCAGTCACCCAGTTTGGAGAAGTTCGTTTGAGCTCTTTGCAGTCAGCTTGAGATTTCTGTGGGAGAAGTAACAGCAGGTGAGTAGAGATACACCAGGGTATAGTTGCAAAGGGCACAATTTGTTGCCTGTAACCATCTTGTTAGTTGGTTATAACTTGTTAGTTGCTTCTTTTCTTCTATCTAATTAAACTCCTTATTAGCTTTTGGTTTCCTGTACTGTAGTACAAGCTGTGTAACGATGCCTGAAACTTTCTTGTTGTATTAAAGTCCTCACCAAGTCAACTTTGCTTTGTGTGGAACTGACTGAGTCAGCTCTAACAGTTTCATCATCCTGAGTAATTCAAAGGGTCACTTGCAATAACCTCTCTGAATTCCCTGTTAACAACTAACATAACATTCACTCACATTCTTCACAGTAAATCACAAGGTCTGGTCTTTCTGGTCTGATGAGGGCAAAGTTCTGACCAACTGACAGTTGAACCAAGGGACTATGATGTCAGAGTGTGATGTCACAAGAGGGCCATCGCACTACCAGGAAACTCCGAAATAATCAGACTGGGTCCATTGGTCTAGCAGCCTCTTTTGCAGTGACCATTCAAAGGCACTTGGGCAACCCAGAAGCAAGGTGTCAAAGCTAAAGCAAGTGGTATCCAGTGGCCTCTGAATTGAGAGGTTCCACTTGGCTGTAATGATTGATAGCCATTGCTAGGTCTTCTCCATGAAATTGTCTCCTCCCCTTTTAAACCCATCAAACTGGTACCCATCACCACTTTTTGCAGAAACAAATGCCAGAAGATAATTTTATTTCTTGTTTTTTATTATTTTATATGTTACTCTTGTTACCTTGCATACTGACCACTGGCACAAATCATTAAGACAGCTGGCAACACTGATACTGTACATTAAACACTTCTCCCAATAATAAGTTTGGGAGCATTATGAAGTCTTTAGTTGGTGCCAAAAACACATGAAATGAAATGAATTGTGATTGACTCTTCCTGCTCCTTCTGATGGCCAATAGTGGTAAACTTCCATTATCTTTTTGATCATACATTTTTATCTAGTTGCCTTGTCCTTTTTCTGTTTTGTTTACTCCTCTTATTTAATCGTTAAATAAAACTGACTACATTTTAACCCTTGGTCTGCCTGGACCCTGGCTATGGGAAGTGCAATGGATTGTCACATTCCCACACTTTGCAGGCACTGCTGTGAGTGTGATTGTGATAAGACCCCTGAGGTCCAGTATTCTCTACCGGGTTCAGTATTCTCTAATGGGGGTATTGGCCAGAAGGCCCCCCTCTGCCATGTCTCATAGTCCACGCTGGTGGCATCAGATATAGTCTACCAAGGCTTTTCCCCATTTAGCTGTGAGTCCAAAAAGAGAAAGGGAACAGGAATGGAGTGAGCATGCTAACCACTTGGCACTGCTTCCCTGGGTCAGACTGTAGTCTTTGGATAGTCCCTCTTCTTCCTGCAGTCCTTTGGAGAGTCCCCTCTTCTTCCTTGACAGTAAGCACAATTTTAAAAACCTCAGTCATGTTCCCCCTCCATGCAGATTCTCCTTTTTTTTTTCTAAATTAAGAGACTTAAGTCTTTAGTTTCCTCAGAGGCAGGGTACTCCAGCCCCTTAATTATTTTTGCCTTTTTCTGCATCGTCTCCAAGTCTACAGTTATCCTTTGCGAGATGTGAAGACCAGTACACAGCATTCAAAGTATGGCTGTACCATATTTAACAGTATTGCAATACTGGCAGTTTTGTTTTCAAAACTTTTCCTAATAAATCCTTAGCATGGAATGTGCCTTCTTCACAGTATCCCTCGCACACGATCAGTTTTGTCATTGAGATATCCACCTTGACCCCAAATTATTTCTCTGCCCATAGTCACTGCCAGTTTGGCACCGCCATCAGGGCACATAGAGAATTTGGATTTTTTTGCCCCAGTGTGAGTCACTATATTTACTCACAATGAATCTCCTTTGCCATTTTGTTGACCAGTTACCCAGTTTAGAGAGGTTTATCAGAGCTCTTTGCAGTCAGCTTGAGATTTCTGTGGGAGAAGTAACAGCTGGTGAGTAGAGATACACCAAGGTATAGTTGCAAAGCGTACTTTTTTTGCCTGTAACCTATCTTGTTAGTTGGCTAGAACTTGTTGGTTGCTTTTCTCCTTATATCTAATTAACCTCCTTGTTAGCTTTTGGTTTCCTGTACTGTAGTACAAACTGTGTAACAAAGCCTGAAGCTTTCTTGTTGTATTAAAGTCCTCAACATTGATTTGTGTGGAACTGATCGATTGAGTCCCCTCTAACAACTCTATCATCCTGAATAATCTGACGTGTCACTTGCAATAACCTCCCTGTTAACATAACATTCACTCACATTCTTATCAGTAAATCATGAGATAAAATAAGCAAATGAAACGCTCCTGTTCAAGTGACTGCTTAGCTCTCCCACCTGATTCCAACTGACTCCACTTCCCCAAGGGACACTCCTAACTGCCTCAGAATGCTCGTCCTTCAGACGGAGCTCCTCACCAACAGCTGAAAATGTGACATGTTCTGATTCCAATTCCAGTTCCACAACAACCTCCCTTCAGCCCTAAGAAATACATTATATATATAGAATGTATAAGGCCTGATAGCTCAATAGGAAGCCCTGATAGCACCCTTCCTTTGCCCAAAAGGAACTCTGAAACCTAATCCCCACATCCCTCATAAAAAGGGAAGGCTGGCAGGGATTTTGTGTGAGCATATCGGAAAGAGGGCGGTCAACTGCATGAACCAGGCAGCCTTTCCAGTGTAGGAGGTGAATTTGTTTCTTCTAAGATAGGGGTTTTACTAGGTTTGATTTTACCAGTGTCATCCTCTACCTGTTCTTTCAATCTTATAATACATCTTTTCTATATTTTGAAAGCATCTTGCCTGTCTGGAAAAAGCCAAGAGCTCTTGGCCTCCTTGTTTGCCAAGAGAGTGTTTTGACCAAATGCTACAAGATCTCGGTGTGTGACCATGGGCAGAGAACAGCCTAGTCCGTTGACTCCCATTTCTCTCCCCCAGCAACATGTTCAGTGCTGAGAGATGTGTAGGTCAAAGGGCTACTCAAAGACCAGTGGAAAGACTTGAGAGGAAACCTTAACCTATCTCTGCTGGTAATGAATCTACCTCCCTGCCCCCCCCCAGCTATTGGATGGGTACACAGCAATAACAGCCAGAAGAGGATGCCACAGTGTGTACTTTAGTCTTCCCTTCAGAAACCCATGAGTGACTGCCAGGTGAGACACACGAACCAAGTGTCCACACTGGCAAATATCCCAAGTCATTCTGGCCCAATGTTCTGGCCTCTCAACTAGCTTGCAGTCTCCCACCTTAACATCAGGTTCTGTGTGCTTCCTGAAAATGATTTGCTCAAGCACTTGTGTCCCTACCTGCAGGCTGCTGTACACTGTCTGTTGCTGTTTTTATTCACTCTCCTTTCCCTATCTCAAATTGTGCAGAAGCAAATGGAAAAAACCATATTTTTATACTAGATTGATCTTTGGTGTAGGAACATGTGTCAAAAATATAGACTTGCCTCCTAGTCTACCTTTTTTTCTGTGGGGCCAGGTCTACCTGTCTAGGGTGTTCACTTCCACATATAGGCATGTCAGCCGTAACCATGGCCAAAGATCCTCCCCTGCTGCTAGCTGTAGGAAAGGAGGCTCTGGAGTCCTGGTCTATCGCGCTTCCCAATGCAGAGCCCAGGTCGACCTGCCTGGTGAATCTGGCCTCCTGATTGGTCTGACCAGGAAATTTATGTCTTCCCTCCTTTGTGTCACCCCCACTATGTCACATAATGCAGTCCACACCCCCATAGTGATGTCACTGGTCACCATACAGATCTTTGGATATCTCCACTGCTTCTTCTTCCCATTGCGAGTACTGTCCTTTTTTCTCCCTACCTCCTGCTTTCTGATGAAGACCCCTCCTCTTAGCCCATGATGGCCAAGTTTACTCAGAAGCCTTTGGATTCTTGCTTCTCTGTTTAAAATTGAAAGCAACCATTTACTTCCTTCAGTATCAGAATCAAGATACCTATAGAGGATAATATGGTAATATATGGTTGGTATTAAGCCCATGTGTTGAAATTGATTGAACAAGACATTGATTGAAAGGCAGGAGATTATTGAATAGATTGATAACCCTGTTTCAAAGAAAATTCCATCACTGAAAACGGGGGGGGGGGGATAAAATACCTTTGCACAGCAGCTCCACATTGCAGTTTTTGTGTTGAGAAAGTACCATTTTCCTGCAAATCTTGTATTGGCAACCTTCAGTCTTGAAAGACTATGGTATCGCGCTCTGAAAGGTGGTTCTGGCACAGCGTCTAGTGTGGCTGTAAAGGCCAATCCGGGAGTGACAATCCCTTCCACACCGGGAGCAAGTGCAGTCTGTCCCTGGTCTGTCTCCCAGGCTATGGGCCTTCCTTCTTTGCCTCTTAGCCTCAAACTGTTGGCAAAGTGTCTCTTCAAACTGGGAAAGGCCATGCTGCACAGCCTGCCTCCAAGTGGGCCGCTCAGAGGCCAGGGTTTCCCACTTGTTGAGGTCCATCCCTAAGGCCTTCAGATCCCTCTTGCAGATGTCCTTGTATCGCAGCTGTGGTCTACCTGTAGGGCGCTTTCCTTGCACGAGTTCTCCATAGAGGAGATCCTTTGGGATCCGGCCATCATCCATTCTCACGACATGACCGAGTCAACGCAGGCATCTCTGTTTCAGCAGTGCATACATGCTAGGGATTCCAGCACGTTCCAGGACTGTGTTGTTTGGAACTTTGTCCTGCCAGGTGATGCCGAGGATGCGTCGGAGGCAGCGCATGTGGAAAGCGCTCAGTTTCCTCTCCTGTTGTGAGCGAAGAGTCCTGCAAATGATGTGTTAGTAAGGGAAGTACATGAATCTCCTGCTACAGACAGCATAAGTACTGCACATTCCATGGATACCACCCAATTCATCTGAAATAGCCCTCCAGCTCCACAATAGTTCAATGGATATATTTAAAGATTTCCTTTCCTGGGCTCTTGAGAGGATGGATCTTAGTGCTTCAGGATTTCATGTTGCTTTAATGTTAACATGGGGAAAAGTGTACAACAAGGGGAAGGGGTCATGCTCAAAGGCCATGCAGAGAGGTGCTGGGCAGTGGTATATCTGGAAGTATAGGAACAGGTCATGACACACACCCCCACCACTAAGACTATGCCACAAAAATCCCAACTTCCTTCATTAGAGTGTTTTCCTTGCCCACTGTATTCCAATTTGAAATGTATTACAATGGACCTTCCTTATCTTCAAGTTTGGCACTCATGGATTGACTCAGCACATGTGCTGACCTGCACCTCAGAACCTTCCCAGATGTGACTGGAAGCTGCGTCTGGTTGTGTCCAGAAGGTCAAGTGAAGTTTCACAACCAGAAGCACCTTCCAGGTTAGTTAGGGTTTGGCTGTAAGTCACTGCAACATTCAAGGCATACTTTCTTCTTCTTGTCTGATACAAACCTGATCTCACTCAGCAGAAATGTTTGGAGCAATGATTTGGAAACTTACAATTAACATCATTTGCTATGAGTTCTGCTCCTTCTAGGCAAATCCCATGTGGATTTTCTAAGGGCCAGAAAAATAAAAACAGCCAAAGCATGACCCCAAATATGACTTCTTCCGTAGTCATCACCAGTTTGAACGCCATCAGTGCACATAAAGAATTTGGATGTTTTGCCCCAATGAGAATCTCCTTTGCCATTTTATTGACCAGTCTCCCAGTTTGGAGAGTTTCGTCAGAGCTCTTTGCAGTCAGCTTGAGATTTCTGTGGGAGAAGTAACAGCTGGTGAGTAGAGATACACCAAGGCAAAGGGTACTTTATTTTTGCCTGTAACCTATCTTGTTAGTTGGCTAGAACTTGTTGGTTGCTTTTCTTCTTATATCTAATTAACCTCCTTGTTAGCTTTTGGTTTCCTGTACTGTAGTACAAGCTGTGTAACAAAACCTGAAGCCTTCTTGTTGTATTAAAGTCCTCACTGAGTCAACATTGATTTGTGTGGAACTGATCAATTGAGTCTCCTCTAACAACTCCATCATCCTGAATAATCTGACGTGTCACTTGCAATAACCTCTCTGAATTCCCTGTTAACATAACATTCACTCACATTCTTATCAGTAAATCATGAGATAAAATAAGCAAATGAAACGCTTCTGTTCAAGTGACTGCTTAGCTCTCCCACCTGATTCCAACTGACTCCACTTCCCCAACGGACACTCCTAACTGCCTCAGAATGCTCTTGTCCTTCAGATGCAGCTCCTCATCAACAGCTGAAGATGTGATATGTTCTGATTCCAATTCCAATTCCACAATATCATCACTGCAGTCCTAAGAAATACATTTTGGCAGATAAATAAATATACTGGCAACTATCCATATGGACATATGCTAAGTTCTGGTCCCAGACCGTGGCCAAGGACTGGGAGATGCTTTGTTTAAGGTCTCAGCTCAGCTGAGAGTTGTTCAGCTGCTTTTGGACCTCTTGATTCCCCTGCCATCCTCATGTTCCAATAGGAAGCCCTGATAGCTCAATAGGAAGCCCTGGTAGCAGCCTTCCATTGCCCAACAGGAAAAGGGACTGTGAAACCAAATCCCCAAGTCCCTCATAAAACGGGAAGGCTGGGAAAGACTTTGTGTGAACATGACAGAAAGAGGGGGTCAACTTCGTGAGCCAGGCAGGCTCTCCAGTTTAGGAGGTGAATTTGTTTCTTCTAAGACAGGGATTCTTAGTGCAGGGACTATTGGGTTCTAAAATGGCTTTCTTTTACTTTGCTTATAAACACAAGTACTATACTAGGTTTGATTTTGCCAGTGTCATCCTCTGCCTGTTCTTTCAATCTTATAATACATCTTTTCTATGTTTGGAAAGCATCCTGCCTGTCTGAAGAAGGCAATAGCCTAGAGCTATTGGCCTCCTTGTTTGCCAAGAGAGTGTTTTGACCAAATGCTACAAGATCTCAGAGTGTGACCAAGGGCAGAGAACAGCCTAGGCCATTGGCTCCTATTTCTCTCCCCCAGCAACATGTTCAGTGCTGAGGGATGTGTAAGTCAAAGGGCTCTGAAGAAACCCCTCTACATCACAGAGGCTTACCCCTGGGTAAGAGAACAAATGTTCCCTTGAGAAGTCCTATTGGACTGCCTTTCCTGCAGGATGCAGTACGAGCTATTTTGGTGAGCCTACACTGGCAGTGAGGAAAAGTGTAAGTTTGGGCTGACAATAAAAATGGTTGCATCTTCATTTCCTAGACGTTTGGCCAAAATACCTCAAGCAGGTCAAGTTTGACAATTTAGTCCCGGTTTGTGGGTTTGGACAGTGAGGCAGAGTCCATATTGGAGTGAAGGACCGAGCTCTCTGTTTTTCTCAAGCAGAACAGCAATGCATAATAATAGCAACCAGAAGAGCCATGTGAATTAAATATGAATGGGACAGTGGCTCACAGATTTTTTTCCTTCCCCTCTCAAAAAACCAAAAGGCAGCAGGTTGGGAAGAATCACAGAAACTGTTCCACTGTGTGAGCAAGGATTTTTGTGATGTCTCCAAGTTCAGCATTTTTGATGCGATAGCAGTGAGGAAGTGATGTCATTCCACCACATGAGGATTATGCTTCCTATCCTGATTCCAACAGTTCAGCTGTAGGTTTATGGTAGAGTAGTCTATGGGGTGTGGATGGATTGAGCCTGGGGAAGGGGTGGTCTCAGCAGCAGCGAGACCACCAATACCCTATCCCCCTTTCATGGCCTTGACCCACATACCCAGGTTCACTTAGACTTGCACCAGCAAAGTCGCTGGTGCATATCTGAGAAAAAACATCAGGGCAGCAGAGGTTTACCCTGCGGCAAGAGAACAAATGTTCCCTTACCTCAAGGAGGCCTTCAGGACCTGAAACACCCCCCACAGGGTGCAGTGCTCACTCTCAGCCCAATCCTATCCACACTTTCCTGGGAGTAAGCCCCATTGACTCTAGTGGGACTTACTTCTGAGTAGACACGAATAGGATTGGGCTGTCTGTTGGCTGCATTGGTACCAGAGGAGTTAGGTAGGATTGGGTTGCAAGACAGCTCTCATTTCTCCCATATTTCTTCTCCAGGCTGTTTCAGCCATTCTTCAAAGATCTCGGTTCCAGACCCCTTATGCTTGTTGCCCTCCTCTGAACCTATTCCTGGTTGTCAGTGTCCATAAAATGTGCACACTGGGTGCCATACTCCAAGTGAGGCCTGACTAATGCAGAATCGACTGGAGGTGTTAGTCTTTCTAATCTAGAATCTACGCCTCTGTTAATACAGGCTTACTGCTAGTGACATACTCAGAAATGATATGTGCTGCCAGTGGCTTACCGGGGGTGCTATGGCTCCCCAGGAAGGAAGAGAATAATGTAATGACCTCACTTCCAGGGAATGCTCTCATGTACACTCACAGTGGCAGCTGGGACAAAATTACCCAAGCCACTGCTGTCAGCGCCCAGTTGGCAGGCAGTCTTGTCTGGAGCATGAGAGCACTTATAGCAGCAACTGAGGCAATGTTGCCCTAGCTGCTGCTATGAAAATAACCCCAGCATTGGCTGCTTCCAGGAAGCAACTGGAGTGCGCATGTATTCACAGAGGCAGCTGGCGTCCCAGGGGGAAAATGGTGTCCAAGGCTCCTGCCCTGGGGTGCAATACCCTAGATACGCCACTGTGTGCTGCAGGTAAGTTTAGAACGCAACATGCTGTGTGTATGAAAGACATTGACATTCTCTTGGGGAAGTATTCTCAAGGGGAAACCAGCACGTATATAGAAATGAATGCTGTAATGAATGTACGGCATAGATCACAATGCAACCAAGATGATGAACCAGACTTCTGTCACTGGTAAGTCAAGCACTGAATTATGGGGCAGGGGGGAAGGAGGATATGGTTCAACAGGTTACAACAATGGTTCCCAAAATGAAGGGTTCTGAAATCTAGTCATGTCACGAATACAGATCAGAGTCACCCTCCTAGTAATTGGGTTTCACATCCAGCAATTTAATTTTTTATATTAATTTTATTTTGAAAAGTTGTTTTAGTATTTAGAATAATCACTTTTCGCCACCTTATCTCACATGTGATATTATCTGCATTGCCTCTGATCCACTCTTATTTATCTCTATAGAAACAGTGCCATCTTATTCACTGAGACATGGAAATACAAAATGAGACAGAGTTGAGTGAATTTATTCTTTTGGGCTTTTCACATTTAGAAGACATTCATCTTTTGCTTTTTGGTGCATTCCTGATCATCTATCTGTTCACTGTATTTTGGAATACCTTGATCATCATCACAGCCATGGTGGACCAGAGACTCAGAACTCCCATGTATTTCTTCCTTGGAAACCTCTCACTCCTTGACATCTGCTACACCACCACCACCATTCCTCAGATGTTGGTGCACCTCCTCTCAGAGACAAGCAACATCTCCTACATGGGCTGTGTGTTCCAGCTGTATTTTTTCTTCTCTGGCGTATGCGTTGAATGTCTCCTCCTGGCAGTGATGGCTTTTGACCGCTATGTTGCCATATGCCACCCTCTGCGCTACACTTTGATTGTCAACAAAACAGTTTGCCTCCAACTAGCCACAGCTTGCTGGATTGGTGGCTTCCTTACCTCTGTGGTACACACAGTCTATGCATTTCGGCTACAATTCTGTGGGGACAATCGCTTAGATGCTTTCTTCTGTGACATTCCACCTCTAATGAAGCTGTCCTGTGGAGATGTCTCCATCAACCAAATGCTTCTGATCTATATTGGCTTGCTCATAGCCTGGGTTCCATTTTTCTGCATCCTTCTATCATACACTTACATCTTTTCCACAGTCTTGAAGATACACTCTGCTGAAGGGAGACAAAAAGCTTTCTCCACTTGCTCCTCTCATCTCACTGTGGTCTTTCTTTATTACGGTAGTGCCATTTTCACCTACCTGAGACCAGTTTCCACTCATGAATCAGTCAGTGAAAGGTTGACCCCATTGCTGTACAGTATCCTAACCCCATTGTTAAATCCCATTATATATACCTTGCGTAACAAAGATGTGAAAAAGGCATGGCAGTACATGATAAAGTTATGCACAAAGTAACTAACACTAGTTTTCTTCATAGCATCTTATTTTCCAGGATCTAGAATCCTGGACCGAGGGCCATTTGCAGCCCTTGGGGCTACAATCCGTCAATCCGGCCTGCAAGGAGGCCCCAGTCTCCAATGAGCCTCTGGCCCATCAGAGACTGTTGGAACCAGCACTGGCCCATGACTACATAAGAACATAAGAACAGCCCCACTGGATCAGGCCATAGGCCCATCTAGTCCAGCTTCCTGTATCTCACAGCAGCCCACCAAATGCCCCAGGGAGCACACCAGATAACAAGAGACCTTGTCCTGGTGCTCTCCCCTACATCTGGCATTCTGACTTAACCCATTCCTAAAATCAGGAGGTTGCGCATACACATCATGGCTTGTACCCCATAATGGATTTTTCCTCCAGAAACTCGTCCAATCCCCTTTTAAAGGCGTCTAGGCTAGACGCCAGCACCACATCCTGTGGCAAGGAGTTCCACAGACTGACCACGCGCTGAGTAAAGAAATATTTTCTTTTGTCTGTCCTAACCCGCCCAACACTCAATTTTAGTGGATGTCCCCTGGTTCTGGTATTATGTGAGAGTGTAAAGAGCATCTCCCTATCCACTCTGTCCATCCCCTGCATAATTTTGTATGTCTCAATCATGTCCCCCCTCAAGCGTCTCTTTTCTAGGCTGAAGAGGCCCAAACGCCGTAGCCTTTCCTCATAAGGAAGGTGCCCCAGCCCCGTAATCAGCTTAGTCGCTCTCTTTTGCACCTTTTCCATTTCCACTATGTCTTTTTTGAGATGCGGCGACCAGAACTGGACACAATACTCCAGGTGTGGCCTTACCATCGATTTGTACAACGGCATTATAATATTAGCCGTTTTGTTCTCAATACCCTTCCTAATGATCCCAAGCATAGAATTGGCCTTCTTCACTGCCGCCGCACATTGGGTCGACACTTTCATCGACCTGTCCACCACCACCCCAAGATCTCTCTCCTGATCTGTCACAGACAGCTCAGAACCCATCAGCCTATATCTAAAGTTTTGATTTTTTGCCCCAATGTGCATGACTTTACACTTACTGACATTGAAGCGCATCTGCCATTTTGCTGCCCATTCTGCCAGTCTGGAGAGATCCTTCTGGAGCTCCTCACAATCACTTCTGGTCTTTACCACTCGGAAAAGTTTGGTGTCGTCTGCAAACTTAGCCACTTCACTGCTCAACCCTGTCTCCAGGTCATTTATGAAGAGGTTGAAAAGCACCGGTCCCAGGACAGATCCTTGGGGCACACCGCTTTTCACCTCTCTCCATTGTGAAAATTGCCCATTGACACCCACTCTCTGCTTCCTGGCCTCCAACCAGTTCTCAATCCACGAGAGGACCTGTCCTCTAATTCCCTGACTGTGGAGTTTTTTCAGTAGCCTTTGGTGAGGGACCGTGTCAAACGCCTTCTGAAAGTCCAGATATATAATGTCCACGGGTTCTCCCGCATCCACATGCCTGTTGACCTTTTCAAAGAATTCTATAAGGTTTGTGAGGCAAGACTTACCCTTACAGAAGCCATGCTGACTCTCCCTCAGCAAGGCCTGTTCATCTATGTGTTTTGAGATCCTATCTTTGATGAGGCATTCCACCATCTTACCCGGTATGGATGTTAGGCTGACCGGCCTATAGTTTCCCGGGTCCCCCCTCTTTCCCTTTTTAAAAATAGGCGTGACATTTGCTATCCTCCAATCTTCTGGTACTGTGGCTGTTTTGAGGGACAAGTTGCATACCTTAGTCAAGAGATCTGCAACTTCATTCTTCAATTCCTTAATAACCCTTGGGTGTATGCCATCAGGGCCCGGTGACTTATTGATCTTTAATTTATCAATGAGGTCTGAAACATCTTCTCTTTTAACCTCTATCTGACTTAACTCCTCGGTTAGGAGGGGCCGTTCGGGCAGCGGTATCTGCCCGAGGTCTTCTGCCGTGAAGACAGATACAAAGAACTCGTTTAATTTCTCTGCCATCTCTAAGTCTCCTTTTATCTCCCCTTTCCCTCCCTCACCATCCAGAGGGCCAACCGCTTCTCTGGCGGGTTTCCTGCTTCTAACATATTTGAAGAAGCTTTTATTATTCCCATTAATGTTGCTGGCCATGCGTTCCTCATAGTCTCGCTTGGCCTCCCCTATCACCTTCTTACATTTCTACCAGTCTTCTTACATTACTACCAGTCACTACCACCAGACGCAAGCTGTAGGCCAAGTTAGAGCAAGATCTTTTATAGTCTCCGTGTGTTTTCTGCTTTTCCCTGGGCATAATTTTAACCCTGTCCCCCTGTCCCCCAGAGACCCTGTCTCTGAAAAACTGATGTGTCCATGTGTTTCTGGCTTGGTCTGGTTTAGTCTGTATGTTTTCACAGAGCAAGAGTTGTGTGGCAAACACTTCATAATTCTCATGTGGTTCTACATGCCTGCAATATAGTTCTCGTGTGTATTATAAATAAGCTCAGTAAATTCATTCATTCATATAAGTTTCATCTCTAATGTGTTCATTTATAGAAATTCATGTAAATTTATTTAAATTTGAAATGAAAATTAATTCCTATTTTTCCCCTGGCCCTCAACACAGAGTCAGAGAAATAATGTGGCCCTCCTGCCAAAATGTTTGCTCACCCCGGATTAGAATAAATACAAGATCAAGTAATAAATTGTATTTGTCAGATAGCCTAGCCAGTCCTACTATAGACATAATTCTTTCTTTCTTTCTTTCTTTCTTTCTTTCTTTCTTTCTTTCTTTCTTTCTTTCTTTCTTTCTTTCTTTCTTTCTTTCTTTCTTTCTTTCTATAGTTACTTTTGGCATAAGCTAAGCTCTGTTTGGAATCAGGGTGCTAACTCCCAAAGGGAACTGAACAGTGGCATCACTAGGGGGTACAGACAGAACCAGGTGATATCCTTGGGGAGGGGATGATACCACTGATGGCAAAAATTTTGGAAACCTTTTGGAAAAGTTGTATTTATGAATAGTACCATCAAGTTAAATATCATTAGAAAGGTAATTTCATGCAGAATGAAATGAAACAAACACTGCTGAGTGATCTGTATTCTATCAAAAGTTATGGTCAATTAACCAGAAAACAAAAACACAACTGCCTTATGTAACAAAAAGTGGATTTCTTTAACTCAAAACTGACCAATGAGACTGATTTTTCCGAGAGCTAATGAGGTGTTTTTATGACACAGCAAAAAAACCAATAAGGTGTGAGTCAGCTCTCATTGCCATGAACTCATTTCCATGAACTCATGAACATAAGAACTCTTATTCAGTTGTGTATCACCAAGTTGACCACTAGTTTTTTGTTGGTGTCTGATTTGTTGGGTAACCTGTATTGTTCTATATTAAAATTGTTAATGGGAGTTACTCCAACCCTAGTGATACCATTGCATTTAGGCTGTATGTATGATATTGTGATTTATTCTGTATGATCTGATATGGGAGGAGGTCTATCATGAGTGTGATGCACTGAGCTTTTGCACCAAGTGACACAAATCTGAGTATCGTTTCTGCTCAGGGTAGGTGCCTGTACTACAGGGGGAGGAGTATGGTATGCAGAATCTGTTGCATGATTAAATGGCCCCACTTTATATCAAGTATTACTTTGTCTCATGTGATTTGTGGGATGGGGGGACTGCTTGGACAAAGACTCCAGACACAAACACCTAACTGGAATCCCTACCTTTATTCATGCTCTCTTTGTCCACCAAGTGTCTTTTCACCATGGTTCCCATCACCCAACTTCCCTTTTGAGAGACCACGCAGGTATAGCTCCATGCTACATGTCTTCTCATCTGAGATGTAGTCAGTCACCCTGGCAGGTACTGGGGTTGGTGTGCTGTGATTGGCTGTAAAATGTACTCTGTGTCTTTTGCTCTGTCTTGGGGAAGTGGGCAGGGCAAGGAGTGCCAGGAAGCAAATTTCTGGTGTTTTCCCCTTTCTCATTGTTTCTTATGGGATCACTCCAATTTACTCCAGTTCTGTTGTAGGTGTAGCTTTTTTTGGGCATTTTTCCTGTCTAAAGAGGGCCTAGAATGTGGTGTATATAAACTCCTCTCCATCCCTCCCACATCCCATTCCAATCTCCTCCCTATTTTGGTGTCTCCTCCAGCAGAGTTGTGCTAGCCTCTGAGTTGCATCCAACATACATTGCCACAGCATTTTTTTCTGACATTGCACCTGTGTCCATGGTACAAGGGGCAGGCCTGCACATGCATGGGGGAGGGTTGACAGTACAGGAGCAGGGTTGATGTAGGGGGGTGTCGCATCACCAGACCCCCAGGTACCCCCCCAGCTACACCACTGCACAAAAGAGAAAGCCCATCAATGTGGGAGTAATTATCTTAGGTTAGCAAAATTGACAATGGATGACCAGAAGACTAATGGAGGTCATTGCAAACCAACTAGCTTAATTATCGAAAATGAAAGACAGCTCAGTCTGATATCAAAACAAGAGAATATTTGGGAGCAAATAAGCTCAATGTGACTCAGGAAAGGAGCGGAAGCCCAAAAAGGATGTAAATATATCCCTAAGTACTATTGGCCACTCTGAACTGAGAAAAATAAAATAACATAAAATTGTATTCCAGTTCCAAATACTTTGCTCTGTAAAACCAATCCAGGAAGACGCTTGACCAATCAAGATGCTTTCTTTTCTAACTCTAGCTTTGGAGGTTAATAAAAATGGTTTGTCTCACAGTGCATACTGACTTATGCTCTCAGTCTGCAGCAGTTTATTACAGCTGTAAAGTAATTTACTGCTTGACTGTTCTCGAGGTGTTCACACACTTTTGTCAATGACATCATATTTCTGGTTGCAGGGGTCATTGTACTGCTCATCCCTGGTAAAAATCCAACAAAGCAAAACCAGTCACAGGCAATAGTCTAGGAGCTCATTAGGCCTTGTACTACTTATTCAAATACTTAGTAGTTAATCCCATGTGACTATGAAGATTATAAAATGACCTGGAGAGGTGGAACGATCCCAAGTGTCTTCAGAGCCTTTGGTTGATCTCATTTCTCATATAATACCCAATTTACTTCCTGCTTAATTGCCCAATGGGGAACACGAGATGCTTTGTTTTGTGTAGCTTGTACATAAGTTCTGCAATGCACCAACATTGTATAGGCACATCCCTGGGGAAGACACTTCTTTTTAAGTCTATTCATTGTGGAACTTTTCATTCCTTTTGGAGGTAGACCATAGAAGAATAGAGGTATGCTCTATGATAGACCAACAGCAGAAATTACACTCTCTCATGTTTTACTAACAAGGCATGTTTTACTAACTAGCCCATTTTCCAGTGCCAGTGCAGCTGTGCTGATGGGGTGTGTGCTGCATCCAGTGGTGGGGAGGCAGTCACAGAGGCCTCCTCAAGGTATGAGATCATTTGTTTCCTTACCTCAGGGCTGTGGTGGGCTACAGCAATACTGGAAAGTTGAATAGGATTGGGCTCATATTCTTTCTAGTTTGGCAAGTGAAAAGAAATGGTTCAGTCATAGTGTAGACACAGAAGTTTTCTGTACTTCCTGCATTGCCAGTTCCAGGAAGACTAAACTGAATTGGCTGTGTGGGCAGTACGGAACTTGAGGAACTTTATTGTTGATGTTCCTATGGAAGGAAATGACTGTTATTTTAGGGCTCGATCCTATCCAGCTTTCCAGTGCTGGTGCCACCATGCCAACAGGGTCTGCACTGCATCCAGCGGTAGGGAGGCAGTTACGGGGCTGCATTGCACTGGAAGGTTGAGTAGGATCAGGCCCTCAGACATCAGGGGACATCCAAATGTAAGTGGTATTCATTATCTGCCTTTGTAACAACCCTCAAACAGATAAATCAATAATGATGACTGAACTCTGATTTCAGCAGATGCAGACAGAAAAATGACCACACAACAGTTGAAAGGGGAAAGTACTGTTTAGAAGATTATTTTAATTGGGGCTGTGCTAAATTCTCACCCATGATGTTTGTGAGGACCACAGAATGCTTTTTGAGGTCAATAGAACACCACAGTAATGGGGGCACCCTCTCATTGGGGACAGGAGAAAAGTGCAGGTGTGATGATATGGATCAATGTATACTCTCCATAATGGCCTTCTTCATCAGGTTGAAGTGAAACTCACAAAAAACTTGCAAAACAATTCTTTGAAATCCTGGCCTCTTAATTCTGCAAAGCTGATTTCTCTATCTCAGCTCAGGCATTATCCACAAGATGGGACAACACAATCAGACAAGGATCATAGAAGTTGTGTTGCTTGGATTCTCTGGCGAACAAAGCATCAATCTATGCATCTTTGCTGTGTTCCTCTTTGTCTACCTTATCACTATAGCTGGGAACACCCTCATCATCATCATCATCCTCATTGACCCAAGACTCAACACACCCATGTACTTCTTCCTGTTCAATTTGTCCTTCCTGGATATCTGCTACACAACTAGTATGGTACCTCAATTGCTCATCCATCTCTGGACGAATCACAAGACCATCTCTTTCAATTGTTGCATGACTCAGTTGTACATTGCTCTGTCCCTTGCTGGCACTGAATTTCTCCTGCTAGCAGCCATGGCATATGATAGATATGTTGCTGTCTGCCATCCCTTGCATTATATGGTCATCATGAATAGAAGAAAGTGCATCCAGATAGCATTGGCTACCTGGATGGGTGGCTTCCTCAATGCGGTGGTGCAAACAGTGATCACCATGAACCTTCACTTCAACTGTTTCAACAGCATCAACCACTTTACTTGTGAAATTCTGGTTGTTATCAAGTTGGCTTGTTCATTCACTTTTATCAATCACATTATATTTCTGGTAGCAGGGGTCATTATGCTGATGATTCCATTCATTGTGGTGATGCTCTCCTATATGTATATAATCAGTGCCATCCTACACATCAGGTCTTCTGAAGGCCGGAAGAGAGCTTTCTCAACCTGTTCTTCTCACTTAACTGTGGTCAGCCTCTGCTTTGGCACAGTCATCTTTGCTTATGGGAGACCTAGGGCCAACACTTCACCCAACCAGGACAAGATTCTGACTGTCATCTATTCCGTGCTTACGCCCATGCTCAACCCTATCATCTACAGTCTTAGGAATAAAGAAGTAAAGAGAGCCTTGAGTAATGTTGTAAGAAAAGCTTTCTTTTTGAAAAAGAAATGATCTATTTGTTAATTCTGTACAAGTTAGTAAACTGTTTTTGGTAGGCAAAGGGCTGATTCACACAACTGTGTATGTCATACTACAACTCAACTCAACAAACCTTTATTAGGCATAGGTATTTGATAAAGTCTCTGAAAAGATACAATACAGAGAATATACACAAATACATACATACATAGCATTATACATACATGCATATATTATTTTTTTTTAAAAAGCAGAAAACAGTCAATTACTTTACAGACTTTGTCAGGATGTAATCTACACAGTGGTTGCTTGAGACGAAAGCTTGGCTCAATTCAAGTTACTCAGGTTTAGGAACTGTGCAACCTAAAGGGTTATACGCTTGACATCACCCACCAGAAGGAATTGAATTATAGCAGTCTCAGAATACCCTATTTTAGCATGAGCAAGGGAGAGAGAAATTGATGTCTTAGCACTTGATATCTGGGACAGCTCAACATAATATGTACAGATGATTCTACTTCGCCAAAATTGCAGCTAAAAAAAGAACTCCCTTGGAGGCATTTCTAAATTTGCCGAGTAACAGTCCAATCCTAACGTGCAGCCCAATCCTGAGCTGCCTGGGATGCCCCCGCTCAGCGGCACCACGAGGGCTGCTGCCGAATCCAGCGCTTCCTGCGCTACCATGGGAGGCACCTCGGGAGTAGGGGATGTTTGTCCCCTTCCCCTGGATAAGGGAGGCAGCCCCGCAATGGGGCTACTCTCTTTAACGGCACCCAAAGGGCACCGTTAAAGTAAAGGTGCTTGTGTAAGGCACACAGCCTTCATGAGCGCCTAGGATCCGGCAGTGCGGAGCTCTGCAGATCCTCCTTCCACCCGCCCCCAGGCATGCCTCTGGCACGCCTCCCCTCCCTGTGTCACACTGTCTTGCCACAGCACATCCCCACTGGGCCTTGTGCCCACTTAAGGCTGATTAGTTTCCCTTGTTAAATTCACAAGAGCAGCAACCAAAAGTCAGAGTCAGGTCCCAGTTCAATAAATGCAGATTGCCAACTCACAGTCCAAAGTCAATATGCCGGGTCACAGTCCAAGTCCAAAGTCCAGGTAAGCCAGGTCAGGTCAGGTCTCCTCTGGATCAGGTAGCATCTCCCTCTTGGTCAGGGTAACTTTTGGTCCTTCTGAAGCTGCCTTTTATCCTTGGTTGTCTCATAATCCAAAATGCAGCTCAGCTGTGAGCTACCTTGCTAGCTCCTTCTTAAGTCCAAATTAGGCTCAGGTGAGCCATCCCTTCAGTCCATGTCCATTCAAAGTCCCATCAAGGTCAAATGAAGCTCAGGTGTCCATCAGAGTCCCATTGGCCTTGATTGATTACAGCTGTGGAGCCAGCCCTTCCCTTCCCAGAGCTGTCAACCAGCTGTCAAAACATGGAATAGCTGTCAACACCACAGCATCCACCTGATGATCTTCTGATCTTCCATTACACACACTGGCCTCCCACCCCCTCCCCACGTCACGCTGGCCTCCCCCCTCCCTGGAATGTCCCCATCCCCACCCCGTTTGCTATTCCACAGCCCAGTGGTCGCAGGCACTGCCAAGCTACTCACGGCACGTTTGTGACTGTGGTTTGCGTTGTGGAGGCACGGTGCGGACCATAGAATTGGGCCCTAAGTCATTAGAGGGGGTCACATTGCAACATGCCAAGGTGAAGGTCCTCCTTTCCGGGGGGGGGGCGCACTAGAAGGGACAGATATTTTGGTTGTTGACCAAATGTAATTTTTATTTGGAAATTCAAAGGGGACCATTTTTTGTGTGCTGCACCTAAAATCTGTTGCCTCTCTATATCATGTAGCCTGGCTGTCAAAAGTCTGATGATACTCTCAGGAGAGGGAGCCCCTTGTAGATCGGCCTCTAGGCCCATCTGTTGGATTTTTTTATAGAATAGGGTTAGGCAAGGAGTTAGCATTGGATCGGCCAACAACCCCTTTAAGCAGCAAATCATGATCAGCCCTGAAAAAAATTTTGGCCCAGGATTTTAAAAAACTGGACCATGCATGTAGCTCCAGTCTATGTTGACCTGTTTCCAAGCAGAGTGCTGCACAGGGAATACAATTCGATAAGCCAAGAATTTTGTAAAGAAATTTAGACTGAACCCTTTTGATTGTGTCATTTAATGCCAGCATCCATATAGGGATGCCATGTAAAATTTGAGGTGTGACTTTGGCATTAAAAGCTTCCAAAGCAGCTCGTACAAACTAGTTGCCCCAAGAGAAGAAAAAACGAGTTTCGACTTGGACAACTGGTGTGGATGAATTAATTGCAATCGAACAATGAGAGGACCAGGAATGTTTGTAATGAAACCGAAGGTCAAGGTACTGAAATTCTGTACCTGCTGTATTGGTTTTCCTCTGAAAAGCCAAGCATGTTATACTACTTTACTTAGGGTTTGATAAGTTACACCTGAATGCATCACCTGGCACCATTGTGTTTGCTGCTGATATATGTGATGGCAGATTCTCTCATGCAGGGTATCATTTGGTCATATTGTTACAAGCATATTGACGTATATGTTCAACCTAGACCTGAAGGGCTTGCTTAGCTGTGACACAGATTAGTGTTGTCTTGGTTGCCAATATGGTTGGTTAGTTGTCAATATACTTGGTTGTCAGTGCTCTCTTTGTTGTCCCCTGGTTGAGAACCAGGATGAGTGGTTTAGGAGTTGGAATTAGACCTGGCAGATACCCCCATGTTTAAGTCCCCACTCAGCCATGACGCTTCCTCAGCGATCTTGGGCCAGTCGTAATCTCTTGAGTCTCACCTACATCACAGGTTATTGTGAGGACAGAAAGAGGGGAGGAATCATGTACACCACTCTGAGCTGCTTAAAGGAAAGGGCAATATAAAAATGTGAAAAATAAACATTAATAGCCTAACTTAGTTCACAGGGTTGATGTGACTGAAGCACAGGTTGAGTACCCCTTATCCAGGGATGGACAAGCCCAGCGCAACTTGACTCAAGTTGTGTCACTTATCTCTACCCCCCATGACCTGACTCAAAATCAAGTCCTAACGGGGCACTTTCCGAGTCACCCAGAGCATTTTTGTGATTCAAAATGACTAGAGTCACGAATCGTTCCCTTTAAAAAACCCAACCATGTAAAAAAAAATGGGACTGCTACTGGGGTGCGTATGTGTGTCAGAACTCTCTTTAAACACTCCCCTGGTGTCCCCATATGATCTGTAAACCAGGCGAGAGGGGGTGGGAGGGACTGTGTGAGAGCAGCGACAGAAGTGACAAGAGGGAGGAGGGTCACACGCAGCAGCTGGGAGTCTTACCAGAATGACCCAAAGCTTTGCAGCTCTACTCAGAAGTAGTCCCATTTGAGCTGGTCATTCAATGGGGCTTCCTCCTCCCAAGTAACATCAGAGTTCACCAGTAGGGTAGCTAGAGGAGATGCAGAACACTAAGTTTTGCAGGGAGCCTCACTGCGACTTGCAAAGCACTACATGTTGCACGGAACTTAACTGCCCCATTGTGGTCAGTGGAAAAACACTGCAGCTGCCCCACTTGCTTACACCTGAAGAGGCTGTCCTACACCCAAGAAAGCTGGTGTAAGGAGACCCTCTGCAGGTGGAAGGAGAGCTTCCTTGGGTGTAAGCAGGCAGGGCAGTTGTGGTGTTTTTCCACTGACAAAGATGTTCATTAAACACATTGAAATGTTGCATCTGAACTCATGAATCAGAAATCTGACACTACCGTAGATTGCCTTTGAATGCTGTAGTTCGTATCTTAAACCCCCAATATGCTTCTTGCTTATGAAAGAGCATGCTCTGAATATTTTGCAAACACACACAATTAAAGTTTGATGTTTTAAGTGTATTCCTGGACAGTAAAGTGACTTAATAAATGCCACCCATGATGAAACTTTCCTTCTTTTTTTGCAAAAAAAAACAAAAAAACAACAACCGCTAAGCACCAGTAGAGGTGGGTAGCAATAAAATCTCTTAGAAAATTTGGAGGCTTACCAAGGAAAGTGGCACCTAGAAATCTGCACTTAGAAGTACACCCATCTCTATTTTACTGATTTATGGCTGCAGCTGATGAATTTGGGGGAAACTGGGAGATACCTGCTGCCACCATCTCAGACAAGAAATGCCAGACCTGGGTGCTATCTCAAAAAGACCTCCCCTCCAAAGAGAGTGTTGAAACTAATACAGTCATACGCAGTGCTTTTTTTGTGAAAAAAAAGGTGCAGGAACTCACAACTTGTTAATCTTTTATTTATTTATTTATTTATTTATTTATTTATTTATTTATTTATATATAAACAATTTTTTATTGGAGAAATAAAGTATTTTTTATGTGCTTCCCCCCTAAAGATGAACTTACTTCTGAGTAGACATGCATAGGATTGGGCTGTCAATCTCCACATCCCCTTCCCCCTAGCTACTTTTTCTACACATGGGGAAAAATACTGTACAGGTGCACTTGTAGCGTGTAGTATGTAGTGTGGCACTACTTCGAGGAGAGGAAGCAGTGAATGGATTCCGAAAAATGGCTTACATGAGTTCCATGTAGTAAAATTACTCTAAGCAACTGTGGGAGTAAGAACAAAAAAGGAATTCTTACACGAGAGGGGACCTTAGGTGCACATAGAAACAGTTACTTTTGCAAACAAGTGATTAAATATGGTTTAATTCAGGTATCAGAATACTCTGTGTCTTTGGGAAGGCGCTTGGCATGCAATTGTATGTTCTCTGCTGCCCTGAGCAGCTGCTGTGCATTGCTGGAGAGGAGCTGCAAACGCTGGCTGGTGGAGGGCATGCTTGTGGGGGAAGGACGAGGAAGATCTCTGGCAAGGCTGGACAGCATGTTGTACACACGTAGAATCCCTTTTCACCTGCCCTTAGCATGTGAAAATGGGTGCAGATATATATCTCTGCCAGGATTAAGAGCCCAATCCTAGGTATGTCTACTCTGAAGTAAGTCCCGTTCTAGTCAATGGAGCTTACTCCCAGGAAAGTGCCTAGGATTGCAGCCTAAGAGCCCAATCCTATGCATGTCTACTCAGAAGTCCACTTTAGTGAATGCGGCTTACTGTGGATAGGATGGCAGCCTTAGAGTCCAATCCTGTGCCTGTCTACTCTGCCTCTGTTTTGCTCCCCCCCTCCTGGAATGCCTCCGAAGGGGAGGGGCCCCTGCAAAAAGGTGCCGGAACTCCGTCCCCCCGTGTTCCATTAGAAAAAAAGCCCTGGTCATACGTATGTCCAGTAATGCCAGATATTTGTTATTTAAAGCCAAGTGTTGTTTGAAGCAATGCTATGGCAGACATCAACATCACATTGTTGGAGGAAACTGGCACTGATTAGCCAGAAATGCTCTGATCTCATTGGTCATTCAACTCAGAACATAGAGAGATGTAACAAAACACAAGGATTAATCCAGGGAATGACTTGGGCTGGTGCAAGGCCCTTGCGAAAGCCCAACGGTGTTATGAAAGTGTCATAAAGCACTTTTGTACCACCAATTGAGCTGGCCGGCTGGCCCAACCTCCACAGGACCAGCTCTTGAGGTAAGCCCATTCTGGCCAAGGCAGGCTGGCATGGGGTTCTGGAGGCAGGGGGAGGGTGGGAGGGAGGCATTCTGGGGCAGGGGAGGATGGGCCCATGGGTGGCAGGGGACTGAGTGGGGGGTGGCATCTCTGCTGTGATACAGTAATGACTCTTGCTGTGTGCAAGATGGCCAAATCCTGTCCCTCATAAAGAAGCATGAATCTGATTATATCATTCCTGAAATAACCCACCATCATTGAAAAGCACCAAAATTGAGCTTTCAGTTAGAGCTCCATAGTTCAGCTGTTTAATCACTTCTCTAGCTGAGGAAACATATTGTGTTTGATTACAGAAAGTGATGAGTAATTGCTGGGTGATAATTATCAAAGCATATATGTATCTGATTACACGGGCCAACACACATTTTGCTTCCTTAAACATTACACCAATTCCTGGGTATATTTTAGGTGCTGATTCAAAAAATGGCATCCGTTTTGCCCTATCACATCTAGTTTGGGAGATATAGTATAGTGAATAGTTCAAGCAGCTTCCTCATGAGGAAGCTGCTTGAACCATTCACTAATGAGGAGATACTATATCTCCCAAACTAGATGTGATAGGGCAAAATGGACACCATTTTTGGAATTGGCACCCCAAATTCATATCAAACCACCATAAAGTTTGGGGAAAAACTTTTCTGACCCTATCATGTCTAGTTTTGGTGATATAGAATAGCCTCTTTAGTAAATGTTTCAAGCGGCTTCCTCGTGAGGAAGCCGCTTGAACCATTCCCTAATGAGGCGATACTATATCTCCAAAACTAGACATTAGGGAAAAACGGATGCCATTTTTGGAATTGGCACCCGAAATACATATCAAACCACCATAAAGTTTGGGAAAAACTTTTCTGACCCTCAATTTTGTAGGCCTGTGTTATTGTTTTGTAATACTGAATTTGGTGGCTCATACCTGTAAAATGGGTAATGAAATGGACCAAAGATAAGGCAAGAGTTTTTATGCAGATTATCATTTGAAGGAGAATCAAAATCTATCAGATAGGATTGAGCATGCCCATTAAGCTCCAAGAGTCAAGGAATGTTGAGCTTGTCTCTTGGAAAAGATGAGGAAGGAAGGGAGAAAGTTGAATCGTTTGAAAACCTGTATGATCCCCTCATGGGGAGAAAGATGGGATAGAAATACAGGAATTAAATAAATAAAAATGTTCTGAAAAGGGCCGATCCTGTCCAAATACCCAGCACTGATGTAGAGGTACCAATGGGGCATGCACTGATCAAGCAGTGGAGAGGCAGTCACTGAGGCCTTCTCACAGTACGGGAATATTGGTTCCCTTATCTCAGGGTTGCATTGATGCTGGGTTTGGGATAGGATTGAGCCCGGTGTAATGGTACAGGGGCTTTACAATGTGAAGATGAGTAAATGGTTCAGGGGCTGTACAATAAGAAGTTAAAAAAACTCTCTCTGCCCACTTAATATGAGGAGGTTTAATGAATGTAAAAAGCATTTAAGGGGGGAAAACACATTTCCCATTACCGCTATTCAGAAATCTTCCTCCAGTATATTCATTGGGGTGTCAGGGGATAGGATTGGGCTATTATACACTCAGGCTTAGCATTGTTGGCCAGTTCTGAACCTTAGACTTTTAGCATTATTATAACACAGCAGAGATGTTTTCATGAAGGTGGGGGGAAAGTGTCCAAGTTCCCTATCCCATAAGCTACAAATCTCTTGCTCCAAGCTGCCTGGAACACTGAACAGGAGTTCCCTCCCCACTTGGAGCTGGGAATATGAATCCTTTTCATTTGTAAGTACTTATTATTCACCACTTACTACCAATCATCAGTACATACAATGCTTTACTTTCATAACAACACTTCAAGGATACATTAGATGGGGCAATCGTAATAACAAAGACATTGCCCAACTTGTGTCAAAGCTAAGCAGTTTGATGTTCTTAGGGATGGCTTCATTCAGGTCAATTCATGCACATTCAACATTTGAAGACTGCAAAATCATGTCCAAAGCTGCATTTGTGTATCAACCAATGGACATATAATACCAGACATAGTGCATTCGTAGAATCTCAAAAAAATGAAATGTTTAATGGAGTCAGCTTGCACATTGAGCAAGCAAGCATGAGCTGCTAAGTAAAACACATGAATGTACATGACTTCATTTCCTCCAGGTAGATTCCAAATCACTGTCCACTATGTCACCTTACAAAGGATAGAACAATTCAGAAATGGATCATCACTCCTTTTCCAAAATGATCAATTTCCTTACAGATTTAGTCAAAGCTGCTTTTACTTCCTTGTTCCTAAGACTGTAGATGATTGGGTTGAGTATGGGAGTAATCACGCTATAGAAGACAGCAACTATCTTGTCCTGATTGGGTGAAGTGTTGGCTTTAGGGCTCATGTATGCAAAGATAGCTGTGCCATAGCAGAGGGTGACCACGGTGAGATGAGAAGTACATGTGGAGAAAGCTCTCTGACGGCCATCAGATGAACGGATACCTAAGATGGTGCTGATGATATAAACATAGGAGAGCATCACCACAATACAAGGGATCAGCAGTATAATGACCCCCGCAACCACAATTGAAATCTCATTGGGAAACGTATCTGAGCAAGCTACTTTGACAAGAGCCAGGAGTTCACAGGCAAAGTGGTTGATGATGTTGAAGCCACAGAAGTGAAGATGCACAGTAAACATAGTCTGCACCACGCCATTCAGGAAGCCAAGCATCCAGGACAGTAGCACAAACTGGATGCATACCCTTCTACTCATGATGACCATATAATGCAAGGGATGGCAGACAGCCATGTATCTATCATAGGCCATAGCTGCCAGTAGGACAAACTCAGTGCCGCCTAGAGACAAAGACACACAGAGCTGAGTCATGCAACGATGGAAAGAGATGATCTTGTGGCTGGTCAGTAAATGGGCCAGCAACTGAGGAGCCACACTGGTTGTATAGCAAATATCCAGGAAGGACAAATTACTCAGGAAGAAGTACATGGGTGTGTTGAGTCGCGGGTCTACACGAATGGCGATTATGATGAGTGCGTTGCCTGCTAGGGTGAACAGGTACACAGAGAGGAACACTGCGAAGAGGCATACGTTGGTGCTTTGTTCCCTGGAGAATCCCAGGAACACAAATTCTCTGATACTTGTTTGATTGTGCTGTCCCATCATGTAGACCATGCCTGAACTGAGACAAAGGAATCAGAAGCATGAAGCAACCCATTCAAAACCAAGTTGCAAATGTTTCTGCAGGTTTTCAGTGGATATCACATTGATTGGGTTGGGTGGGGGGAATGTCTAGTTGTGTGCTGCATTTGACAAAGGCTGCAATCCTAACCACACTTTCCTGAGAGTAAGCCCCATTGAACAAGATAGGACTTACTTCTGAGTAGACCTGGTTAGGATTGTGCCCAAAGTTTCATCAAAATACAGTGTTAATTACAACAGTGGCACAGTGTTTGAGACGGCTGAAGAAGCCAGCAGGGCCATATTGTTCTTAAGACTGACTAGGCTGAAACCTCTGGGGCCCTGCAGAGACTAGAGGCCTATCATTTTTTTTTATTTTTTGGTGAGGCACTATTACCTGTGCCCAATGACTCCAGTAGTTAAAGACATTTTGCACACTTTGCATTCTCTTCCATAGCAGAACATGTACTTTCCATATACTTATGTGTGTGTGTGTGTGTATATATATATATATATATATATATATATATATATATATATATATATATATATATATATATATATATATATATGAAAAGTGTGCAAAATGTCTTTAACTACTGGTGTCATACATACGTACATATACATATACATATACATACATACACACACACACACACACACATATGTATACTTTTCACATATATATGTACATATATATGTATGTATGTATGTATGTATGTATGTATGTATGTATGTATATACATTATGTATGTCATATGTATGTCATATATATGTACATTCCATATATATACACACACACTCTCATAAGTATACTCTCTCTCTCAACACACACACACACACACACAACTTTAATGCCATATTGCTTACCAGAGCCTTTATATTCCAATATAAAAATTTTGTTTCACCTCCTATTTTCTTTTCTTTTTTGTTATTAACACCCCCATATATATTGCAATTAATTGACTCTCTTATCTAACCTCTAATAAGACAGATAACTGCTTTCCTTATTGCAGTGAAATTGCCTTATATTAAAACAATTATCCATAAATTATAGATATTTAGTCAATAATAAAAATTTTATTCAACAAAATATTACAGTGTTGAACAACTATACCCCCAAAATGTGCTTTCCTGAAGAGTTCTGCTCATGCAATAAAAATATTTTTTTTTAAAAAAACTGTGAATATAATTCATCAGGAGACCCTTAAAATGGATACAGGGCTATGTGCTTTGGTCTAATACCTATCATACCAGGGTCAGGCTGTCGGCTGTAGTGGGGTGAAAGATTGATGTGCTTGAGGGGGCCCAAAATACCAAAAAGCCTCGGGATCTGGCCATGGGTTAATATGGACTTAGAAACCAGGCAAAAGCTATGATCAAACCAGAGACCCTATGGACTTAAACTGCTGATTTTAATAGCTAGAAGAGTGCAAGTAAAACAAGAGTTACCACTAGATTTCTTCTTTATCAACATTTTGAGAAGAATGTGAAGGTTCCTTAAATTAAACATCTGCAAAGCTCCCTGGAGGCTCAATGGGATTTCATCTGGAAACTTTGGCTTTACAACATCCCCTCAAAATTAATAGCAGTTTCACATGCTGAGCTGTCATATGCTCATAGCAGTTCCATATGCTTCAGACGGGCTCAGAGGAAAAATGAACAAAAAACCCACCCAATCCCTAAAACAAGCAACAAAAAGCGTTCTTGAGTTCAATTAAATTTGATTTATTTTCTCATAACACGTAGTCTCTAAAAGGCAAAGAGATGTACAATATGAACATAAAGACTGTGGTGACCTGGGGGAGGTACATACAGGACAACATCCCCTCTTCAGTGATCTGGAGGAAGCATGAAATTGAACCAAATTAATGTTCCCTTGTAAGGGTGCACCAGCTGTAAACTCAGCTGAGATATCTGTAATATCTTATGCATTCATTCTAATTATTTCTATCTCACCTTTCATTTGAAAAGTATTTGCAAGTCAAAGTTTTTTTAAAAAGTCAGAATATATTATAAAAATCATTGCTAAGTAGAGCCTGAACTTTAACATCAGAGCAGCAAACAAGTAGCTGCAGGAAGCATCGAGCGTAATTAAAAACACCATAGATACTGTTCATAAACAGTCTGAGAAAATATTAAAGTTTTAACATGGTACCTGGAATCTGTCTAAGAATCTGCCACAAAAGGAAAGTAGGAAAGTTATTCCACAGCTGGATTATGGGTATTACCGGGATCTTGATTACATCCTGTCTTCTCCTTTTTGACCTTTTCATACTAGTCATTTAAAACAGCAGCCATTTACTCCTCTAGCAATATCAGCTGTACAATCTTACTGTCAGCTCAGGGTCCACTTCTATCCAACTTTCTAGTGATGTGCCAATGGGGTGTATGCTACATCCTGCGGTGAGAGGGCAGTCACCCCTTGGTCTACCCTCCCTCCGCCCAGCTCTGCCAACCTCCTCAAGGTAATGAACCATTTGTTCTCTTACCTCAGGGCTGCATTTTTGCTGCATCGACACTGGAAAGTTGGATAGGATTGGGCCCTCATTGACAAAGTACTGAGTTTGTTGTGGGAGACCTACGGAAGCAAAGTACTTCTCTGCTGAAATAAACTGCTGGAGACTGATGGCACCTCACCATGAGATAACCATTTTTAATGTCCTCCAAAGCTGGAACTAGAAAAGAAAGCATCTTGCAATGAAAGAATCACAAAAATCAAGTTCTTCTCTAGGATCCATTTTCACCTCATAGTGCACCTCTACTGATGAGTAATCCTCATGCAGAAGGCAGGCAGGTTTCTTCATGTAAGGTATTTGAGAACATTTTGAAGTTCTGGGAATTTACATACAATGTAGAAAGTTAATTAATTTTCAGCACAAAGCATTTCATATTCCCCATTGGGCAATTAAGCTAGATGTACTTTGGGTTTTAAGTTAGAAAAACCATTTGAGAACTATTTCGGGTTGCACCAGTTCACTGCTTCCTGACATGAAACACAAGCTTTCATTAACTTTTTTTCCCTTTTTGCAAAAGTCTGGAGGCACAGGGAGGCCTGCAGAGGGGGTCTCGGGCTCCCAGGACTCTCAGAGCTCAGCATCCCATAGCTAAAAAAACAAAAAAACAACAACACAACTCTTCCATTCCTGTTGGCGGCATGATCCTGGAGATTGCTTTGCCACCCCCTCCCCACCCCTGAAAACACTTACCAGGTCCCAAACTATCCCTGAAATTTGGGAATCTCTGCACTAGAGCAAGGTGGTCAGATGAAACAGCCCCTTGCAACTTTATTGGTTTTGCGAGATGAAGCAGGGTGCCATGGGACTGCTCAACGATTGATAACCGTAAGAGTAAATATGAAGAACGTAAGATAATCTCTTGCTGGAGGTCTTTGTGAAGATCATTATGATATCATGTGTATCCTGTGAGCTTCTCCTTTGGAATGAGGAAGGAAGGGAGAAAGTTGATTTGCATGTTTCTACAAAATGTATGATATTTTGGGTATGGAGCAATGGTTTTTCAGAGGAGTTACAATATGAAGTTAGAAGACTCTCTCTGTCCACTTCTTGAGAGATTTAATGAATGTAAAAGGAATGGAAGATCACGCTTCCCATTACACTATCCAGAATTCTTCCCCCCAATGTATCAATTAAACATGCATGTTTACGGTTGGTGGCCAGTGCTGAACCTAAACCCTTTAGCACTACTATAACACAGCAGAAATGATTTCAGGGAGGTGGGACAAGGAAGTGTCGATTTCCTCCCCCTACCATTCAAGCTAGGAATCCTCTACTCAGTGCTGACAGGAACATTGAATGGGAGCTTCCCCACACTTGGGTCTAACTTGGGTCTAAAGAAATATGAATCCCCTTCACTTGTAAGTACTTCTTATGTCCTGATTTCTGAAAAGAGTCCATATATACAAAGCTCTGCTTTTGTAAAAACACTTCAAGGGTACCTTAGATAGGGCATTGGTGATAAGAGCATCAACCAACCTATGTTAAAGCTAAGCAGGTCAATTTTCCTGGAGACTCATTCATATCTGTAAATTCATGCCTATTCATTGTTTAATGACTGAAAAGTCAAATCCAAAGCAGCATTTATTCTGTATTTATTTAAGAAATTTATATCATACCTTTCCCATGCCAAAGCAAATGGCCAAGGCAGCTTACAAGCTTTATAATGAAGTGCAACATCTGTGAACAGCTGTGAACCAGACATTTACATATACTATTACCACACATAACATTTTCATTCCATCTCAAAACATTAAACATTTAATGGAGTCAGTTTCTGCATTCAGCAAGCAATCAGTATATGCAAAGTAATCAAGAAATATACAAGAATGTATATAATGTCAACTCCTCCAGGTAGATTCCAAATTCTGCCACCTTACTAAAAGGATAGCAATTCACAAAATGATCACTTTTCCCCCAAAAGGATAGTTTTCCTTACAGATTTAGCCAAAGCTGCTTTGACTTCCTTGTTCCTAAGACTGTAGATTATAGGGTTGAGCAGGGGAGTTACCACGCAATAGAAGACTGCAACTATCTTGCCCTGGTTGGATGATGTGATGCCTTTCGGGCCCAGATATGCAAAGATAGCTGTGCCATAGCAGAGAGTGACCACAGTGAGATGAGAAATACATGTGCAGAAAGCTCTCTGACAGCCATCAGATGAGCAAATGAGCAGGATGGCGCTGATAATATAAACATAGGAGAGCAACACCACAATAGAGCTCCATAGTTTAGCTATTTAATCACTTCTCTATCTGAGAAAACATATTGTGTTTGATTACAGAAAGTGATGAGTAATTGCAGGGTGATAATTATCAAAGCATATATGTATCTGATCATACAGGCCAACACACATTTTGCTTCCTTAAACATTACACCAATTCCTGGGTATATTTGAGGTGCTGATTCCAAAAATGGCATCTGTTTTGCCCTATCAGGTCTAGTTTTGGAGCTATAGTATAGCCTCTTTAGTAAATGCTTCAAGCGGCTTCCTCGTATACTTCGACTTCCTCGTATACTTCCTCGTGAGGAAGCTGCTTGAACCATTCCCTAATGAGGCGATACTATAGCTCCAAAACTAGACATTAGGGAAAAATGGATGCCATTTTTGGAATTGGCACCCCAAATTCATATCAAACCACCATAAAGTTTGGGAAAAACATTTCTGACCCTCAATTTTGTAGGCCTGTGTTATTGTTTTGTAATACTGAATTTGGTGGCTCATACCTGTAAAATGGGTAATGAAATGGACCAAAGATAAGGCAAGAGTTTTTATGCAGATTATCATTTGAAGGAGAATCAAAATCTATCAGATAGGATTGAGCATGCCCATTAAGCTCCAAGAGTCAAGGAATGTTGAGCTTGTCTCTTGGAAAAGATGAGGAAGGAAGGGAGAAAGTTGAATCGTTTGAAAACCTGTATGATCCCCTCATGGGGAGAAAGATGGGATAGAAATACAGGAATTAAATAAATAAAAATGTTCTGAAAAGGACCGATCCTGTCCCAATACCCAGCACTGATGTAGAGGTACCAATGGGGCGTGCACTGATCAAGCAGTGGAGAGGCAGTCACTGAGGCCTTATCACAGTAAGGGAATATTGGTTCCCTTATCTCAGGGTTGCATTGATGCTGGGTTTGGGATAGGATTGAGCCCGGAGTAATGGTACAGGGGCTTTACAATGTGAAGATGAGTAAATGGTTCAGGGGCTGTACAATAAGAAGTTAAAAAAACTCTCTCTGCCCACTTAATATGAGGAGGTTTAATGAATGTAAAATGCATTGGAGGGGGGAAAACACATTTCCCATTGCCGCTATTCAGAAATCTTCCTCTAGTGCAGTGTTGGCGAACCTATGGCACGCGTGCCAGACGGGGCACACAGTGCTGTCTCTGTGGGCATGCAGTGCTGAGCCAGGCAGCCTGGGTAGGGGTGCTGAAGCTGCATGTCACTTTAAAGAAAACAGGTTTTTTCCTAGCCAGTGTGTTGGGAGTGCGGGCTGCTTCCCTCTGCCCCCTGAGCTCACTGCCCTCCTCTCCCTTCACCCCCACCTGCCCCATATTTGTTTCCCTTTTCAATTTTGCCCACTCTGCAGGCTTCAGGTCCCTGTTTTTCCCTTCCCCAACTCTCCAGCAGGTTCAGCCAATCAGCATCCAGTAGGCTCCTGGCTTTTTCTGTAGGAATGGCTCAGGGCCCTTCACTGGCAGACCACCAGCCAATCCTGAGCCGCCCTCCTCCTCAGCCATTGTCAGCCCCTGCAGCCCGCCTTTCCCTGAGCAGCTCCCCACTCAGTGCCAGGAGAGGCTTTTCCTCCACAGCAGAAGAGACATCCTGCGTGTCTACTCAGAAGTAAGCCCCATTACAGTGGATGAGGCTTACTCCCAGGAAAGAGTGGCTGGGATTGCAGCCTGCTCCTCTGCATGTCTACTCAGAAGTAAGCCCCATTAGAGTCAATGAGGCTTATTATTAGAAAAGAGTGGCTGGGATTGCAGCCTTAGAGCCAATTTCTGTTGGTGGGGCTTATTAAAAAAATATATTTTCTTGTTTGAAAAAATGAGCAGTGGCATGGTCTTGCAGCCACCCCCTCCCTGACAATAGTTCTTTACCCAGCATGTAATTAGTCTGTGAAACACTTTGCTGCAGGAAGCAGTGATGACAACTTGCCTAGATGCCTTTTAGAAGGGATTGGACAAATTTCTAGAGGAAAAGTTCATTAAGGGTTACAAGTAATAGTGGGTAAAAGCTATTAATGTATGAATTGTTTTTTTCTAAACTAAAACCTCAATATTCGGGTTAAATTGCCATGTTGGCACTTCGTGATAAATAAGTGGGTTTTGGGTTGCAGTTTGGGCACTCAGTCTCCAAAAGGTTAGCCGTCACTGCTCTAGTGTATATCAATTTGATTACTCCATCAGTGGCGTTGCATTCAATGGGGTGGCAGGGGATAGGATTGGGCTATTATACACTCAGGCTTAGCATCGGTGGCCAATTCTGAACCTTAGACTTTTAGTGTTATTATAACACAGCAGAGATGGTTTCATGAAGATGGGGGGAAAGTGTCCAAGTTTCCTATCCCGTAAGCTACAGATCTCCTGCTCCAAGCTGCCTGGAACACTGAACAGGAGTTCCCTCCCCACTTGAAACTGGGAATATGAATCCTTTTCATTTGTAAGTACTTATTATTCACCACTTTCTACCAATCAGTACATACAAGGCTTTACTTTCATAACAACAAGGATACATTAGGTGGGGCAGTTGTAATAACAAAGACATCACCCAACTTGTATCAAAGCTAAGCAGTTTGGTGTTCTTAGGGATGTTTTCATTCAGGTCAATTCATGCACATTCAACATTTAATGTTGACCAGATCAGACGGACCAGATCAGACGGAAAGCTCTTCAACCTTTCCAGACTGAGAGCAAAGTCCAAAGTTCAGCTGAAATGTCTGCGTGACTTCCTCTTTGCCGACGATGCAGCTGTCACTACCCACTCTGACAAAGATCTCCAGCAGCTCATGGATCGTTTTAACAAGGCCTGCCAAGATTTTGGACTGACGATCAGCCTTAAGAAAACACAGGTCATGGTTCAGGATGTGGACTCACCTCCCTGCATTACAATCTCTGCGCATGAACTGGAGGTTGTCCATGACTTTGTGTACCTTGGCTCAACGATCTCCGACACTCTTTCTCTCGATACCGAGCTAAACAAACGCATCGGTAAAGCAGCTACCACGTTTTCAAGACTCACAAAGAGAGTCTGGTCCAACAAGAAGCTGACGGAACATACCAAGATCCAGGTCTACAGAGCTTGCGTCCTGAGTACACTTCTGTACTGCAGTGAGTCATGGACTCTTCCCTCAAAACAGGAGAGGAAACTGAACACATTCCACATGTGCTGCCTCCGACACATCCTCGGCATCACCTGGCAGGACAGTTCCAAACAACACAGTCCTGGAACGAGCTGGAATCCCTAGCATGTATGCACTGCTGAAACAGAGACACCTGTGTTGGCTTGGCCATGTTGTGAGAATGGATGATGGCCAGATCCCAAAGGATCTCCTCTATGGAGAACTCGTGCAAGGAAAGCGCCCTACAGGTAGACCACAGCTGTGATACAAGGACATCTGCAAGAGGGATCTGAAGGCCTTAGGAGTGGACCTCAACAGGTGGGAAACCCTGGCCTCTGAGCGGCCCGCTTGGAGGCAGGCTCTGCAGCATAGCCTTTCCCAGTTTGAAGAGACACTTGGCCAACAGTCTGAGGCAAAGAGGCAAAGAAGGAAGGCCCACAGCCAGGGAGACAGACCAGGGACACACTACACTTGCTCCCAGTTTGGAAGGGATTGTCACTCCCGAATCGGCCTTTTCAGCCACACTAGATGCTGTGCCAGAACCACCATCCAGAGCGCGATACCATAGTCTTCCGAGACTGAAGGTTGCCAACAACAACATTTAAAGACTGCAAAATCATGTCCAAAGCTGCATTTGTGAATCAACCAATGGACATATAATACCAGACATAATGCATTTGTAGAATCTCAAAAAATGAAATGTTTAATGGAGTCAACTTGCACGTTGAGCAAGCAAGCATGAGGTGCTAAGTAAAACACATGAACGTACATGATTTCATTTCCTCCAGGTAGATTCCAAATCACTATCCACTATGTCACCTTACAAAGGAAATGGCAATAACTACAGTTCTGCGAATTCCCAATGTTTTCCCATTTGTATTACCTTTAACCCATGTATATTTGGTTCTTGTACCCATATTTTTATTCAATGAAAAAATAAAAATAAATAAATAACAAAGGATTGAACAATTCAGAAATAAATCACTCCTTTTCCAAAATGATCAAGTTCCTTACAGATTTAGTCAAAGCTGCTTTTACTTCCTTGTTCCTAAGACTGTAGATGATTGGGTTGAGTATGGGAGTAATCACGCAATAGAAAACAGTAACTATCTTGTCCTGATTGGGTGAAGTGTTGGCTTTAGGGATCATGTATGCAAAGATAGTTGTGCCATAGCAGAGGGTGACCACGGTGAGGTGAGAGGTACATGTGGAGAAAGCTCTCTGACGGCCATCAGATGAGCGGATGTGCAGGATGGTGCTGATGATATAAACATAGGAGAGAATCACCACAAGACAGGGGATCAGCAGTATAATGACCCCCGCAACCAGAATTGAAATCTCATTGGGAGATGTATCTGAGCAAGCTATTTCGATAAGAGCCAGGAGTTCACAGGCAAAGTGGTTGATGATGTTGTAGCCACAGAAGTGAAGATGCACAGAAAACATAGTCTGCACCACACCATTCAGGAAGCCAAGCGTCCAGGACAATAGCACAAACTGGATGCATACCCTTCTACTCATGATGACCATATAATGCAAGGGATGGCAGACAGCCATGTATCTATCATAGATACATAATAACCTCTTCATAAATGACCTGGAGACAGGGTTGAGCAGTGAAGTGGCTAAGTTTGCAGACGACACCAAACTTTTCCGAGTGGTAAAGACCAGAAGTGATTGTGAGGAGCTCCAGAAGGATCTCTCCAGACTGGCAGAATGGGCAGCAAAATGGCAGATGCGCTTCAATGTCAGTAAGTGTAAAGTCATGCACATTGGGGCAAAAAAATCAAAACTTTAGATATAGGCTGATGGGTTCTGAGCTGTCTGTGACAGATCAGGAGAGAGATCTTGGGGTGGTGGTGGACAGGTCGATGAAAGTGTCGACCCAATGTGCGGTGGCAGTGAAGAAGGCCAATTCTATGCTTGGGATCATTAGGAAGGGTATTGAGAACAAAACGGTTAGTATTATAATGCCGTTGTACAAATCGATGGTAAGGCCACACCTGGAGTATTGTGCCCAGTTCTGGTCACCGCATCTCAAAAAAGACATAGTGGAAATGGAAAAGGTGCAAAAGAGAGCGACTAAGATGATTACGGGGCTGGGGCACCTTCCTTATGAGGAAAGGCTACGGCGTTTGGGCCTCTTCAGCCTAGAAAAGAGACGCTTGAGGGGGGACATGATTGAGACATACAAGATTATGCAGGGGATGGACAGAGTGGATAGGGAGATGCTCTTTACACTCTCACATAATACCAGAACCAGGGGACATCCACTAAAATTGAGTGTTGGGCGGGTTAGGACAGACAAAAGAAAATATTTCTTTACTCAGCGCGTGGTCGGTCTGTGGAACTCCTTGCCACAGGATGTGGTGCTGGCGTCTAGCCTAGACGCCTTTAAAAGGGGATTGGACGAGTTTCTGGAGGAAAAATCCATTATGGGGTACAAGCCATGATGTGTATACGCAACCTCCTGATTTTAGGAATGGGTTAAGTCAGAATGCCAGATGTAGGGGAGAGCACCAGGATGAGGTCTCTTGTTATCTGGTGTGCTCCCTGGGGCATTTGGTGGGCCGCTGTGAGATACAGGAAGCTGGACTAGATGGGCCTATGGCCTGATCCAGTGGGGCTGTTCTTATGTTCTTATGTTCTATAGGCCATAGCTGCCAGTAGGACAAACTCAGTGCTGCCTAGACACATAGTTATACAGAGCTGAGTCATGCAACGATGGAAAGAGATGATTTTGTGGCTGGTCATTAAATGGGCCAGCAACTGAGGAGCCACACTGGTTGTATAGCAGATTTCTAGGAAAGACAAATTGCTCAGGAAGAAGTACATGGGTGTGTTGAGTCGGGGGTCTACACGAATGGCAATTATGATGAGTGTGTTGCCTGCTAAGGTGAACAGGTACACAGAGAGGAACACTGCGAAGAGGCATATGTTGGTGCTTCGTTCCCTGGAGAATCCCAGTAACACAAATTCTCTGATCCTTGTTTGATTGTACTGTCCCATCATGTAGACCATGCCTGAACTGAGAAAAAAGAATCAGAAGCATGAAGAGACCCATTTGAAACCATGTTGCAAATGTTTCTGCAGGTTTTCAGTGGATATCACATTGATTGGGGTGGGTGGGGGGAATGTCTAGTTGTGTGCTGCATTTGACAAAGGCTGCAATCCTAACCACACTTTCCTGAGAGTAAGCCCCATTGAACAAGATAGGACTTACTTCTGAGTAGACCTGGTTAGGATTGTGCCCAAAGTTTCATCAAAATACAGTGTTAATTACAACAGTGGCACAGTGTTTGAGACGGCTGAAGAAGCCAGCAGGGCCATATTATTCTTAAGACTGACTAGGCTGAAACCTCTGGGGCCCTGCAAAGACTAGAGGCCTATCATTTTTTTTATTTTTTGCTGAGGCACTGTTACCTGTGCCCAATGACTCCAGTGCACTCTCTTCCATAGCAGAATATATATATATATAACTCTCATAAGTATACTGTCTCTTTCTCTCTCTCTCAACACACACACACACACACACACACACACACACACACACACACACACAACTTTAATGCCATATTGCTTACCAGATATTCCAGTATAAAAATTTTGTTTCACCTCCTATTTTCTTTTCTTTTTTGGTATTAACACCCCCACATATATTACAATTAATTGACTCTTTTATATAACCTCTATTAATAAGACAGTTAACTGCTTTCCTTATTGCAGTGAAATTGCCTTATATTAAAACAATTATCCATAAATGATAGATATTTAGTAAATAATAAAAATGTTATTCACTTCAAAATATTACAGTATTGAACAATTATACCCCCAAGGTGTGCTTTCCTGAAGAGTTCTGCTCATGCAATAAAAATATTTAAAAAAAACAAACTGTGAATATAATTTATCAGAAGACCCTCAAAATGGATATAGGGCTATGTGCTTTGGTCTAGTACCTACCATACCCGGGTCAGGCTGTCAGCTGTTTGGGGTGAAAGATTGAAGTGCTGGAGGGGGCCCAAAATACCATCAGATGACCGGATACCCAAGATGGTGCTGATGATATAAACATAGGAGAGCATCACCACAATACAGGGGATCAGCAGTATCAGAACCCCTGTCACCAAGATTGATATCTCATTGGTAGATGTATCCATACAGGCAATCTTAATAAGAGCCAGGAGTTCACACGCAAAGTGGTTGATGATGTTGAAGCCACAGAAGTGAAGACATACAGTGAACATAGTCTGCACCACACCATTCAGGAAGCCAAGCATCAAGGACAATAGCACAAACTAGATGCACAGCCTTCTACTCATGACAACCATGTAATGCAAGGGATGGCAGACAGCCGCGTATCTATCCTAGGCCGTGGCTGCCAGTAGGATAAATTCAGTGCTAGAAATTCACAAACATTGGTTCAACAAGAAGTTAAACCAGGCCCAGAAAAGCAATTTTGCTTTCTCTGGGAGAGTCTGTTTGTACAAAAGGCATTACAAAATTGTAAGGAACTCTTAAAGTTACCTAAGTTAATTAGTTTAAAGTCATAAGTTTAGTAGTATAAAGGCAAAAAGTAGATTAGTTAGAAGGATTAAGAATTAGTTAGGAAATAAGTTTGGAAATAGGGAATACAGGAAAATCAGAATGAACTGCAAATGAACTTAAATTTTAGACTCTTAACAAAGTACTGGGCTAGCATAGCACGAGAGGCCCCCAATAAAACACTTTGACACATCAAGATAACAGGCTAGTAGCTGTCAAGCTACTAAGTGATATATAGAGTCAAGCAACAGCTTCAAAGAAACTGTCAAAGTGATGGATAAAGATAGGCTGTAACAGAAATCTGAAATGCAGCCCTCAGAGCTTACATGTCAGACTGGAACAAAGAAGCAATTTGGATTTTAAAATTTAAAATCCAAATAGCTTTGAGCTTCTTGAAGCAAAGTAAGACAGAACAGTTTGACCATTCCTATATTCAGAGAAACAGTGTTATAAATATCAAAATGAAGAGCTCTTTAAGTAATGTATATTAGGCTTCTCTTTAAATCAAAAGTCTTGCCTATAGACCTAATAAGCTACCAGTACTCTGTTTAAAGAGCATTTTTATGGCTGCAATAAAAGGAGATAGAGTGACAGATTCTGCTACCAGCAGAAGTGTTTTGTTTGGATAAAAGTGTAAAATAATTAGTAGAATAGATTAGAGTAGACAAACAGAAGCTCATTCTAAAGGACACAGCCAGTAGTTTGCATTCAAGTTTGCCTGTGGTCTAAATATTTCAATTAGAACTTCTAAGATCAGGAAAACACCTAAAGCAAAATGCAGTATGTTTGCATGCATCCTTATGCATGCATCCTTAGTTATGGCTTTAGATAGTGGTAACAATATTAGTAAAATTAAGTGAATTTAATAATAAGAAAAGACTTGGGTCTGCCTTAAAGTGAAGCTTGAAAATAAAGGCAACACAGCTAATTTGGAATGTAGGATCCTTATCAAAAAAGAAACAAGCTTGCTCCCTGTCAGCTTACAAACTTGCCAAAATTTATTGTTTGTAGGTACAGACTTAATTAGATCATAGAAGTTAGCAAGTATATTCTTTGCTGAATATTAGTTAGATTAATAAGGGAATGTGGTGTTCTTATCTAAGTAAAAGTTTTTCATACTTTATGGAACCAAGAAATAAGGGAGTAAGCTCAAATATTTATGTCTTTCTCCTGACCCAAGAGCAGACCCAAGAATACAGAATAATAAGAATAGTTAATCTTAGTAGACACAGACTCATTAGCAGAAAGTCTGTTCAATATCAAAGTTAGCAGAATCCGATAAGGAAGATGCCTCAGGAATGTGAGAGAGAGGCCTCCAGATAGAGATATTTCTTGAAAATACAACTTATATTAGAGCAGAGCTGAGATTTTACAGAAGAAAGAAAACTCTTAATAACTTTGTTTAAAAGTAAAATATAAAATATTTGAAATCAGATTGGAAAGAAGAATAAAATAAGGAATAAAAGAAGTCTAAACACCATTAAATTAAAAGCATAATTAGAGAAATAGGAACAAGAGAATTAAGATAGGCACACACTGCCCCCCGAAGAGTCCTGAGGACAGTGCATTCTGGTAATGTAATTACATTAAGAGGGAGGAGTTCTACAAATATGGCATGCTCCATATATGGCAATAGCCAATGAAAACAAAATCCCCATTTCTGACATCATGGGCTCTAACGAATAGGAGTAAGATTTTTCAAACAAAGAACCTTAAGGGTATTTAAGCTGGAACATGCATTGGAAAGTTGCTTTTTCTCTGGGACACTGAGAGTTACCACAGCTATCTGTGTTTCCCATTTTGAACACCAAGAGAAGCCCATTGCTGGCAATGAATAAATGCTTGGAAATCACCACAATTTCAGTCTGCTGCATTTGTTCTTGAACCCTGAAGACACCGTGCAACAACATGGCCTCCATAGACTTCAGAAAGACCCCCAGAGATGGTTAGAGAACACTTCCAGTTTTTGCTGAAAAACAGAAATGCCCTTTAACACCTTTGGGGACCTTTCTGAGGCAATGGAGCAGTGCACTACGAACCTTGAAAAGCTTGCAGAGGTGTTTAATGGGCACTTCCGGTTTGCAGCAGAAATCAGAAGTGCCCTTTAAGCACCATCAGGGAGCTTTCTGAGGCTCTTAGAGGCTGAACAATGTTCCAGTTACATCCAGAAGACTGTGGGTCCTCCGCAGTGGGTTTGGGACCCAAGATGGGTCAAATCCATAGGTCCTGAATCTGTGGATAAAAAGGACCTTCCCTGTTCTACA